>NW_027210704.1:307500-855000 GCF_029030835.1 Brachyistius frenatus
GTCGGGATCTTCCGGCTCTCGGCTATGTTTTTACATTTTTCTTTATTTCACTTCTTCTCGGGTCATCGTCAACAAATCTGGAACAATAGTTTGACTAAATGTTGGAGGAAAACAAAAGGTGAAAGGGTCGCCGTAATTAAGTTAAACACAAAGGCCCAGAGAACACCTTAGTGAGGAGAATGTACCTCATTCAAGTCTTCAATAGAGCTTCTAAATTACTTCTAAATTCCACGGGAGCACATTCATTGCACATCGTTTTTCATGTGTTACGAAGCCTGAAATGAGTGACTTTAAGTAAGTTATTATCATTATTAGTATCTTTAAATTAGAAGCAAATGGTGTATTCATATATCTTACAGCAGACACGATTTGCAACAACACACAACAAAATAAACATCATCAGGGCCTGCACGATTAATCGTATTAAAAACATGATTGTATTCACACCTCGATGTGATCTATTTTTCTAAATAACAGCGAATCTGCTGCATTTCTTTCACTGGATCTGGAGCGCAGGGGAAGTGGTAGTGAGGGAAATCCACCCACAGAGAGAAAACACTCATTCAGAGGTGGGGTTTAATAAGAGAAGACAACAGACTGAAGTCGATCGTTTTCATCAGTGTTGCATTAAAAAACAAAACGAGAGCATTCCATTTTGAGTTGGGAGAAGTTGATGTGCTGGTGGAACTGTCATACCGTCAGTTTAGTTTCTCTATCACGTAAAGGAGCGTGATGAAAATGTAGTGAGTGAGAAAGTAATACTGATGATACATATACACCCACAGATATAAATGCCTGTGTCTGTTATTGCATCTTTGTATGGAAAAATGGCATTTAGATGCGATCTCATATTCCCCATTTAAGTGTATTGTTTCTATTGCAGCACGAGTAAATACTGATACATCTTAATTTTACCGCTCGGCATTTACACCTGAAATCGTCCTGCAGCACCGGAGGCCCTGGACGGCTTTCTGAACCGACTGTGGTGTTGAATGACAGCAGCTGATGATCACTTGATGTCAACAGAGGACGACTTTAGAAAATGTTCCAGTGTTCCAGTTCCCTGACAGGCACCACCTTCCACATTTATAATAACGTGGAGGCTGTGATAGCTTCTTTAATTTGTCTTTTCCAATTTGTGCTTTTGAATTCGTGATGAGACGGGACGGGGCTGTGTTCTTTCACGGGGGACTGACACACACACACACACACACACACACACACACACACACACACACACACACACACACACACACACACACACACACACACACACAGAGAACAGTTCACAACCCTCTCAGAGACGAATGAGGTACATCACACACTGATATGGATTACCACCAGCCGGTACACACACACACACACACACACACACACACACACACACACACACACACACACACACACACACACACACACACACACACACACACACACACACACACACACACACACAGTCCCCACATCAGTACAAATGCTTTGCAGTACATGCACACGACTGTTACACTCCTGTGATGAATGAACAATAAACGTCCTTGTATGTAATGAAAAATAATAAAACACAGGAAAAATATGGTCAAAATAATATGAATGAGGGAGACCTGTATGCAGCCCGAGTGGATGTTAGGTGAGAACTACTGTAAATCCTCCGGTCTGCACGCATAGTTAAAAGAATAATGTTACATAGTATATCACTGTGTGTGTGTGTGTGTGTGTGTGTGTGTGTGTGTGTGTGTGTGTGTGTGTGTGTGTGTGTGTGTGTGTGTGTGTGTGTGTGTGTGTGTGTGTGTGCGCGCGTCAGTAGTAATCTTCCTGATGGACTGCATTACTCTAGATGGGGCTATTACTCAGAAAATAAAAGTTTCAATTATTCCTAAAATGCCTGGGACACACACACACACACACACACACACACACACACACACACACACACATACACAACCATACTTGCAAGGGCAAGCCACACTGTCTTGCATTCATTCCTTCACTCCTGTTTCAAAGTGATGTCCTTCCTCTGATGACTTTCATCATCTTTCTAGCTTTGAAACATAAATACACACATACACACACACACATCCATACAAACACAGAAACACACACACAGAAACACACACACACACACACACACACACACACACACACACACACACACACACACACACACACACACACACACACACACACACACACACACACACACACACACACACACACACACAGACCCCTATATCGCCAACACTCAATCTATCTCACACATCCCTCTCAAAGGCCTTGTTGCTAGGAGATAGTGCTCTATTTGTGGAGAGAGAGCAACAGAGAGACATAGATTGAGATATACGTGTGTGTGTGTGTGTGTGTGTGTGTGTGTGTGTGTGTGTGTGTGTGTGTGTGTGTGTGTGTGTGTGTGTGTGTGTGTGTGTGTGTGTGTGTGTGTGTGTGTGTGTGTGTGTGAGAGACAGAGTGAGAGAGTAATAGGGATAAACGAAAGAAAAGTGCAGGAATGAGAAACCGAGGAGGGTCAAGTTCCTTCAAAGCAGGATGAATCTCTGAGGATCACACACACACACCCACCCACCCGCACGCACGCACACACACACACACACACACAAAGTGAATATCATGGCAGCTTTGCTTTTTAGACCAAGACTAGAAACACAACACTGTCTGGGACAATATACGGGTTCTTGCATGGCTTCTTCATGTGATTGTGTACATCTCCTGTGTGTGTGTGTGTGTGTGTGTGTGTGTGTGTGTGTGTGTGTGTGTGTGTGTGTGTGTGTGTGTGTGTGTGTGTGTGTGTGTGTGTGTGTGTGTGTGTGTGTGTGTGTGTGTGTGTGTGTGTGTGTGTCTCCGGCTTCAGCAGCGATTGGGATCCTGCAGGTCATATAATGGTTGACTGGTCACATTGTGTGACACAGCATTCAGTCCCTCACACACACACTGTTCCCTTAATCTACAAATATATCTATTATAATCTGATAAAGCCCGCAGAGAACAAAAAAAAAAAAACTCCTCTGAAAAACACTGTGACGCAAACATCCCATCTGCGGGGTGAAACAGGAATGGTCCGCCTGCAAATCCTTCTCCTTCGAGGAACAACAAACATCTGGGCAACCTCAAATTCCATCATCAAAGGCAGCATAACAGCATACAAGACTGAGATTTTCACTGACATAAAACCCCCGATAATAAGATATCGAAACAGTATAGAAAACATCGATAACTTCTTTGTTTCAAAACACAATATTTGAGGAAGCGCCTCATTTTAGTTGATTACAAAGAACTAAATACAAAAAATGAATTTTCCAGAGGAATTGAAAGATTTTCATTGTAAATGGAAAATGATTCGTTGTCATAATATCCATTAGTTCTACGTCTTTTTCCATCAAAATGTGTCAGTAATCACTGGAACAGTTTTTACATGTTTAAATGAGAACTTCTGAGCTGTTCCACAATCCCAGTTAAAAAAACGTCACAAATAAGTTGCTGAATATACCGACTGAGTTCTACTTGTTCTGATCTTCTTTCATTAAAGTAACCACCGGTGGTATGTAGCAGCTGTCTGTGCTGCTTCACTGACCGCTTTGTCTCTCCCAGCGGTTGGGCTCAAACTCACAGCTCTCCCTAATCCACTAAAACATTCCAGAGAATCAAACAAGAAAAGACCAAATAGGTGCAGAAAAAAATGACATTCATAAAGACGACAAATGTGTCTAAGGAAATGTCTTTTATTTTTTTATTCACAAAAAGATTTTGAAAACTAAAAACAAAACGAAATGAAAGAGAGTTTTTTTTTTTTGCTATTTTTTTTCATCACATTTTTAAATCAATCATATTAAACAAAACGTGATAAATCCGGTGAAAAATCCTTTTCTCGTAACATCTTATCAGTGTCTGCACCACCTTCAGAAACATCTCAGACACTCAAAGCACAAAAAGGTGTAACCACGAAAAGGTGATTTTCAGAAAGCAACTTCCTATTTCTCTTTGCACCTCCTCACACCACCACCTGCAAACCTACACGAGCAAATACAAGCAAAGGTGTTTCTATTTGCTTTCTGCGCAGACCTGTCGTTGGATTCGATACGAGGATATCACATTTAATAGCCTCTTTATTCTTCTATCCTATCATTCTTAATAGGCCCGCTGGAATCTTAATCAGTTGCACATGTTCTCTCTGCACTACTGTCTCCACCCGCCCGTCTTTTACGACCTGCCCGTCTGTCCGCCATCGTTTTTGAGCATGTTTCCTCTCACAGTGACACTTTAATTCCTTTAATCCATCACCTACTTCCTCTTTCGCTTCGTTACTCACGCGCATGTTTTCAGGAGCGTCTCAGAATTTATGTTTCCACTTGTAAAGGTAAAAGCGGGGCGGGGGGTGTGGGGTAAAAGGAGAAGACAAGGAGAGAGAAAGCAGTGGAATGTAAATCTGTGTGTCTGGAAGCGATTAGGCAAAAAAAGCAAAAGCCCGTCTTCTCTTTCTGTGTCTGAGCAGCAGCACACAGTCCAGCCACTGTAACCCTCACCTTTACACTGAGACACACACACACACACACACACACACACACACACACACACACACACACACACACACACACACACACACACACACACACACACACACACACACACACACACACACACAATACCAAAAGCAGAGCGTTAAATTGCTGTAAAGCCAATCATATCGGCTGATACCTTCCTGAGTTTACACCTTTGAGGTATAAAGACAGCGGTGAACTTCTTTTTTCCATTTAGAGTTCAATCATTTTATTCAGTTTATGAAAAATTGTCATTTAAGGAACCCGGCACTGATGTTTTTTCATTACAATTTAGACAGAAAAGTCTGTTTTTGTCTTTGTACTTCAGATCGTTTGAGAGTATTCACTCACCGTGTAAAAGTCTTCTTAATATTTTTTCCCACTACATTAACTACACTTTTAATGCAGCAAAGATAATATCAACAGAATCTGAAAATCTATAAGTTTTGTAAAAGTGGAACTAATGTCAGAGCTGTTGTGTTCGATTGTACAGGTGTGCCTAATAAAGTGCTCAGAGTTAACTCAGACGTTAGTGCAAAGTATCAGACTCGTGCACAAAGGAGAAATATTAATACATATACAGTATGTTCAAATAAAATACAATAAAAAAATAACACATGACTGTATTTGTGTGCTTAACATCTAAACTCTCTTCACGAGTCCAAAAATGTGACAACTGAAGTTCATGAACAAAGAAGTGACGTGTCTTTGTCTTCAGAGACAGAAAAGAAAAAAAGCACTGACCTGAAAACACTCGGTTGACTTTGGCTAAAGAGCATTACACTGCTGCCACTGTGAGGAGCACACACAGGAACGCACACAGGAACACACACACACACACACACACACACACACACGGAAACACAGACAGGAACACACACACACAGGAACACAGGCAGAGCCTGAGGTGTGAGGCTAAAAACCAACGCTGAGGATCTGTGTTTCATTCAGGATGACGAGGTAAACGTATAAAACAAAAGGGGGATTTTAAAAGTAGTCTTTAAAACAGAAACGTCTGCCCCAGTCTTGAATTTTAAAAATAAAACCCAAAGCAAATTCAAAGTAGGCAGCGTCTTAAAGTTGAAGCGGAGTCAAATTCAGCTTTTTTAGAAGCAGAATTGATTTAAGTTGTGGCTGCTTCTCATCAGCCGCGTAGTTCAAGATGTTGTCTGTCTGCAGGACAGATTTGACCTTTAAAGGCTGACATTAAAGCTGCTGCTGTAAATTCAACCCAGTTTGTCCATCCTCAACATCAAGCACCAACTCTGTGAGTTGTTAGAGGCTCGTATAGAAAATATGCTGTTTCACTCTCTCATTTACTCAATGCCATTTTCTCTTTCTTGGCTTCCACATGTTGAACAGTTGCAGGGACCAACTTGCAGGGGCTCAACCATCAGTCGCAGTCAACACGTCTGATGAGGAGGAACACAAACAAAATAAAAGCCTCACCGATGTTCAGGAGGAGACATCAGGGGGCTGAAATGTGTTTGGTCACTTTGCCAACGTCTCTGACTGACAGTAGTTTGTCCTAAATGTCTCTCTTCACGTCCTCCACATTGATTGGAAATGTAATTAAAGGTAATATCCCCCCTCCTCCATTTCCTTTGAATGCCGACGTAATGGCCTCAAAATCAAAACCAGACCTTGAGGCTAATGCTTACGTTGTGATTAAGTACTGAAATATTTATGCATGTGTGTCACTGCTTGTGTGTGTGTGTGTGTGTGTGTGTGTGTGTGTGTGTGTGTGTGTGTGTGTGTGTGTGTGTGTGTGTGTGTGTGTGTGTGTGTGTGTGTGTGTGTGCCTTAAGAGGATTGTAGCACAGAGATAAAACAGCAATAGCCACTAAATGATTGGCATCTTTGGCCTCTTGGCTGATTGACTGAAATATTGAGCGACCAGTTGCTGCGTGGACGAGTAAGTGAATGAGAGAGACCCTAAAAAAATTAAAAAATAATTAAAACAATTCTTTAAAAAAAATTAAAAAAATTAAAAAAGCAGCTATCTGACTGACTAACTGTTCAGAAAGTGTGACCACAAAAAAAAAAAGGAGTGTGAAAGGGAACAAGCGCAAAGGAAGGGAATGAAGAAAAAATATACAAAGATGACAATAGAAGAGAGATGGAATAAAGGAAATAAATGATAGAAAATAATGTCTCATAAAGAAATATTAAATGGTGTTTGGCTTAGATGCAAAACAGGGCTTCTCTCCGTCCCTCCCTTTCCTCGTCCTCTGCTCTGCTACTTTCTCAGCAAATCAAACTATGAGGCCCCGGTCTGTTTGAACACACACGCACCCACCCACACACACACACACACATACACAAGCACACACAGGGATTGGCTGTGTTGTTTTGTCAATGAGTTTACATTCAGTCAATGAATTCACACAATGACAGGTAATTGACTAGAAACCAAGCAGTTTCCCAACGTGGGCACACACACAAACTGACACACACACACACACACACACACACACACACACACACACACACACACACACACACACACACACACACACACACACACACACACACACACACCGTTCAGCAGGCAGAACAATAAAATAAAAGAATTATAGTGAACTGGGTCCTGTACCTTGTCTGACTGAATACTCCAGTTTCGCCCGTTTAAAGGGTTAATGCCTCCAAAAAACACATAGGATCCTTTCAGTGCGCGTGCAACCTCCGTGTCTCCCCGCTGCTGCCGCTAAAGGGGAAATATCAAGACTCCTCCAAGGCTCCGGCTTCCCTCGCTTTCTTTTTTTTCCCCTTCTCGCTTCTTTTGGGGAAAAAAAAACCTAGAAAGAGCCAGCGCCGGTGTTTCTGGAGGGTTTTTTTGTCTCACTTGTCTCTGCTCCAGTCTGCGGGACTGCCTCAGTCTTTCTCTCACTTCTGGTTGTCCGACCGCTGCGCTCCATGTAAAAAGGATGGAGGATGAAGAGTGGAGAGAAGAGCACGCAGCGCTCCTTCGCTTCTCCTCCACTTCTTTCTGCTTTCTGTCAGCTACAGGAAAAAAAGGATTTCTTTGCCTTTCGACTCCTTTCCCTCCCTCTGCCTCTCAGCGTGTGTGTGTGTGTGTGTGAGCGCCGTCTCCTCGTCCGCCTGTGCCACCTCTGCTGTGCGCTCTGGCTGCCTCTCTCTCTCTCTCTCTCTCTCTCTCTCTCTCTCTCTCTCTCTCTCTCTCTCTCTCTCTCTCTCTCTCTCTCTCTCTCTCTCTCCTGTCTGCAAGTTTGAAGCGCTCTTGCTGGATGAGCGAGGCGCGGGAGGGAGTGGGGCGGAGCCACGAGGACGAGTGGGAGCGCAGGGAGGAAGGGGATTGGCTGATGAAGAGAGGGGGGGTGAGTGAGGGTAGAGAGAGAAAGGAGAGAAAGGGGGGCAGAGAGAGGAGGAGGGAGGGGCTGGAGCTCTGCTTTCTGCATTTGGAGGTTGGAGGTGTAGAGGAGGGGAGATGGGGCGAGGGGGGCACTCTCCTCTCCCTCCTCTCCCTCCTCTTCCTCCTCTTCCTCCTCTCCCTCCTCTCTGCATTCTTTTGCTCTGATCTCCCCAATTTCATGACCACATATGTATTCATAGCACAGCAACTACACCTCTCAGCCGCTCACACATGATCCCACTCTGCCTGTCTCACTCTCTCACACACAAATCTGGTGTGTGTGTGTGTGTGTGTGTGTGTGTGTGTGTGTGTGTGTGTGTGTGTGTGTGTGTGTGTGTGTGTGTGTGTGTGTGTGTGTGTGTGTGTGTGTGTGTGTGTGTGTGTGTGTGTGTGTGTGTGTGTGTGTGTGTGTGTGTGTGTGTGTGTGTGTGTGTGTGTGTGTGTGCGGGCACTGTTAGGCTTTGAGGCAGCTGTATAAACTAAAGGTACTAGGCCCAAAAGAGGAGTGACTGATCTTTATTAAAAGGGAATCGGCAAAAGAAGGACTTACAAGAACACATGCAGGAAGTTTTTCGTTTGTCAAATTGTAAATGTTACGATTAGATTTAATGGAAATAAAAATAATAATAATAATAATGTAAAAGAAAAAAGGTGCGAAGCTAAATGTTCTGCTCTGTGTTTGTGTAAATGTGTGTGTCTTGAATGAATAACAATAAGAGTGATGAGTGGAAGCAACAAAGATAAGTTGTATGTGTGTTTTGTGTATGCAGGGCCTGCTACAACTGTGTATTTCTCTAAGTGTGTATGTGTGCGTGTGTGTGCAGCAAATCGCTTTAATAATTTAATCATTTTTTGGGGCAAAATAATCTAAATTGTATTCTGTTCTTTTTTATTATTCACTCTATATTATTTAAAATTATTGTTATAATAATTTTTAAACACTGTCTGAAATGTTACAGCTATAATAACAAAGCTGGCATTAAATCTGGTATTGTAAAACCGTTTATAAATATTTCGTGTCACTGTCAATATTTCTTTCTATATGTTGGCTGAATATTTATTCCTGTGTTAGTCTAGATATTATTCTTTATTAATACAATTGTAGAGGCGGAGTGAAATTAACTTAAGTGGAATTAAAAAATATATATATGTTAGGAGGAAATACATTTACAATATAAACATGGATCTTTATTCTTTTATATTAATATTTACAAACAACACAACCTTTGCAATATTATAAATCACTTCACACTCGCACCTTGCGTGCGTGGCTCTTATGCTTCTAATGAAACAAAGGACTAAGAAGCCCTAAATCGCTTCTATTGTTAAACTGAACACACAAACATGAAGAAGGGCCTGGAACCTTTCAGGGAGCACCTGACTGTCCTCTCTCCACCGAGGGGATCAACACACAGCGGCTCCAGTCGGCTTTGGATGACTTTGCACAAAAGACGGAAGAAAGACGGAACATAATTCCACGGCGGTGATCTCACACACACACAGAAGCAACCGGTACACACACACCTCCACTGCAAACAAGGCGGCGGAAAGTCTGGATGAGCGCGACTCTCCAGCAGTCACACTGATTAACAACACGACACGCCTTCTTACCCCCCCAAAAAAGTTCAGAATATCGTATCTTAGTATGGGTAGGTAAAAAAAAAGAAAAAAAGAAAATAGACAGGAAAAACACAAAGCGTGTCCCCAGTAAAGAGGACGGGTGCGATGAGGAGTCTTTAAGAACAGTGGGACAAGGAGCCCAACACAATGGGGGACGTCTTAAAGTACAACCGAGTACAATCCCACGTTTTCATCTGCTGCACTGCAGCTCCGTGTCCACCGTGTGCATCGCTGCTTTATAACCCCTGTCGAGGCCCCGAGAAGCTCGGCTACGTGTTTTTTCTATGGAGGCAGAAAGGCTGCCACACACCGTCAGAGTGTGAGCCCCCTTTTGTCGAGGGTGTAATGGGCCCAAGGCTCACTTCATGCTTCACCAAGGAAATTGGAGAACCATGTGCTTTTTCATGCTGACTGCACACTGTAAACTCCAAGTGTTTCCATGGAGCTGGAGAAGAATGCAGCTCTTTACAGCTGGTGATACTCTACTGTATATTTCAAATGCGAGGTGGCATGCCTTGGTCGAACACTCACTTATGCTGCAACTCAATAGCCTTTGTGGTGTTAAGACGGTGTGCCTCATGTAAAACAAACAGTTGCTAGCTTTCCTTGTTGCCTTCGCACTGGTCCCCCCTTAACATTGTTCTTCCTTCATGTGATGTCGACACCTACCGGGGCCACCAGAAAACCCTGGCACATCTAGAGCAGCAACACCAGGGCACCAAAGTGCTGCTGGCATAATCGGACGCCAATAATGTAGGAGGTGGTGTCACTGCAGAACAATAAATGTACTTTCATATTTCTCCATCAATGGTAATGGCAACTTTGAGCAGACAACTCACATTAAAACACTTGTATGTGGATTTATTTGTTTCAGTTTGACTTTAAAAATTCTGAAGCTCAAATATCATCAGAAATATATGTATATTTTTTAAATAAATAAAAAATACATATTGAAAATTTGAGGAAAGGAATAACTGTTTTATTTGCCGTCATAGAATTAAGTCAGTCAATTTTATGAACTCATTAGAGTTTGAAATGTTAAAGATGAATGATCAAAGAACGAATTTAGTCATGACACACCACCGCCTAAATGTTTTATTAATCTATACATCATCATCCTCATCATCACACATACACACATAAGCTAATGATATAAGAATCATCTCTCATTGAGGTTAATGGAGTATTGATTTTGGCATCGAGGCTGTTGGCAAGGAGGCAATGATATAAAGTGTAGAGTTATCTTTAAACCTTTATACTGCAGCTTTTATTACAGATTTCTCTGGTATATGCAAGCGCCACATATCTACGTATGAATGCATGCGTGTGCATACACTTGTATCTGTAAAGGCTTCAGGCTTCATTGCATCCTTTAACTGGGGTCCTGCTCAGCATGGTGGAAGCCAGTGAATTGGAGCCAGCCAAGAACTGAGCAGGACTCCTGAATCTGCAATGGATGTGTTAGTGACATAGGAAGCAAATATTGATGTCATATTTTAAAAAAAACACACAACACACACACACACACACACACACACACACACACACACACACACACACACACACACACACACACACACACAGCGAACGTATAGAGTTTGGGACTCCTCGCGTAAACAGGTTTTCCTGTCATGTTACCCTTACAGATTGCTGAGCTGTTTCTCTCTGACGACAACCTGGGCGTTCGGATTTCTGGTCAGAACAAAAAGGATGGATGACTGTGAAACCCAAAACCTTCTTTTGTAATAAATAAATAATGAGCATTTAGAAATTCCAAGGTGTTATTTTAAAGTCAGTCCGAAGTGTTTGTGTCTCATTTTTAAAGGATGAACAACAAAATACAAAATAAAAACTGCCAAGAAGCGATGTGGGCGCAGTTATTTAACATCGGAAAGCGTTTAAATTTTAAACGTTAGATTTGTAATTTGGGTTGAGAAACTTGTAAAGATGAGAAAGAAACCTGAAAATAAAACACACACACACACACACACACACACACACACACACACACACACACACACACACACACACACACACACACACACACACACACACACACACACACACACACACACACACACACACACACACACACACACACACACACACACACTGTCTGATGTCAGGGCTTTCCGTTATGTAAGGCAATTTTGTAACTTTTTGAAACTGACAATCACTTCACGGAGCAATTTGCCAGACGGTCCAGGGTGCGACAGCAGACACACTTTTCATTCTCTGCTCCGCTTCTGTCACTTTTGTTGTGTTTACCACCATGTGCACCACCATGAATGCCCATTCGAACATTCTGACGTCTCAGCCCTCTCTTTGACAGCTGCCTTTTCACTCCGTCTCTCAGAGTGCAGGCTTTTAGGAACGACTGTTTGACTTTTTGTTCTCTGAGTCATAAGACCAACTTATTTGATTTCAAGAAGGCACCAGTTTGTAGTATTACTGGTTTTGCATTGGCGTGATGGAGGTTAACAAACACTGGCCAGAAACTAAACCGAGGTCTCTGGTGTGTACCAAAACCCCTATCATCAATCCTGCACTGCGGTCAGAAGGACATGGTGTTATCTTTCTACTCGACGGGGGAATTAGCAGTACAAAATATCTGATTGTTGCCCTGAAGGGTAAATCCACTGACCAGGCACGCATCTGATCAGAAGCCAACGTTTCAAACTACAATATCTGAATGTAACATTTCCATTTCAGTCCACTAAAACAGAAACTATTTCCCTCACACACACACACACACACACACACACACACACACACACACACACACACACACACACACACACACACACACACACACACACACACACACACACACACACATCAAATGGAAAAGTCACACGAACATTTCTCATCTTGCAACTATTAGTGTAAACACTCAAAGCTCCAATAGCATGAAGCCACTGATGTTACTCATCGCGCTGCATCCTTTTCATCAGCTCTGAGTTTCTATAACACACATTTCTAAAACGGCCACTTCACGCTGATGTAGGCAACAACTGCTCACAAGCAGCCAGGGTTGAGGCTGAACTTAAGTTAAGAATGCGTCGGAGGATCAAGACGGCTCGATTGTGCTGAATATTGTGCTCACTTGGCAGTCAGATGTTTTCTTTTCTCATAAGCTTCTTGTCATCTATTATTCAATACATGAAGGTCACATCATAACAAAAGCCCTGGTGCTTATGCAGATTACTTGAAATTAAACTTTGTCTCTTTTCATATTTAGCTGTCCAACTGGGAATAAGTAGTTTATTTTTTTCCTGTCATGTGATGATTACTTTAAACATGACAGATAGTCCCTATAGTCTGCTGAAATGTTCTTGTTTTTCTGTCTCAAAACAATAAACATTTCACAGAGAAAAGACTGCATTAGAATCTCATGCATTTCAAAACTAATTTCACAGGTTAAATGTACATTTTTTTAGTGAGAAAAAGATGACCTTCTGTTTACCGACGTTAGATCCAAACTCCCTGCAGAAGGAGAGCGATGGAGAGAGAGGTCCAGACTCACAGGGCAGTTTGCTTTTTCCTTTCTTTATCTCCATCCTTCCAGGAGTGAGGCTTTGCTAACACCAGTTGTATTTGCTGGTGCCCCCCCACTGACACACACAATATAGTCCCCATAGGCCTTCAGAATGTGTGTGTGAGTGTGATCGATGGTAAGAGGGGGGAGGTGTGCGCGAGTGTGTGTTTCAGTGCAAGTTCAGCTGTTCCCGCCATTTAAACACCCCGTGTGTGTGTGTGTGTGTGTGTGTGTGTGTGTGTGTGTGTGTGTGTGTGTGTGTGTGTGTGTGTGTGTGTGTGTGTGTGTGTGTGTGTGTGTCTGTATTTGTGTTTGAGCGTGTGTGATACGGGCTCCTAATGCTCTTTCATTTCATTGTATGGGACCCCTACTGGGCAAGTTCACAACCTCGGAGAGGGAGAAGGCAAGAGAGAGATGAAGAAGAAAGAGAAGTGTGAGGGGAAAACAGCAAGCGAGCAAGGGAGGCAGGGAGAGAGAGGGAGACAATGAGAGTGGAGGGGGAACAGGGAGAGAGAGAGAGAGAGAGAGAGAGAGAGAGAGAGAGAGAGAGAGAGAGAGTGGCTTAAACAAGCCAACTGCTGAATTAAAGAGGAAGAAAAGCAATGAGGCAAGAATCCTAAACCAGCAGAAGGGAGGGAAAGAAAAGAGAGCTTTCTCCTTTTTTCTTAATCCTTCATTCACTATGTGGGGATTTGAGTCGATGGTGAGATAACGTAGCATAACTCCCTCTCATGGTGTGTGTGTGTGTGTGTGTGTGTGTGTGTGTGTGTGTGTGTGTGTGTGTGTGTGTGTGTGTGTGTGTGTGTGTGAACCACTATGAGTTCGGACGTTTCAGCCTCCTGGCCAGACTACAAAATAACAGTAATCATCTTGACCAGCGCACCCTGTAGCTGTGTGTGTGTGTGTGTGTGTGTGTGTGTGTGTGTGTGTGTGTGTGTGTGTGTGTGTGTGTGTGTGTGTGTGTGTGTGTGTGTGTGTGTGTGTGTGTGTGTGTGTGTGTGTGTGCGCATTACCCTGTCAACCTTTGTGCAGCCCATTCTAAATAACAGTGATTACGGAGATCATGCGGGGGTGGACTAAACCATTTAGGATAAATGATGACGACCTAGTGTTTTACCTACCTGTGGTTTCAGCACATTGTACTGTAACACACACACACAAACACCCATCACAAAAAAAACTAAAAAAGGAAAATTAATAATAGTAATAACAATGACAGCATGCGCAAACCCACGCAGATTACTACCTTTTCAGAAACACACACAAAGATGGATTGATTGGTCACACACACTCAACCTTGTCAAGTCCAGCCAGACATACAAGTGCGCGCACACACACACACACACACACACACACACACACACACACACACACACACACACACACACACACACACACACACACACACACACACACACACACCTTCTCTCTCTCTGCATGGAGACAACTCTGTATGAACGATGTGTGTGAATGAGACTCATGAGTGTCCCCCTCAGCCAGCAGAGTGCACGCACAGGAATTCACAAGTAAAGTGTGACGTCACTGAACAGTTCAGGGGACAAAACCTAATATTTCTAATTTAAATGTAACAGCTGCTCATTTAACTGTGTGTGTGTGTGTGTGTGTGTGTGTGTGTGTGTGTGTGTGTGTGTGTGTGTGTGTGTGTTTGCAAATGTGCTTCAACGAATTCTGCACTGAATTATAGAGCAGCAAAACCTGAAAAAAAAATCTGCTCTTCTCTTTGATGTTTTTGAGTTACTTGACTTCAAAGAATAAATATATATTTTTGTTGCCTTGTTTGCTTATTATATGTATGTATTGCCTCCACAGATTCATCTGCCACGTGGCTCAGGAATAGAGACATGCAGAAAAACTAATGAAGCTGGTTTAGTTTTGGGAGGCTGACTGTTCCTCAATGAAAATACACAACAATTAAAATACGATGGTTGGTTTGGAATCATGCCGTTAAGACAGTACAGCCCTATAATGCCAAATAAACTTGTGATTTCAAACATTTTCAATACTTTTTTTCGATATTATTTCCCTCCATACATATTTATATATATTCTTTATCTTTATTTCAATTGCCCACAAATACATATCTCTCAAAAAACATATTTTAATGTTCGAGATTGATAATTTTTTATGGTTTTGACACCAAATACAAATATAAAAAAAAAACATTTGACACATGTTTTTTAAAATATTCTATTCATTCGTAGTCAAATATGTATTTAATACTGCAAATACTATTGTGTGTACTTCTGTACTACTGCATGTATAATATATAACCTTCCCTTCTCTCTGATCTGTCTGTTCTGGTTAATGTCACAGTTTCATGATGGCAAATTCTCATGTTTCATGTTCCGTGTTGTTGGCCACATATTTCTAAAAGCCTACATGATGTAGATAAACTGCAGACTCGTGAAACTTCATGGAACCATGAGATGAGAAGAAAAAGACAGAAATTATTCCAGGTTGTTTAAAACAAAAATGTAATTAACATTTTAAGAAGTGAAACTGTTTCCTTCACTTTCTCTCCACAAACAGCCTGTAAAGTCATTACCAGAAGCTGTGTGTGTGTGTGTGTGTGTGTGTGTGTGTGTGTGTGTGTGTGTGTGTGTGTGTGTGTGTGTGTGTGTGTGTGTGTGTGTGTGTGTGTGTGTGTGTGTGTGTGTGTGTGTGTGTGTGTTACAAAAGAGTGTGGGGTTATAAACAAATAGAGGGTTTCAATTAGAGACTTCATACTCCTGGACGAGCTTTGTGTGTGTTTGTGTGTGTGTGTGTCTGAATACGAGATCATGGCATGATTGAATCCAGCTGGTAATGATATTTGTTGGTTGGTTGTTTTTTTCTGTGAAGGAGTTCCCCATCTTGCAGAAATCCCACAGAGCTTACACACACACACACACACACACACACACACACACACACACACACACACACACACACACACACACACACACACACACACACACACACACACACACACACACACACACACACACACACACAGGGTGTTACTCCTTTCTAGCCTCATAAATCTTTACAAAGACTATTTATCAAGAATCGTGAAGTGAAGAGTTGATAAAAAAAATTAAAAAAAAAATCTGCTGATTATTAGTTATTTATCATTATTTTGATTTCCTCTTTTTTTCTGGGAGGAGGCTGTGAGAAACCTACTGCATGAGTCCTATTTACACAACAGAAGCATTCCTTGCCTAAGCCAGGGTGGTTCTGTTTTCAGTTTGTTTGTTCTTTCATTGTTTGTTTGTTCGTCAGCAGGTTTGCTGACTTTAGTGATGAATATTATTTGAAATAAATATAAAAGAAATCAATGCTTGAAACTCCTCAAGTCTATTTTGACGGAAACTGGGTGAAGAGCGCGTCAAGCTGAACAGAGCAGATGAGCCAGGAAGTCAGACAGAAGACGGCTTATTAACAAAACATCGCTACATCAACATCGACCCCCGCGGCCTCTCAAGTGAGACTAAAAATGTGGCATCTTGCTACAGGTACTTTGTGTAATAGTTACTGATTAATAATCAGAAGGAAAAAAACACAATAAACACAAAAAGGACAAAAATAGAAACCATTCACCACTGTTTTACCCAGTAGGAACAAAAATTTAAGGAAAAATTGGGCACCAAAAAGGAAAGGAGCCGGCGAAACACTTAGTTTCTGCGACGCTCCCACGAGGGCAGGAAGGAAGTAAACACCACCACACACACATGACATGACGTGATGCCTGCTGAGAAAAAAATAGGTTACTGAATCGGGACCACAGCTTAGCACCATAAAAAACAAGCTATTAACTGCAGGAGATAATCTGTCTGCAGCAGGGCGGTGAGGGCAGACCTAGCGTAGCCCCCCATCAGCCATCCTCCGGCGGGTCCCAAGCAGATGGGAAACAAGACGGCTGGATGGGAGACGTATAGGGTAGAAGCAGCCCTAAAACAGTGGCCAATATAGCAAGACAAAAAACAAACAAACAAAAAAAACCTGTGTATTCTAGAGGGAGACGACAAAAAGAAAATGTGTCTGGATACCAGTGGAGAATAGATCATTAAATTGAGACTGAAGGGTTCTGATGGAAATTTGTCCATTAGATGGTGATGTGGACATTCTGAACACTTGATGAGTAATCATTGGGAATATAGTTTAGTTAATACTTTTAAAAGAAAGCTCAAAACATATATCATTACTTTAGCGTTTAACTAAGTACTCCTGAAGCTCTCTTGCACTTGAACTACGGGCTTATTAAACACATTGAACAAAATTCCAGAAAATGACACCATAGCTTTAGAAGCTTCTGATAAGCTAATTGACTTAATTTGAGTCCGTTGGAGGTGAAATACACCTGTGGGTGTATTTAAGGTCATTCTTCAAACTCAGTGCCTCTTTGCTTGACCACATGGAACAAGCTAAAGAAATCAGTGATTACCACAGAAAGAAAAAAAGGAATTTCCAAAGGCCTAAAGATAACATTTCCTGTGTAAAGACCACGAGACAATGAGCGGTGATACACACTTTCTCTCTTCTAGAAACAAAATGTATTTTGGTGCAAAAAAGTGCAAATCAATCACAGAAAAATAGAAAAGGATCTTGCAAAGATGCAGGAGGAAATGGGTACAAAAGTACGAGGGGTAAATCAATAAATTCTGAGACTACTGCTCGTGCACAGAACAGAAGAAAGATATGATCCGAATGAGTAACTGGTATTTTGTTGCTTGATCATCATCAGTTCCTGAGTTACACACATTTTTGCGAGGAGCTGACTGAGTGCGTCAGCAAATTTCTCCGTGGACATGACCAGAAGGCAGGATTTTGGTATCATACTCTGGAAATAGCCAACAGAGACTCTTACAATGCTTCAGGACGGCTGAGAGCATGAAGCAATGATCCTGGAGCGGTTGTTCTCGGCGACATTCAGGTTTCCGAGGGGCAGAGCGTCACCACCCAAAACTGGAAAAAGAGCATCAAGTCAGGAGCAACCAGATGGGCTTTTCTTGTGTGCCGGGAATTTATCCAAAGAGGGTCGGAGTGAAACCATGGAACTCTGCTGTGAGGTGTCTAAGGAAAAACGTTGATTTCAAATGACTCAAACTGTGGCGATGGCACTGGGGTTGTCCAACATGACAACACGCCCACTCACAGAGCTATGAAAACGCACAAGTTTCTCACGCACAACAACACAATCGTTGCTCCTCACCAATCCAACTCACCAGATTTGGCTCCCTGAGACTTCTCTCAACTAACGTGTAACTCAGGAACTGATGATGATCACGCTACAGAATGTATACGTCACGGTGCTGCACAGTAGTCTTGGAACGTAATGATCTACCCTCGTATGCTCAGTAAAACAAGTCCCATACAGACTACAGGAGGGACTGGCACACTTCACAAAGTAGGTGTCGTCATGAAGAAGGAAAACTATGTTTACATACAAAAGCAACATCGCAAGACATCAACTAGGATATTCAGTCGTAAATGGGGTTTCCAAAGAGACAGTGAACCCAAGCATACTTCAGACTTAAGGACAACAAAGTGGATTGCAGTTATAAGTTCTGCCCTCAATCCAACAGAACACTTGTAGGTAGAACCAAGGAGACCTACAAATTCCTGAACCACACAGGGATGTACAAATTATCTCCACTATTATGCTGAAATTTCATATTTTCTAAAAATGAAGCAGTGATCCTAACTGATCTGAGAGAAGGGAATGTTTACGAGGATCAAATGTCAAGAAAGGTGAAAAACTTGAGTTTGAATGTATTTGGCAAAGGTGCATGTAAACTTCTAACTTCAAGTATTCTTATTCTTTCAGTCTGTTCTTCCTCCCTTACTGAATCCACCTGTTTGCGGCCTCTTTCATTCACTTGTGTGTATCCTAACTTCCTGAAGCCACCCTAACCACCCCGTCATTATATAAGAACAGCTATGGTGTGAACTCTTCATCCTGGATTCTTCTTCTATGTGCGTGTTTGTATGTGTGTGAGAGAGAAAGAGAGTGAGAGGTGCACCATGGCAGGTGGTAAATACAGTTACCTTATATCTATTACACACACATATAAAGGGGGCACGGCCCATATTAAGTTACAATGTAGAAGAAGGCTGAACAAGTATAAGCGGATTACAAATACCTTGAGTGTGCAATATGAGGGAGATAAGACCTGAGAGAGTGGGGTGGTGGTGGTGGTGGTGGTGGTGTGTGTGTGTGTGTGTGTGTGTGCGTGCGTGTGTGTGTGTGTGTGTGTGTGTGTGTGCGCGGGAGAGGGAGGGGGTTGATGGAGAGATGAGGCCGAGAGAGGGAGACAGAGAGAAAGAAAGCGATCAAGTAATTGAAAGTGGATGACTCATTCATAAGAAACGCTTCACCCTCCTTTCACACGAGGTTGGGATTTTTTTTTTCTCTCCTTCCCGTTCTTCTCCCACTCTCTCTCCTTTGTTCTCTCCTTTTAGATGATGTGATTAGTTAAAAGCCTCCATCCGCTCATCACACTGATGGAGATGGAAGCAGAGAGGGCTGCACATGCATGCCCCTGTGCATGTGCACGAGTGTTTAAAAAAAAAAAAAGAAGACCCCGTCACCCTCTGCTGTTCAAACCGCTAACCTGTCCTGTCTCTCTCGGACACACACACACACGCACACACACACGCACACGCACACACACACACGCACACACACGCACACACACACACACACACACACACACACACACACACACACACACACACACACACACACACACACACACACAGATTTTTCTTTCAGTACGCAGGCAGGTTTGTAAATGTTTGTTGGGCCTCATCTCTCAAACTGATTTGACAAATGCGGTTTATTGCAAGATTACATTAATAACTACAATCCCCGCCTAGTGGTTGTATAACGCCACTGACCACTCAGGTTGTAGTTTACGTACATATTTGTCCAAACTCGCATGGATGTTGCTGCAAACAAGCTATAAAATCGGAAACATTAGATGCTTCACACAGGACTTAAATCCTTCAATCAGCACAATTTCTAGATGGACCCAGAGTAATGTCACCAATTTAGTATCTGTCAGAAGTGTGATCACAATCTCCCCCTCTGCTCCTCACTTATGGTGTTAAATAATAAAGAACAATCATCATTTTTATCCTGTTAGATATTTGAGTTATTGAGTAATTTTGAGTAAGTTATTTCATCACAGTTACCTTTGACCATCAGATTGTGATAACTTCACCGCTGAGTCCCAGTGAAAAGCTGTCCCACATTTGAAGAAATTCTCTCGAGGCATTCCTGAGATATCACATTCACAAGAACGGGATTGACGGATAGGACGGTTGCGAGGTCATACTGAGCTTGACCTCTGAACTTTAATCACCGAAAATCGACTCACTTTATCCTTGAGTCCAAGTGAATGCTTGTGCCAAATTTGAAGAAGGTCCCTGAAGGTGTTCCTGAGATATTGTGATCGTAAGAATGGGAAAGATGTGAGGTCATATTGACTTTGACAACCAGAGAACATAATGCCTCTGGCTACAGCTACCACCAGCCTGTAGGCATAAAATAATGGTTTAGAGTCAGGACTCCCTCTGTTAAAGTGTAGATTAATGTTTAATTTGTATTTTTTTTATGTCATCAGTTTGGACATTGGTTTATTAATACGATGGTATTAAGCTTCGAGAACAGAAAATAAGAAAGAGAGAATAATTTCCACTGTTGCTTTTAAGCCTTTTTACATTGTCGTCTGGAATTTGAAATAAGTTGCGATGATTTTACCTTTTCTTGTTTAACCGCTCAGAGATCGACTTCCTCATTTGGTTACTGGCCGTTTATTGCTTCAGAGCCAGCACCCCACAAGGAGCCTTTAAAGCTTTGACGATAAAGGTTTTTATCATCGCCTAGTAAATATGGATGAGCATATCTGGGAATGGCAGGGTTTATTGATCAATATCTATGACTCACTAATTAGTTTGTGTTTGAATAAGAGCCATTGAAAAGTTGTTCGGCTCGTAACTGCCTGGAGAAATCCACTTAGAACTTAGGACCGTCTATCTTACTTAACATCCCTCAGAAATTCCCATCATCACAGTTTTACAAGGTGTTGATGATACAAGGCAGGACTGACCTTCTGTCAATGTCATCTTCTATCAAAACACTCAAAGCAGACAGAACTGAAAATTTGGTGTGATCAGTGTTTTCTGAATAAAGATCCAATTCTAAAATAAAAGAAATACTGAGTATTGACTTGTTCCAGTGTTAAACTGATATCAAAGCAACACATTAATTTAACCTAAAAGTGATTCTTCAAACTCACTGCATGAACATATGAGTCAGGCTTCGCTTCAGGGAAATCACTTCAATTTGTTGCATCATACTGACCGTACACTTCGGGTTAATTTTGAAACTATTGGAGCAGCCTTCAACTATTCTGTATTGACCATCATGTGTGCCAAAACTCAGTCACCCCTTCAACGACATTTAGACAAAAAAAATGCTGAACTTCAATTCCATCACATGCAACCACATTGCTATTTGGTCCGCTCTTCTGAGTGGCTGAGAAAATGGAATATGAACAGTCTTCAGACTATAATATCAGAAGAAAACTGAAGCTTTTTAACTGTGCGCTGACAACAAGCTGGATGGTCCCGCTCTGCTTTAGCCAGAAGGACAAAAATTTTGATTCGTCCCAGTTGATGTCCATTTTAAATGAGCTCGGGCCCAGAAAAAGTGGCTCTGTTTCTGGATCACGTTTATATTTAGTTTCCTCTTTGCATGGTCGAGTTTTAACCTGCATTTGTGGATGCAGCGATGAACTGTACTCACAGAAAATTATTTTCAGAAGTGTCCCTGAGCCCATGCAGTGATTTCCACAACAGAATTGTGTCTGTTTTTTAATGCAGTACTGATTGAGGGCTCGATGATCACAAGCAACCACACACCCACACACCCACCCACACCCACACCCACACCCACACACACACACACAGAGAGATGGTGGTCGACTTCAGGAGGAAGACGACGGCTCCACAACCACTGAGAGTTCTGGGAGAGGAGGTGGACATGGTTGAGGAGTACAAGTACCTGGGTGTGTCCATCGACAACAGACTGAACTGGAAGACCAACATCAATGCTGTCTACAAGAGGGGGATGAGTCGACTCTTTTTCTTGAGGAAACTTCGATCCTTCAATGTGTGCAGCAAGATGTTGGAGATGTTCTACCATCTGTTGTGGCCAGTGCACTGTACTTCTCTGGGGTCTGCTGGGGGAGCAGCATTGGAGCCGGTGACACCAACAGACTTAACAAGCTGGTTAAGAAGGCCGGCTCCATCATCGGCTACAAACTAGATAGTCTGGAAAAGGTGGTGGAGAGGAGGACGCTGAACAAACTATTGTCCATCTTGGATAATCCTGTCCACCCTCTCCACCACCTGCTGCAGGGACAGCGGAGCACTTTCTCTAAAAGATTCCTCCAGCTCCGCTGTCACAAGGACAGATACAGGAGATCATTCCTGCCCACTGCCATAATACTGTACAATAACTCACCTCTGGCAAAATCCATCACAGTACAATAACACTGTTGACTGTGTTTCTTGGTTTGTTGTATATAATATATATAGATATTTAATGTACTGTATATATACTGTATGTACTGTGCATTTTATATTTTTTATTTTATTGCTTTTCTATTATATTATTCTATTCTATTAGTATTTTATTCTATTGTTTCTATTGTTGCTTCTGTATGTATGCTGCTGTGGTGAAAAAATTTCCCCTCGGGGATTAATAAAGTATATACCTACCTACCTACCTACCTACCTACCCATTTTACACAGTGTCCCAAGTTTTTTGGAAACAGGGTTGTATACATATTTTGGGAATTCATTTTTGGAGCTTTAACACAAATTAAAGCTTTCACAGATCTGCATAACTTTTCTATGAGCGGTGATACACATCACTCTCTTCAACTAGATATTGCTTGCCATTGCCACAGAACTCAGTGACAGAAGTCTGTCTCACTCTGGCAATGTCTTTTCTTCTCCTTAAAATCCTGAAATACACATTTACGCCAAATTATTGTATTTCCCAAACTTAACATTCGAATGAGTCCTGGAACAGAAACGTTGGAATCGGAAGTATCGAGATTTCAGTATCGATCAGCACAACACTGGCCATCCGGAGGGGGAGACAGACTGGCCTTCCCACTCAACAGGCCTACACACACACACACACACACACACACACACACACACACACACACACACACACACACACACACACACACACACACACACACACACACACACACACACACACTCTCTCTCTCTCTCTCTCTCTAAAACAGCCTTTGTTAGTGTCATAATCACATTTAGTAGAAGCCATATGACACTAGAAATAACTGCCAAGGACAGACAAGGCGATGTGAGAGTGGGAGTTTGAATGTGACTAAGAGAGATGAAAATAAGGAGAAAATAAAGCTCTGTGTGTGTGTGTGTTTGTGTGTTTGTGAAGTTTCTCAGTAAAATCACCCATATGTTGAGGTCAGCCACGCTATCACTAGCCTTCCAGACACTTTTGGGAAGGCTAGCATGTGTGTGCGTGTGTGAACGAGAGGAACAGAGGGAGGTGGGGTGACACATCAGAGCGGCGCTTAGTTCTCCATTTACAGTGAGAATAATGGCGTCTTTATGTCATTAGAGCTTTGGGTTCCACAAACCCTTTTTTCTAATTTAAAAAAAAATCTGTCAAAGAGTTACTTCCAAGTGTTCGCTCATTTTACCCTCTGGGTGTGAAAAATGTCAGGTTAAGATGATTTCCTGTTTGGTTAGGTGTCACCAGAAAACTGTTCATCGTTACTAGCTATTGGTCGTGTTTCAGGACGGTAAAGGTACAACGGTTGGTTAGTCTTTAAATCAGCTACACCCACAGAAAAGACTGCCAGTAGATACTCACACCTGTCCGTCAAATATGTGTATAATCAACACTCTACTTTCCAACTCCCTCGGCAGTGTATTTAATTATCTCTGTTAGCTCGGGCACAATTGATGTTCCACCATGGCACTGGAAACGCTGACTCACCACATTGCTCCAAATGACAGAACTTCTTCATGGTAATGGTGAGGGATTAAATATTAGTGGCCATTAGGGGTGCATCAACTATAAGGCCTTATCAGCACAAAAAATATTCTCTTTAAATAGTTTGTATTCTGGTGTTTGTCCAAGTCTGTATTAATAATAGATGCAAAGAAATGAGGGAGAGAATGAGGGCGTATTTCATCATAAATGCGTGAATGCAGGAAATATGTGGACAGAGAGGACCTTATGAGGTAAAGAGTAGGAAGGACAGAGAAAGAGGAGGAAGGACTAAAGGAGGGATTGAGAGAGCGGAGGAGTGGGTGAGACAAAGCGGGCCAGTGGTAATGTCCTAATGATGTAGTAGCTGTCAGAGCATTTGCTTCAGAGGCCAAATGATCCTGTAAGAACAGCACAGCTATTGATCCAGCTATTACACAGCACCACATACTAATGACTATGTGTGCATGTGTGCGTGTGTGTGTGTGTGTGTGTGTGTGTGTGTGTGTGTGTGTGTGTGTGTGTGTGTGTGTGTGTGTGTGTGTGTGTGTGTGTGTGTGTGTGCATGTGTATGTGTGCGTGTGAGAGGAAAGAGAGTGGTGGGATAACGGCGTATAACAAAATCAGGTAGATCTTTAAAAAAAAGGGACAAAGAGGGAGGTTGAAATAGTCAGCGTGCATACAGCAGGTGTGTAAGTTTGTCTGTGTGTGTGTGTGTGTGTGTGTGTGTGTGTGTGTGTGTGTGTGTGTGTGTGTGTGTGTGTGTGTGTTTTACTCGTGTTGTGAGGACATAAATCTGTCCAAACAGTCACATTGTGGGAACCTGCCTTCCTTTAGAGGACAAAAAAGCAGGACCTAATAATGTAGACCGTCACGTTAATGTGCCGATTTTCAGGTTTAAGGTGATGAAAAACAGGACTCTGTGTGTGTGTGTGTGTGTGTGTGTGTGTGGAGAGAGAGAATTTTGACATGACACTTTATCAATACTCCCATTACACCGTGATAGATATGAAATCCAATCTGAACCTGATCTGCTTGATATCTGATCTCGGTTCTCACCTTGAATACTTTCAATACATCTCTCTCTCTCACACACACACACACACACACACACACACACACACACACACACACACACACACACACACACACACACACACACACACACACACACACACACACACACACACACACACACACACACACTTGTCAGAAATCACGAGGCTGTGATGCATATTCACAGGAAGAATATATCAATATACCCCGCCCCCCAACTGAACGAATGCAATACAGCTGTGTATGTGACTTTTTTGTTTTGTTCAAATGTGTATTTTATTAAATTTGAGCTGCAACTTCGATTAGTCTGCCAATTATTTTTGTATTATTTGATCAAAAAAAAATTCCATGGAACAAATAAAATGGTGTAAAATACATATCATATGTCTTATTTGGTGCCTTTTGTCCCACCAACAAACCCAGAGATATTGTGAATGAATTCTCTCTTGACCTATTAATCAATTTATGCATGCTTGATAATTTAAGAGCCAAAGATCATCCACGTCATTTCCTTTCATCCTTTTCCTGTTTGTCTCTTAACTACCTGTCGCTATCTCTGTTAAACATCAGCCAGAAGTTTCTGATCGACAGAGGAGGTCTGCTGACCTCACGTGACCCCGTCCACTGCAGACGTCAGGTTAGAAAAAACGACTATTGCTTCAGTGTTGACCTTGCAGATCAGCACCACTTTGCACATTTGCAATTTCATCACTGACTCGAGAAAATTTTGGTGCCAAAACTTAAAAAAAAAAATCAGCAATGTCGACCCCTCGAAATGCTTTCAGACAGCCGTGAGCTGGGCGAGGTGTTATATTAGTATGACGACGGGGGCAGAACGTCAGAGAGGGATAAGGGTGCCTCATGTCGGGAGCAACCGTTGACACTTGCATGGTTGTTGCACCGTGAATTCGTCCCCCAGGGTCAGACGGTCAACACCGAGTTCTCCTGTGACGTTGTTGAGGGAAAACATTCGGTACAAACGATCCTGAAATGTGCTGCAGTGGCACTCTGGTTCTCCAACATGACGATGTGTTGAAAATGCACAAGTTTCTCACCCACAACAAAACATTCATCGCTCCCCAACCACCGGTTTTGGCACCCTGGGACTTTTTTTCTGTTCCTCAAAAGATTTCGCACCAAATTTGAATGTGTGCTTCCTGCTCAAGTTTCAGGCCCACGGCGTCATCGTTAATGCACACATACCAGCTGCATTATCTTATAAACAACTCAGATATCTATTGAAATCCTAGTGATAAAGGATCACGAGCGGAGAAAGGAGTAATATTTCAAACCAACTAAAAACATGTGATGTGCTGCATGTTGTGTGGAGTTTGTACGATATATCCTATTTCAAACTCTGGACAGGGCCCTCAGTCAATACTGTTTAAGGGAACCGTTTTGGATCTCATGCTTAAGTTTCAAGCTTTTCACAGAAAATCCCACCAGCGTGACATCACAGTGCCAGTTTCCCAGTGGGGGTGAGATACCGGAGCATTTTTAATGAAAATCCTGACATGTTCTACTGTTGCTGAACAGTGCAATTTCCAAATATTTGGAGTTCAGCATGTTCCCTGCATATCAAAAGTAAAGTGAAGTGGTTGGGGCAAAAACACAAAAAAAACCCGCTGAGGTCTGTGCAGAGCTGCAGAAAGCCTCCGCCTGTCAACACGAGTAAAAAGGCCATCATCTATCAGGTCCCAGGTCTAGAAGCAAACCAAGAAACACTGCTGGAGAATTTATTAGGCTGAACGCTCCCCCTCCATCTCCCTCTTTCCATTCTTCTCTATCTGCCCCGCTCGCTCCTTCTCCCTCTGCACTTCTGGTAATGGATTCTGCCTAAATGGGTTCTGAGAAACACGAGCGAAGAAAGGAAGAAAAGAGGAGAAGGAGAGGAGGTGAGGTAAAAGGGAAGGGAGAGAAGAAGACTTGTTGCATCTCGCAGATTAATAATTATAGGTATTGTGATTTAAACTTCACAAAACGATCAAAGACACACCTGAAGATGACTGCGTGTAAATAGGTTTAGTCATCGCTGCCTGTTTTCACCTTTTTGTATTGTACAATTTCATACAATACCCTTTCTTTCAATTTATGATCAAAGTAGCGTAAACTGACGACACCAGTCCAAGACAGTATAATTTATCGACTGTATATTAACTGCATTAAAGAGAGAGGAACAAAGAAATGAAGAGAATAAAATGGGAGAAGAGAGGAAGGGAGGGAGAGAAGGGAGGCAGAGGCTGTATGGTTAATGATTTAATGTTAGCCACTTGATGGAATGAAGTGTCTTCTCTATGTTAGCGGCGCCAAAGTTAAACCCTCTAGTCAGTTAGTCTGTTATTCATTGATTTCTCTGGTCAGCACTAGATTGTTATTGAATATGACTGGCACCAAGTGTGTGTGTGTGTGTGTGTGTGTGTGTGTGTGTGTGTGTGTGTGTGTGTGTGTGTGTGTGTGTGTGTGTGTGTGTGTGTGTGTGTGTGTGTGTGTGTGTGTGTGTAAAGGTTCACTGGCAGTGTAGAGATCACAAGTGTGTACAGAAAAATTAAGTCTTCCACCAGCAGCTGAAATGTACTCGAGTTCACAGGATGCACGCCACACACACTCACACATATCCTCACACACACACACTCACACATAACCTCACACACACACACACACACGCACACACACACACACACACACACACACACACACACACACACACACACACACACACACACACACACACACACACACACACACACACACACACACACACACACACACACGATCAACTGAGAACGATAAGCCTGAAAGACGTGCAATGTGCAGTTGGTAACTGCAGTCTTTACACAGTCGCTGCTTCTCTCTGGCCGTGAGAGAAAAACAGCGATGATACATTATTTATTCCTGTAGGCTGTTTTGTATTAACTATATAGCACCAGCTGAGCAAAAAACATAACCAGGAGTCATATTTATGTATCAATACTGCGAGAAAAATGTCTTCAAATGTATAATCTCTCTGTTCTTACATATGCACCTCGGTTATTGCTGTAATCTGTCACCTCCAGCATTCAAACCTGATGTCTCCTCCTGTAGCATGCGTGTCTGTCTGCATATGTGCAAGATTTTGTGTGTGCATTGTGTGTGTGTGTGTGTGTGTGTGTGTGTGTGTGTGTGTGTGTGTGTGTGTGTGTGTGTGTGTGTGTGTGTGTGCTGGATATATACAGAATAAAGTTCCTTTGCAGCAGCATGAGTAAATAAGTAGTGAACACGTTTCAACACTGCATTAGGTCCACCTGATTTATAGCTTAATAAGGCCACAATATAAATATTTGAAGGAATACATATTATTCTAAACAGCATTTGGAATTTTAAAGCTCTAGTGCACACACACACACACACACACACACACACACACACACACACACACACACACACACACACACACACACACACACACACACACACACACACACACACACACACACGCACACACAACCACAATGCCACTACACTACACAATACCAAAGGTATTAGTCTTTGCCTATAAAAAATGTGAAACTACAAATATACTTAAAAAATACCATAATAATAATATGTGCAGAACACTGCATCAGATCCTGCATTATGCATTTATGTCTGAATGCAGAAGTTGATTTCAAATCAATAAAACGTGTTTTTTTTCCTGTCAATCTGTACTCAATAGTCCATAGTGACAAAGTGAAATATGATTTTTGCATTTGTTGACAATTTATTAAAATAAAAAAATAAAATAAAAACGTCTTATCTCCAAAGGTATTCAGACCCTTTGGAGTGGGTCCCCATTGTGGGCAGGTTTATCTTGTCTGCTTGAATCATCCTCACAATGTGTTTAGAATTCGACTGGAGTCCAGTGGAAAACTAAACTGACTGGACATAGTTTAGGAAGGCACACACCTACGAATATAAAATCCCATAATTCACACTGCAGGTCAGGACAACAAAACAAGCCATGAAGTCCAAGGAACTCTCTACACATCTCCACGATAAAACAAGAAGAGTATAAAACCACTGAGTGTTCGCAGAACCACAAAACTCTGAATATTTGGGACATGAAAGAAGTTTGTGATCACCGGGACTCTTCAGAGAGTCTGGGAAAACTCAGTAATCAAACACAAAGTTCTTTGGTCAGGTAGGTGACCAAGAAACCATAAGTCATTCTAACAATATAATGAATAAGAATGGATTTCTCTCAAATCGCATATTTGCATACTTTTTGCTGTCGTTAGAGTGCAAAAGTGAGTTCACACTGTGAAGTATGAGCACATGCAGTAAACTACGAGTACACTTATGGTGCACAAATTCAGTGTAAAGGGGTCATTGAGACGTGATCATTTCTGATAAAAAATAACCAGGCTGGGGACTGGGATATTTCACGGACGCATGTATTTCAAATCATGGCACCTATTAAACCTCACTGAGCACATCAACTTCGGCCATTGTTCATCCGTTCTAGACAATTTCGGAAGAACCTGCCAACTTGTGTTTAGTGATGGTTTTAATAATAACAGTGCCTAGAAAAAGGGAAATCCCTCTAATATGCCCACTGTTAACGTCCAGAGGCCATTGAAACCAAACGTTGAAATAAAAAGCTGGGAAGGGATGCTGAATAAAAAGAAGAGTGTGACCACAGCTAGCCATCAAGATGCATTAAAAGTATTCTTTTCTTTAAAATAATTTAACATATTTGTTGTTTTAAAATAAGTTTCCAATTTAGCACTTAAAATGTGCGCGATGTACCTTCAGAGAAACAACAACACTTAAGTAATCTGCTCTGCTTTGGTGCTGTATTGTATGTAAGGAATTCATGATGTCACTTCCTACTTTGGAAACGGATCATATTCTTGCAGCTGTTTTCTGTTAAGCAGCCATTGAATTGAATTTAACTTCAGGGTCTGAACCATAGACTGTATATTAAAGTGGATGTAGCTTCCAGGTCTGAAAAATGAGGCCGACGCAGAATGGATGAAGAGATATTCATACAAAGGGTACAAAACTGACCTTTTTTCTCGCCGTTTTTTCCAATCTAACCCTTTTTGTGTCCTTGCTTTACAACAAGTAAGTACATTACACCAATATGTGAGTGTCAAACATCCCATCTAAAATTATGGGCGTAACACGAGAACATGAATCCTATCTCATGTGCAGCCTCTACATTTTATTATGATGGTACTTTTTAAATAGTTGAGCAGGCTGGGTTAGCATTACAAAATTTATCACATAGCACATGTGCATCACTGTGCATACGATGAAACATGAAATGCAAGAAACACAGTGAGTTCTCTGAAGCATTGTCTCTTCTTTGTCCAGAAATTAGGGAAAACTCTGGAGTGATAGATTCATGTGCCGCCTCAAGGACAACTTCCTGCTATTCATTTCAAGTTCCAATGCTGCTCTGAATGAAAAAGTTCAATTCATACATAAAGTCACAGCACTAAGTATGAGATTTGCGAGCCTCTTTGAGTACTGTGTGCGCACGTGTGTGTGTGTGTGTGTGTGTGTACAACAGTTAAGGTTAGAGTGTTAAGCGGCTTAGAGATGCCAAATGGATTAAGTGTTTTGTTGACACATAGTAAAGTAATCTGGTTAACAGCGATGAGATTGCGGCCCTCCTCCTCTTCCTGCTGCTCTCTGCTCTCTCCTATTCATTCTTTTCTGTTCTTTTTTTGTTGTTGTTGTTGTTGTTTCCAACGCATTTTTTTTTCATCAGTTTTCCCTTTCATTCCCTTCTGCCTAAGCTTCATCACACATCGTTAACACTCAAAACACACACACTTACACGGGGCACTTATGTAGACGTATTAGAAAAAAATGGGCAGGGAGGTCAGCTGATATATCTTAAGCTCATTACTGTGGCAAAAAAACCTGGACATCTGTCTGTTCGTCCTATCGTGTTCACATTAATAATAATTGCGTCTTCATTTTCATCTGTTGTTTTACTCACATGAGCCGGACACTGAATCTCAGTGATATTAATATATTCTCCGAAGACCCGGTAATTAATTTCTGTCTTCTGTGGGGGACATGAATCTGAGACTTCTAAGTCCAACAATATTTATGCAATCGAATAGATTCCTACTGTACTGTCTGGAAGACTTCTTAGGCTTTTAGTGATGCAATAGTTTCAGGGGTTTGGCTGAAGTTTGTCAAACATTTCTTTTCAAAATGGCGGGCATCTTGAAAAAATGTTGGCAAAACGGGAGATAATTGATCATTTATTTGCAGATATTATGTTTCTGTTCCTATTAGTCAAATTGTTTCTTAAATCTGAGTCTTAACTTCAATTTTCAAGATTTCAGAAGTCCACAGTAAATTTAACTCTTTCAAAAGCCAACTTTTATTTAATGTCCTTTGTAGTGTACAAACAGAGACTGTCATGTTTAACTAATTCCCCTCCCTTCCAGAGGAGGACACATCGAATTTTGAGGCGTCTGAAACCAACAGAAATACACATGAAAAATAATCAAATATCATTATGATCTGTAATCAACCAAAACATGAAGTCCACTACAAGGGTCAGATGGTAAAACAAAATTATAAATAGAATTTTTTAATATATATATATTTTTTGTTTGTCGCTAGAACATGTTTCTTTTAACCAATATACTGATTATCAAACAACATTCTAAATTGCAAACCCTTTTTTTCCCCCTCTGGGTCTTCGGATGATATAATTGAAGTAATTCACAGATTTAATTTGGCTTTGACCGAGGAGGTTTTACTTGTGATGTTATTTGCTCCTCAGTTCTTCTGTTCACTGAAAATGATCCAGAAATTTTTAACCAAATAAAAAGGGCTTTTTTGGGGAAAGACACCTGTCTTGGTGTGTTTGGACAAAAACATGTTCATGTATCTTCCTTTTTCTGTCCCTGCAGTTGACATCATGGTATCAAGTAACGGGGGCAGGCAGCAGCTGGGCACCCATGGGTCCAGACACCAACAAAAGTGTTTGTCTGCCCGTGTGTGTGTGCCTGTTTTTATGTGTGTGTGTGTGTGTGTGTGTGTGTGTGTGTGTGTGTGTGTGTGTGTGTGTGTGTGTGTGTGTGTGTGTGTGTGTGTGTGTGTGTGTGTGTGTCCATGGGGGAGCCAGCCAGACGTCTCTGGTCTAATATTTCCTCTCAGGAGAACAAACAATGCAGAGAGGCTTCTCTCTTTCCCCCCCGTTCGGCCTTTATTCTCCACTTTCCCTGCTCCTCTTTTGAAATACAAAATCTCTGATCCTCTCTGATCTCCTCCTCTCTTTCTCCCTGTTATCTCTTCTTTCTCCCCATTATCTCTTCTTTCGCCCACTTCCCATTGCAACAATGCTGCCGATGAAATCGCAGAAGTTGTGGGTTAACTTTCTGCACACGCCCCCCCCCCCCCCCCGTACACTTTCTGCCGTGAACCGGAGGTCGGTACCAAAGGACGGAGGAACAATCAGAGTCGCTGCCAAGGCGATGCATCATTTGCCGTTTACAGCACTACAACTCGACTATCACTTCCATTCAAGAAGGTGAGCACGAGAGAAAGTGGGTGAAGGTGAAGTGGCTGCTGAGCCGAGTCTTGACACACACCTTTACTTCAAACCGAAAGGAGTCTCTCAGCACCACTCAATAACACATTGATCAGGTACAAGAGGAGGATGAAGGGCATGTTAACATGTTTATGTTGTTGCTTCTGAGTTTGAATGTAAATCTATACGGTTCATGTTGTAAGTGTGGATGTGATCACAACAATGCATTCACTCTGCTGACCTTATCTGATGAAAGATTAGCAAGAACTGGAGTTTTGCACCTTAAAGGCAGCAGAGTCTCAATGATGCTCTATGTGACATTACGCATAGAATAAATGATGGAAAGAATAAATGTGTCCAAACCCGGGACCGTCTTTTTGTCCCTTTTTAGTCAACTCAGTACTACTGACTAAATATTAAATGACGATCCTCCCAGCTTACGACCTGATGGACATAAACTCAGTTGGCGGTTGGGTACACCCAAATGAAGCCAGAGCAGTCTTATCCAGAAGTCCTGCAATAAATCCAATCTTCATGACTTTCTCGAAGAACATTTTACTGCAAAAAACTCGGTTCAAGCTTTAGATTCTAAAACCAACGCAGTCTTCTCCGACAGTCCGGCAATAAAGCCTTCATAAAGGTTTTAATGTTCAGTTTTTTGTTTTAACTGCCTCAGCCAGGTGCTTATTAAACTTTACGGTCATTTTGGAGGACGCACTTAGTGCTACAGTGGACGTGTACTCCTTTATACAGAGAGGTGTTTATTTAATTTCCCCTGATCTCATTGGTGTAAGAGGGACAGACAAAATACTATAAAACATCAACACTTGTCTACGACGGTTTCAACAAAAACGAAACATTACAACCTGCATGGTGGTACTCTTTAGGCAGTTTTAGCCCCGAATCTTCAGCTGGATTTTTTTTCAGTCAAAGGTTCCCAGAAGAGCTTTGTAGTGGAAAAAAACAAATGTTGTTGTGCAATTCTATCTGACTGATTGTGCTAATGTGTAGCAGATGTGACAGGTTGTGGTGAGTGGCTTGTAGCACAAAGCATTTATCAGTGTCTGAAAGTGTCTCCTTGAAGTATCTTAATGACGTTCATGGATTCAACATTGTGTTGTGAACCTCAGTTAATGGCTGACATTATCTGAGGTTCACAACACAATATTTCGTTTATTCAATGGAAATTCTTTGTAAAATGAGTATGAAATGAAGCTTTTGTCCATCTGTGACCCTACAATTTTCTAATAGTGAGAATGAACATAGAGCAAAGTAAAGAGCTTCGATAGTGCTGCCACACAAGCAGTCTGCAGAGCCAGTGAAACCACTCCAATTCACCGGTGACCTTGTGCTAGTATTTGGGTCACACTTACTCACAAAGATAAATATATTGATGCTGACTTCTTGCAAGACTTTTCCAAACAAACTGCACGCACAGGCGCACACACACAGCTGTGCTTTAAAGAGACAATTAGCCTTTGAAAACTTGACGACTACTCACTTTTAGAGATGGAAAGAAGTTTCCCTTCAGAGACCTGACATCCACAGCATAATGCCATTTAATAAAAAAACATTATCAACCTTAATATAGGAAATACAATGACTCAGCACTTCCTCTCGCTGTTAATTACAACATCACATCTCTTAATGAAAACTTGCCATGTGTGTTTGTCTGCTTTAATGAAAACACTGTGTGTTTCCTTATATGTGTCTTGTGTCAAACACAAGCCCTTTATTGAGAATAAGCTCACACCTGTTAGGGAAAACTACCTGGAGGATAATGAACAGGCCTCTCTCACACACACACACACACACACACACACACACACACACACACACACACACACACACACACACACACACACACGCACACGCACACGCACACACACACGCACACACAAAAATGCATGGCACACACAAAGGACAGAAACAAATGACTGCTCAGCTACATTGTGATCATTAATTAAATTAATTAGGAGGACTTTGTGTTGTGCACCAGCCTCCTACCCTGATTCCCACCACCTGAAAGCACAGAGGGGAGGGAGGAGAGGTGCTTTCCCAGTAAATGAAATATCTACTGTTTTGCTTTATTCCACATTAGATTTTTATTCCTTTTACCAAAATAAATGCATTTTTAAACAAAAACTAAATGTCACAATAAAGTAAAGTGACATGTAAATAACATTATTGTTACTGCTGCTGGTGCTTAAACCTTAATGCCACGATGCTTTTAAAACAACAGAGCCTATTCATTGAAATACATGTAATCTAATAGAGGGCTAGATATCTAAAAAACAATGCCTCCACACTTGTTGTTTTTTAACATTAACTTTTAAGGTTTGACTTTACAAATCAAAGCAATACTTTAGACACATTTTTTCAAATGAAATAAAATGTACACGAATGTAAGGACTGTTTTTAAAAAAATATATTTTATACCAAATAAAAAAAAATATGAATCACAACACTGGTAGTGGAACACATTGAACGCCATGAACTTAATGTTATCTTATTTACTCAAATAATTCCACTCACGCACGCACACACACGCGCACACACACACACACACACACACACACACACACACACACACACACACACACACACACACACACACACACACACAGAAAAGCCACTCCTAGTTACAATGTTTGTGTGCAAACTGTCTGAAGTCAAAGTAAAAACCTGCAATTTGAAACAGATCATGTTATGTTCCACTTAAATTTGGACAATAATTAAATTTTTGTGCAAAAAGTGAAAATACAAATACAAAAATTAAGAAAAAGTAATTTCAGACTTTTTGTAGAACGTTTGTAAAACTTTATTTTCAGTTTCAAGTTGGACAATTGCAGATGCCCGAGCCATCAGCTCCATTTGTGTAAAAGCATACACACTCATACGTGCAATTTGATACCGTGTAGGAGCACAGCAGAACTGAACACTGAACGTTTCTGAGCGTGACAGACAAATACAGTAAATGTTCCACCTCAAAAAAAAGACCACACTGAGAGAGAGAAGTAAAGATGACGCCCTACCATTGTCGCTGTCGGACTTGTTCTCGTGCTCGGTGTCGGTCAGGGTCAGCACTGAGTTGGAGCGGCTGGACAGGCAGGAACTCCGACCGGATGATTTCCCCAGGCCCCCGCGGCCCCACAGTCGCATGGCACGCTCTGGCGACATCACGGCCTGGCTGTCGGCATCCAGGTCCTGGGCGGTCCCGACCGAGAAGCCGCGGTGGGGGAGGCCGATATCGGAGCAGAAGGCCAGGCCACGACGCGGCGGCGGCGGCTCGCAGATCCCCAGCTGACGGAGACTGAAATGCTGACCTGAAACAGAAGAAGATGGAGATTTGAAGAGTTGTTTCGACATGTTAATATTTATCAGGCAGGATGGTGTACACATTTCTGTTCTAATTCATGTTAATTGCTATACTTATTAGGAATCCTTCATGTGTAACAGCTATGGAAAAATGGTTGTGTCAAAGCTAAATAGATGTCATATTTTCAATAATGAATGAAGACCAAAATGTGAACGTGAAGAATATTTGGCATTGCTGATCGATGAATGACTTGAATTAATCCATTATCAAAAATGATTTCAATTCATTTTCTGTTGATTGACGTGATTAATACTGTAGGCTAACTGTGTTATTCATTATAGACCTAAAATACAGTTTTAGGTCATTACAGACACGCCATCTGTTGAGTGTGTGCGGATACGTAGCACAGACGCGGAAGAGAAGGAGCTCAGTAAAGAAAAGGAAAACACATCGGGTCAGCAGCTGTGCATGTCAGTCTGACTCTCACAGTCCAGATTCAGTTGGTCTCTAAGAGGAACCTGACCGAGGAAATGAAATGGTCAAATCTGTGCGTGAGCTGCCGATTATTTAACAACGAAGTTAATAAGATGGAAAATCCGCCTAAAAACTTTGTTCCTTTTGTAAAAGACAGAATGTGGAAACCTCAAAGGCCACGCAGACGGAGAAGGTGAATACTCAGAGATCCCTTAAATCCCATTTAGTCATTACAGGAGCGTAGACAGATTACAGGAGATATAGGCCTTGAGATAATTAACACATACATTCTGAATAGCCCCTGATAGCATATGCTCAGATCTACATTATAAATATAACATTATAACATCAGATAAATTAATCTTACCATGAACCAAACACAACGTTATGTTGACTGATATCATTTTAAATTACAAAAGAGAGGACAAATTAATTTTTTCATGTTTTCAGAAATGTAATATGTAATTATATGTTTAAAATGTGAATAATGTAAATGTATTGTGTTATTCATGTAGAAAACAACAATGTCAATTTTCTAAGGAATTAGTAATCAATCCATCAGCTGTGTTTTATACCTTCAGCTTTTCAAATTTAAGTCATGACACAATGAAACTGGTTGATTTTTAATTATAAATATTATGGTTAAAACGTAACTTAATCGGAACCTGATTCCACAGAAAAACTCATCCTTAAATATGTAAAGTAGTACTTTCTGTGGTTTTCATGAACAAAGATTTAAATGTGCAAACAAGTGAAAAATGAGGTCCATCCACTAAAAACATCAGCAGAATACATTTGTTACATGTTCATTTTTTTCTGCAGCATTTTCTTTTTCTGGAAGTAAACTATATTTAACAATACTGTTAACCATATTATGGTTTATTTGGAGATTGAAGAATTTAGCACAATAAAGTGAAAGAATGCTGTAATTGTAATACAAATGCAACATAAAACAGACACAATATAGAGGAAGCTTTAGACTGTTAGATACATTTAAAATAAGCTGGACAAATTAGAGTAGCTTTGTTACTTGTTAACATCGTATTCTCATAACACAATAAGGATGCTTAATGGAAGCGGCTGCGGGCCTTTTGGTAATTACATCTCATGGAAAACTTTTGGGAAGAATTTACAGTTCTCCGCCAAACACAAAATGAGCATGCATAATAAGTGGTGTTTAAAAGGACTTCTGTTTCTTACTTTCATTAAATTTAATGGGTCATCAGGAGTGACTCTTTCAGAACGATTGGAAACGGGATGAAAATCAGGTTCAAATAAAAGCGCGTGATAATCCTTTAAAATATAAATGAAAAGAAGACAAACAAATTATCACTAAAATCTCAGAATGTGCCTCTTCATCTTTAATCAGTAAATGAAAAGGGAAATTATAAAAGCTTTCCGTAATTAATGGCACAACAAGAGATAACGAGGGCCGCCGTTCAATTAAAAGTTATATTAATTTTAAATGAGCTTCAATTAGGACAACAGTGAAAACGAAGGCGATAAGATGATTGAGTAATTATGATTTTTTTTCATTCCTCAAATATTGACGCAGTGTTAATTAGAGCTGGAGAACAATGGAAGCATATTTTTTTTACTTATAATATGCTATTCATTTATTTTTTGCATCTTTTCTTGATTTTTTTCACGAGACCTGGATGTGTCACTTTCAATGAGTCACTGTATCCTGCATCAGATATACTTTGTCTTTAACATACCTTTCCACTCCCTCATGCAGTCATCCATGATTAGATTATGAAATGTATGAAATTTTATCCCCATAAATCCACAAATTTATGAACCAAGACAAATAACAAAATACCAAAGACCTCTTGTAGGATAAAGCAAAATTGAACTTTAAAATTTGCCAAATCCATCCTACATCATCATTTACACTGTTGCACTGTTTCTAATAAAAAATGTTTTTTATCTTATTCTATTTTATTTGTTCATTTTTATATTTATACCTTTACTACCTCTATTTTTATTCTGTAATTTGTATAGCTTATCTTCCATGCTGCTGTAACGAAAAAAATGTCCCCTTCAATAAAGTATCTATCTATCTATCTATCTATCTATCTATCTATCTATCTATCTATCTATCTATCTATCTATCTATCTATCTATCTATCTATCTATCTATCTATCTATCTGTATTATTTTACAGTCTGTCATTTAATGACAGTCATGCTCTAAAGAAAAGTCCAAATGAGAACAAAATCCATATTTGGAAAACAAAATAAAGAAATAAAAGCAGAGAAGTCGTTAACATAAAATTCAGAGGACTTATTTTGTTAAATTTTCCCCATTTTGAGTGTTGTCGCTCCAACTGTGCAGCATATGTGTGTGTGTGTGTGTGTGTGTGTGTGTGTGTGTGTGTGTGTGTGTGTGTGTGTGTGTGTGTGTGTGTGTGTGTGTGTGTGTGTGTGTGTGTGCGTGCGTGTGTGTGGATTCACCTTGTCTGTTGTAGTCGTCCTGTTCGCGGTGCACCATGTCCTTGTGCCCCTTCGTCGTCCCGTACAGTAACCTGTCGAAAAACAGCACGCTGTGTTACTATAATAAAGTCTTCACATAAATCCAGTGACACCCAGCATGCACCTCTGCTCCGTCCTTTCATCAGCTTAAAGTACAATTAGGGCTCAAACAGGGCAGGTTGTCCTGTGGTCAGATGACTGCTGCAGGCGGAGGAGGATGATGTCTCTCCACACAGAGTGCTCCCACTCCCAATTTGTATGAAATTTAAAAAGCCGCTGCTGGAAATGGACGCGGGGAAACATCGTTACGAGTGATTTTCAACAACCTGCAGCAGATATGCAGACAGATTAATCTGATTCTATTCACTGCTTGAACTGGACGTAAAATGGCATTAAGCAATGCTAAAAAAAGGGGAAAGACAGGTTGGGTCTCCACAGTTTGACAGAAAAACAGATTGAAAAGAACAAAATAACAGAAACTCTGTTCTGTCACTGGCTCGTAGTACAGCTTAAAACTCCATTCAACTGGAGGACTGAAGTCACAAAGTGAAATTACAGTCACAGCATCTAGGAAATAACCAATCGTTGCTTTTAATCAATAACAAGATGTGGTCAATGTGAAGTGAGTAAATTAAGATTTGACTGTTCAAAATGTAAGTTCCAAACAAAGAAAAACATTTTTAAGTCAAATAGACAATTCTGGTGAAACATGGCTAAAATGTTGAATCACAAAGAAATAGGAAACAAATTTAATAATAAGTAAATGGACGACATAAAATTGAGCAGGACATGCTCTGATCTGATATCTGTAGGACACGCACAGAAGACAGAAGCCAAAGTTTTGTGAGCCAACATTTCAGGGCTGTAGTCAGACGGTAGTTAAGTAAAGTGTTAGACATCCCTTGTGGGGGGGAATTATACACATTTTATTGAATTTTGAGATTAGAGATAGTTTATTTTTAATACATTATTATTGTGAAACAATTTTTTTTTTTTATCATATTGGCAAGTTAAGTCAGTTCCATGTAAAGTAATTTATTTACCTGTCAACTGATCAATTTATTTAATTAATTGCTGACTTTGCATATTTCAGAAGTTGACTTTTGTGTGGAGGTGGCAAGTGGAGTTCCTTGTCGATGATGTTTGCTCATCATCTGCTCAGCAGATCACGGTGCGTTAACATGAATAAAAAGTCTCAGCTCGTAAGGTTCGTTACATCTACTCCGTTTCACTTCAAAAAAAATTAAGGAAATACGACGCGTGCCTCCGTCGTGTTCTTGATCAGTGCTCAGCTGGCTGTTGAAAATTAAGCTGTATAAGTAAAACAGTGAGAAGGAAGCAGACCTGAGGTGGCTGGATAACCTCGAGCTACAATAAAATTACAGTTCAAGTGGAAACTATATTTATTCAAAATTTTACTATACATTGCCATTCTAAATTAGGTATACATTTCATTGAGTTGAATACAGTTTAATTTACTCTGAGGCTCAGCTAACTGAGCTGCACACTCGTCTACAAATAAACAAAGCTGTCATACAGTCAGTGTGGCAGCTAATCAGTGTAACTGGAAACTCATAATAATAATAATAATAATAATAATAATAATAATAATAATAATAATACAGAAAAAAATGGATAAAGAAGGATAAAATACTAATAATAAATAATAATTTGGGTTTTAATCATGAAAATGTAATGGACGCCTGTGAAAGTTCTAATATTAATCATTAGGTTGCCTAAAATGGAGAATGATGGTGTGTGTAGTCTAACCTGGTCTGGTCTTGGTGCTGGTCGAAGGCCTTCAGTGTTTCACTGGAGGAGTAGGACTTCTGAGTGGGGACGCGGAGTCCGTGGGGGCCGATAGCACAGTCTTCACTCTCCCCTGATGAACCTAACACAGAGGGATGAGAGCGCACACACACACACACACACACACACACACACACACACACACACACACACACACACACACACACACACACACACACACACACACACACACACACACACACACACAGACAGACAGACACAGACACACAGGCCCAATGCCAGGAGATGTAAGGCGTGAGCGGGTCTCACAGGTAGGACATTTAAAATAAAACTGTGAATCAGAAAGTACGGCTTGGTTAGTGGCCTGTCTTATAACATTGTTTAAAGTGGTGAGTGTCAGTGCTGGTGGTGCTGGAGTTTTAGGACGTATAATTCTAATTATTTCTGACTTGAACGACATGTTTGGATATCAAATCAGTCACTCTGGGATATATTTCAATGGGATTTACTGAGACACACAGTTGGTGTGCACATAATCTGTGCAGCGGTGGCAGTGTTATAGATAAGTCGATACATACATACACAATAGTCCTGACTTTTACTGCAATAACTGGAGAACCCACATGACCCCTCCAACATGGAAAAGACACCTTAAAATAACATTTCCCAAAGGGTTCAGTGACTTTGGACCTGTGGCCCTAACTTCCGTCTTAACGGGGTCTTTACAGAGAATCATTTCTCAGTAACTGCAGACACTCGATCAGCTCCAGATGTTGAGCTGAGCCCGGACAGATCAGCTCCCCCACCTTCTCTATAAACCGTCTCTCTCGCAGCCACATCATCCGCAACGCTCGGATCAACAAGCGGGCGGAGCTGCGCGTTCATGCAGAAAATGTGCTGAGAAAAGGAAGGTGATCCTCCAACATGTGGACTGCATTTATAGCAGCAGGATGATTTACTTTTTTGAGGAGACAGTTTCAGTGACTGCGAGCAGGATGATTCTCACCTTCCTTCATCTGTTCTAAACCATCCTGCTAGCCCACAGCGCAGGGAAGCCCCGAAAGCCAATATTCCACGGCGGATCGCTTTTTAGTTGTAGGGTTGCTCTACAGAGACCTGCTTTCCGAGCTGCGATAAAGCCACAGGGCCAGATGGAAAAATCAGCCAGGACCTTTCTCAGGTCTTACAAAAAAAGAATATCTACTGCTCTCTGGGAAGAACTACGACTTACTGAGATGTTGTTTTTTTTTTTTAAATTGCGTCTCCATAACTTTCATGAAACATCAATTTACTCTCCCCTGCCAGTTATGTTACATCAATATATATATATATATATACAGTTTCAGTAATAACTTGTTTTTTTCCCAAAAGAGTTTGTGTAATCTGTTCAATCAAGTTTATTTTTTTTACCCCTACACAACTTTTCCACTCTTTTGTTGTCCCTGTTGCAACTTTTTTTGAGACATCAAATCTAAAATAAGCATATTTTTTTTTCAGATTTCTCCTTTTCAACATTTGATATGTTGTCTTTCGGTCTATTTGCAATTAAATATGGGTTTTACGTGATTTGCAAATCGTTGCATTCTGTTTTTATTTACATTTTTACACAGCGTCCCACCCTTTCGGGAAACAGGGTTGTTAAGCAGTAAGATAATATAATGTGATTGTTTAACGCACAGGTGATGTGGACGTGACGATAACATTACTGTCACGTCTGTGAATCGTTCCTATTTCCTTAATGAGTACGTTGCAGGATATCTGAATACCGACGACGATGCTTTTCCTCTCGAGCCGAATGATGAACAGCAGTTTAGTGTTTAGTTTCATTTAGTGTGCATGAATTCAGCTTTTTCACTGAGGCGAGTCCGTTTGTTATTTTACTGTAGAGCTTTGTCACATGGACACTCTAAGTGGGAAAAAAGTTATTTTTCAAACTCGGAATAGATGGGAATGACGGATGTATCCACGGTAACTGCATCACAAAGATGGCGACAGCTGCGGCCTCAAAATGTTTAGAAGGCATAAAAAAATGATAAAGACCAACCGGAAAATGAGACTTAAACAGCACTGATAAAAACTACACTCAAATATAATCAGTTTTTGTTGAGTAAAACTAAAACGTATCTTATTACTAGCACATTTTTCTAAAGTCAAAATCGGGTGGAATAGGAAGGTCTAAGGAGAGTCTATGAAAAATGAGGATCACCTTGGTGATCTGTGCCCAGACCTAATCGGTGTCGTGACATAATTAAAATGAAACAGAGTACGTCAATAAGAGGCTCTTGGTAATCACAACAACGTTAGTCTGAAGATATTGTGAAGAATCTACTGGAGGCTTCAACGCTTTAATGACAAACATCCAGAATCTGTTAATGCCTGAAGTCCAGGAAAAGGTATTGATCTGTGACTGCCTCGCTGACAGGCCTCACCTGAAGAGTGAATGGGTGTCTGAATGATTGAGCTTGACTGAGCTGTCTCACCCGTGTACGGTCCCTCCTTGTCCCTCCGGCTCTTGGTGAGTGAGCAGTATGGACGTCGCTCTTTCACTTCCATAATGCTTCTGCTTGTGCTGCCGGCAAACATACAGGCATGCTGCAGTACAGCTACACAGACACGAAGACGGATGGGCGGACAGAGAGAGGAGGACAGAGGGAGATGAAGAGAGAAGGGGAGCGTCAGACAGAGAGAGCGAAGGGTCGTTGGACTCCACCTACAAAACACAGAGTGACAGAGGAGAGGTGATCAATCACAAACGTCGGATCAAGTCGGATTTTAAGCTGACAGTCTGTCACCACAACAGCAGTGACATAATTCAAAAGTCCCTACCTACGGGGTGTTTTCCTGCGTGTCGTTAGCGTGATCTGCATTAAAACAGGCAGCAGTGTGCTCATTGGTGAGTGAACACGCTTTCATTGCGGACACGCAGCCCGTGACCCCCGCACAGTGTCATCACACGAAGGTTCACAAGGAGAGGAGAAAATATTCACGTTCGGTTTGTTTCATTTAATTAACAATCAGACATTCACATGCCGTCTGCTTCCTCTCGATATTGATTCTTCGTTCACACATTTAATGCCATTTCCCCCTTCACTGAATAGCAAATCCAGCGCACAGATAGATTTCCATTAGCATGGAGGTCACACCTCATGCCCTCCAGTGTAAACCACAAGGACCTGCAACGCATAGCTGCTCTGACATCTGTTTGAATTCATCACAGCGTGCCGGAACACTTAACTGTTAACTGCTCCCCTTGTATCAAGTAAATGCATTCTAATGAGTGTAAATAGACTGTCACCTCTCCGCTGAGCTTCTCGATCGGCTGCTCTATCCTTTACTTTAACCTGGTTTTTTTTTTTTTAAAGATGTCAGACTGTTGCTGTCACTCGGCTCAGTGGAAAATCTCTCTCTTACTTGGCAATTCAAATCCGAGGCAGCAAGTCAACAACATGCACATGGTGTTCATGCATTGTGACAACTCAGATTTTTTTGCCAAGAAATGAACAAAAAAATAAGTGATGAGTAAAAGTGTCACATGAACAGAAAGCCTTGGTTAGTTTTATATAACTTACGATCATGTTAATTATGCAAAATTCTAGAAATCTCTGCAATTTATCAAAACTGCTGTGACTTTTTCCACAAAAAAAATGTCGTCAGCAGAAGCTGTGCTGATGACATAAAGTAAGTCTTTTCAAACAAAACTCATTATTTATTTACAAAATATAACTCCTCATTTACAGTCAGAAAGGCCCTGCTGCTGTTTGCTCATCACCAAATAAAATTCGGTGCACTGGAGGAAACCGGAACATGTGGTCTCCACATTAAAATGATCTAATTAAATATATCATATAAATGGAAGTGATGACACATTACTGTATGCTAAATTAATTGTATACATCATCAAGTTGTATGAGACGGCACTTTGTTTGCGTGCAGTTCTATGTATGAAATTAATTAAACAGCATCTAAGGCTCTTATTTTGACAGCTGATGTAGACTTTGTTTCTATATTACAGTCACAGACGGTCTCTGTTCTATAAATTACTTCACTTTCAGGAGTTTTTTTTGTCACTTTTAGCTCCATGGTTCTCTAAGTTCAATGAATAAATAGAAAAATATAAGAACTAAAATATTTATTTGATGTGCAGCATGATTATTATCAAAGTAAGTGATTACACATTTATTCCTTTATCGGGTAGTGCTTAAAACAAATCACATTTATCTTTCTTGACTTGCATTTTTTTTTCTAATTCCTGCAATTTTTGGCAAAAAAAACTGCAAATAACATCGCAATTTTTGTTCAAATCCGCCGAAATATCAAACATTTTTCACCGCAACAATCATAAAAAAATTCTTCGGAATCCTGGAGGGACTGATTTACTTTTGTAATATTGTCACAAAGTGACATCCATTAGTTGCCGACATATCCAGCTGACAAAAACAAAACAAAAAATGTGTCCTGTTTATAATATATGACAATATTCGAGGCAACATCCCCACTTCTGATTTGTATGAGCTGATTAGTCTGCTATATTGTGTGGCATACATATTCATATCAGAATCAATGTAGATAAAGTTTTGATTCCTCCTGCTGATTCTGGACACAAAAAGGTGACGCTGGTGGAGGAGGTGGAAGAGAAATAAGATTAAAAAAGATTATTAAAAAAAGATTCAAACCAAAACTTTAGATGTGCAGCATTATTATCATCACCAGGACTGATTACATATCATTCTTTATTAGGTAGTGCTTTAACAAATAAATAAAAAAAAATTTATCCTCCACTTACAATTTTTTTGGGCAAATCCTGCAATTTTATCGTAAAAAAACGCACAAAAAACATATAATTACATCCCAATCTTTGAATAAACCCGACGCAAAATAAAACATTTTTGATCACAACAATCACAAAAAAAACAACCTCTGAAATTATGGAGGCACTGAATAGGCTTGTAATATCACAGGCAAGCATCCTGTCAGTTTATTTCTCTTTAAAATGTGCAGTTTTACCATCCTCAATGTGTATATCAGAAAAAAATGCATATACCAGAGGCCCCATTGAGATTGAGAGCAAATTTGGTTGTACTGAAAGTCTCCAAATGTCTCACATAATAAATAGACACCCTGATCAAGTTAGTGTTCTTTTGTTTTTTACATTTTCAGGCATCAGTGGAGACCTTTGGTAGTTCAGAGTGTTAATGCTCGTAGCTTAATTATACCATCTGGCATTTAATGTATGCAAACAAAAACACAAGTGAGAGCGTTGGAGTGGTAGCAAATATCCTCTTCCCACATAAAACATTGTGTAATCACTCCACATTCTGCTCTGCCATTATCACTCCCTGCTTATGCTGACAAAAAAAAAAACATCAACAGCAGCAAATATGTTCAATAATCAATTAGATAAATTCTACAACACAAAGTAGAAATGGCATGACAGAATCAGTGACAACAGGCGAAAAGAGGCAAACATGTACACATCCAGTAAGTTTTTATGTAATTTATCAAGTAAAATCCCAAACAATGTCTGTTTGTACCATTTCAGATGAAAGGATCATATGTTTACTCTCAGTTTTATGCCATAGTAATTTATTCACATATCTGAGCTCCACCCAAAACCGCTGAATAAGCTTCTTTTACGTGAAAAACAACAAACCGATACTCAACACACACTTGTATCACAAGAGCTTAAATTCAGCAGCATGTGCGTATTTGTTTCTGTATGCATTTCTTTACGTTTTTATTTGACGAAGCTCACGTCTGTCATAGAAAACAAAACAATGTTTATTACTTACTTTATTGTTCTTATTTTTCTGTCCATCCACATATGACTGCATCATATCACTTCCCTTCACATTCCCTCCATCTGTATTTCACATGCATGTGCTGCGCGTTCAGTCTTCTCTACAGTTAATGAGATGCTGACGCTGCATGGAATCAACTAGAGAGGTGGATGCTGGAGTGCTCCCACTTTAGTTCACTCGTATGGAGTCATTTGAATGTGCATCTGTCAGTCATGTTCCTAAAGTTAGATTTCAGCGGTGTAACTTTGATCTCCCGCTGACAGATACTTGCTTTGCAGCTCTGTCTAAAAAAATATATTTGTTATTTTCTGAATTTATGAGCACCCATTTGTTTTCATCTCATTGTGAGAGTCTTGTGTTCCAGGAAGGGAGGAGCTCCGCCCTGCAATGCCCCCCCCCACCACCGCCCGCTCCATTACACTGACACAGGTGAAGGAGAGCGAGGGGAGACTGTCCACTCGTTAATTGATCAGACAGCTAAAAAATTAAAAAAAAAAAATCAATCACCAAATAAACCACAAGTAAGTCTATGTGTGGGAAAACACTGCATATTGCTCCAACAGGTTGGAGAACTGTGACTATTTACTGATTTTTTTTTTTACATTACAGTAGCCTGAGAAGAAGTTAGCCACTAGCTTTAAACTGCCTTCATGCAGACTTATTGTTTAATTCAATTGCAACACAGTTGCAAAAGGCCTGCTGATTGTTATGCTGCTCTTAAATTGAGTAATAAGTTATGAGGCAGAATTGATCCTAAGACAGACAGTAAGCTGATGGGATGAATCCACAGGCCGTCAGCACTTCTTTTGAGACATGTGCATCTTCGGATTCACATGAAGTCGCCAGCTGTTGTCATGTGTTCGCAGCCTTCACAACGACGGACAGAAAAGTTGATCAGAGAGCGAAGAGGCACGATTGAAACCGCTCAGAAAAAGTCACGTGCGATTAAAAGGTGTGCGTATATGGTAATATATTTAGTATTGAATGTTGAATTCAGAAAAAAAAAAAAAAAAAGGCGTAAAGAGAGGGCTGGGAGAGCAGATGAAGGAAGGACAGCTTTATAAACCGTCAACTTAATCTGAGACACTGATCCTTAAATCCCCTACCTTCTGGACCTACATGCCCGTGTGTATGTGTGTATTATTTACAGGTATGTTTGCTTGCTCGTTGCTGCTTGAAAGTACCTGTTTGTGCATTTTAAACGTTGCGAGCATCAGAAATAATCTCATCTTGTAGAAGCTTATGTTTAATGAATGTATGTGTGTGCAGGTGTTGAATCGTTCATGTCCGAGTCTCCACTCCGCCCTGACCTGCGTGCCCTCGGACTGCAGAGCGCCAGCAGCAATCGAGATGAAGGCCACGCCGACATAAGACGAACATGAAAACTATAAAGAAAGCTTCACCGCGGAGCCACTATGTTGCCAAGTGCTAATGAGATACATGATATTCATATATTAACTGCTGATCTGCGTTGGGCTGGATAATCACAGTGTGCCGTGCCGTGAGCAGAGGGCCATGTTGGTGGGGGGCCCTTGACTGATTCAGAGGAACAGGAGGCGCTGTATATATTTATTTTCTCTGTAAAGCATTTTTGCATCTTCTCATGAATCAAACTGGAACAGAAGGAAGTATTTGATTACATTCACAAGAGTTCATAGTTATACACCTATTATTATGAAGCAATATTACACTCGAGGGCGTGCTTTAACGTTATCATTGGCTTTACTGTCGAGCGTAAAATTGCGATCACACAATGAGATACCAATTAAATAAAATATGTAATTAAAAATGTATTCATATATATATATACACACACATTTATTTTTTTGTGTGATTACCGTTTACATGCCCACACGGGGTATGACTGACAACAAGAAAACAATCACTAGACTCCTACATAACGTACGCAATGTTTACTACTACAGGAAGTAGGCCGACCCCTAGCAACGCCCTAGCAACAGAGACAATTTCTGGAGATCATTTCTCAAACTGAATAAATACAGCACATAGAAACCGTTCAAGCTTGTTGTAAGTAATATATCAACTGGAAAAATATATTGATGGACTCGTGTGTTTTAAAGATTTTAGCACTGTGTCATGTCTTAAAACCAAAAGCTAGCCGCTGCTTGGCTTCTAAGAGCGTGACTATCCGTGATGTTACGGTACGGGTGCTCGGAGCGACAAAAATGGACCACAGAAACTCGACTTGATTTCGACAAATAGGTTTTCAATGTGTTTTTTAAATCTTTCAAAGTCAAAGTCAACTTTAATGTCGATCCACCGTATGTAGAAGACATACAGAGAGATGGAAATACTGTTTCTCACAGTCCCACGGTGAGCACAATAAAAAAGATAAAACAAGAAAAATATGAATATGTAACAATAAAAAAACCTATAAAAACAGACAACAACCACAGTGACGGCTTAACTTGCAGTATACACAAGTACAATGTGGTACAAATACGAGTGCATAGTGCAAACCTGATTTCGACAAATGGGTCACATTTAATAGACCTATAACAAGTAAAAACAATACTATGTTGAATATTGTATGAAATTCGATTCCAGTTATATACTGCCATTGAGAAGGCGGAGTGATATTTCTAGCGATGAACAGGGTGTGCTGTTATGATGATTTGAGCTCGTTCCAAATCTTCTGTTGACCAATCAGATCGCTGGGTCGGAACTACTTGTTGTATAATAGGCAGTAGAGTGCATAGAAGAGAATACTAACAGTATCTGGGTAACTCACATCTTGGTGGGATTTTCATTGAAAGAACATGACTTGTTTTTAAGCACAAATTTAATGTCAATCCACCATATGTAGAAGACATACAGAGGGATGGAAATATTGTTTCTCACAGTCCCACGGTGAGCAAAATAAAAAGGATAAAGCAAGAAAAGTATAAATATGTAACAATAAAAAACAACAACCACAGTGAAGGCTTAACTGCAGTACAATGTGGTGCAAATACGGGTCCATAGTGCAAAAGTTCAGACTTTATGGGGCAGTGGGGGAGAGAGTTGAGCATCCTGACAGCCTCGTGAGTGAAGCTGTTCCTCAGTATGGAGGAGCGTTGTCTCTGCACCAGGACCAGACTGAATCATTATAAAAGTTAGTCGAGCGCGGTGCACTCAATGAAGAGGCCACCGGCTACTATTAAAATGGATCTAACATTTGTTGTGCTTCATTTCTGCAACTTTAAAACCGGTAAGAGTTGCAGCTAAGAATTATTTACAACAGGTTCAAACACCATCTATGTTGTTGACTTGTTGTTATACAGCTGTTGTTTACTAAAGGGGAGTTTTAATGCCTCTGTCGGAAGCGTTGCATTTTCGGGTTGTCCGTCCAACCCGTTCTAATGAACGCGATATCTCAAGAACACCTGGAGGGAATTTTTCAAACCAGGCAAAAATATTCACTTTGATACCAAGGATGAACAGATTAGGTGTCGGGGGTCAAAGGTCAATGTCACTGTGACCCCAATTCAACAGAATTCTCATGCCTGTGATATCTCAGGAACACCTGGAGGTAATGTCATTAAACATTAGCACAATCGTTCCCTTGGCCTCGAGGATTAAAATGATTCGAATTTGTTGGTCAGAGGTCAAAGGTCAAGATGACTGACTCCGACCTCACACCTTTCCTATTCGTTATGAATGGGATATCTCAGTAATGCCTCCAGAGCCTTTAAAAAAATAAATGTGGCACAAACATTCACTTGGACTTAAATATTTGATTTTGAGATCAATGGTTAAAGGTTCTCTTAAAAGTTCTCTGTCACCTCATCTACCCGTGCTCGTAAAGCGTGACGTCTGGGGAACGTCTACTGGGTGTATGTCTTTAACTTTGGCACAAATGTTCTCTTGCCCTCAACAATGAAGCAAGTACATTTTGGTGGTCAAAGGCCACTGTGACCTCAAATCTTTCCCATTGTTGTGAACATCTTGCAATATCTCCAGAAAAATTTAAGCCAAATTTGAAGAAATTCCCTTGAGTCATTCCTGAGATAATGTGTTCACATGAATTGGACTATGTGAGCTCACTGTGTCATTAAGATTCGACCTTTGATCATTAAAAACCAAATCAGTTCATGGTGGGAATGTTCATAACAAGAGGATGTTCGTTTCAAATTTGAAGAACTTCTGCCAAGTTGTCCTTGAGATATCACTTTTCAAAGCCTGGGATGTACGGATGAATGCACAACCCCAAAACATCACGCCTCGAGTCACAGAAATTAGAAAATGAAAATGAAGGCAATGAAAATAGCCTCAGGCCAAATGGGTTAACTGACAGAAAACCTAGTATGAACTATTTAGTGTGTCTAACAATGGTTCTGCTTAACAGATTAGACAGCATGATTAGATTTCTGAAGCCTCCCCCGAAGAAACAATTTACTTTCTTCACTCACGCAAAAAAGTGCAGTTGGTTTAAAAAAAAAAAATCTATCAACAACTAAATACTAGAATGAAATGAAACCAGCATTATCAGCAACATGGTGACCTCCAACACGAGGTGAAACAGTGGTGGAAGACAAAGAGCTACAGGAAGTTTTGAGTTTGCACTGACGCTGAATACCAAAAGAATCTTTTGAACCAGTGACTGTTTTTGATCCGTGTTAACTCTTATTTGCCAAGAAATTCAGAGACAAAATATGTACTGATAATGTTGAACAACAACAAGCAAACAAAGTCTGGTTTGACTGATAATTGCGTCAGTAGAGTTTCAAAGGGTTAAAAGGAGGAACTAAAACCAGAGAAATCTATATGTTCCTTCCATGAAAGTGCCCGATAATAAATACCTCGTCTGTGAGTGTCTGTAAGGTTGTGTCAGGATGTTGTGTATATTTGTGAACACACACTGTGCACACAAAAGGAGCTGAAGATTTGAGGAAGTGTTTTTTCTGACAGTAACACCACAGTGGAGTCGTATTACAGTCGTAAAAAAATTCCCCTCGGGGATTAATAAAGTAAATACCTACCTACCTACCTACCTATTCCGCTGCTGCTTCTGTTAATCACACATGCTAATACTTTCTATGTTTCAGTGAACTAGCCAGCTTCGAGGACTCAAAATAATACACACATTATGCGGTCAGTGACATCCCTCCCTCTTTTTGCAATCTCCTTTATCTCCCGATATATCGTATTCATTTTTTATCTCTTTCCCGTTTCCCACCTGTCTGTACTCATCGTGAATGACAATTGGAGATTGCAAAGTCACAAACAGACAAATGTATTTAACAGCAAAGTGTCCCTGTCTCCATGTCAGGAATAACACCCAGAAAATACACACAGTCAATGTCATGATGAATGAATTTGAAGTTCTCTGATTCTATGGCGGTGTAGAAGGTAATAATTTATGGTGGTCTCTCCATTAAAGGAAAATGCTATTTATACAATTTCGGTACTTTTGAGATGTTGGATCTTGAACTGAAATAGTGAAGATCCAAAACCGGTTATAAAGACTCTTGACTTGTATATTGATCTGCTGATTGACTCTTAATTCTAGATGAATTAGACGTGATTTGAATACAGCAGGATGTTGAAACGCAGGTGCAAAGGGACTTTAGTGTATCCAAGGAATTGTTCGGTTGCTCCCAACAGGTGAGGCGTGTTTCTGGTGCTGCAAATTCAATCAACTTCTCTCCGTTGAGGAGGGCTCTTGTGTGTGGTGCTCAAGTTAAGGGGTTCCTCAACTTTAAAGGAGAAGCTGTTGTTTTAGATAGCTGTAGTTAGGTCTTTTTTTTTTTCTGCTCAAAAATTGCAACTCGTGCCCAATATTTAGAGCCTCTTTTGTCACAGGCAGAGGCTGACGCTGGTCAGCCACTGCCAAAAAACACACAACTCAAACACAAAACACAAAAGCCGCCATACTTCACCTGCTGGCTGTTTTACAAAGCAGCACATTGTGTCAATGAGGGTCTCTGCTGAAGCCGTGTCACCCTGGATGATAGTGTGTGAATTCTGCAGATCATGAATTCTTTCGCATGATCACTTTGTGTTGATATTAAGGCACAAAAAGCGACGTTAACCTCAGCAAACGTTGCTCAGAAACACCCCCCAGTTACATGAGTTAAAAGTGTTCGTAGCTTCCAGGTCTGAAAAATGAGGCTGATGCTGAAGCGCCTTAAGATGAAATACCACCGAGTGCCACTAGAGGTTGGCTCTAAAAAAAAGCCTCCGGCTCGATGGACTCCCATTCAACTAGTTCCATAAAAATCGAAGTCAATAAAATTTCTCCACGAGTTATTCCGGTGTTGTTAGCTAAAGTCGCTCCTTCTTATTCATTTTCTGGCGGTCCATCTGAAAATAATCCTGTCATTAATTAGAAAATAAGGCCTGTGGTGCAGTCAGGTTACGGCTATCAGTGGGAGGGACGTAGTATCGTCAGGTTTCCAATCAGACCAAGTGAGATCCACCGCTCGCTCCTCCCCCAGCTCGTCCAAATATGGTCACTTCCTGCTCCAAACTGCTTCGAACTAGCAAAGATGGTGACAGCCAAAATCCGAAATCAAGGCTTCATAATTGCCGTTGACAAACCAACGGGTGACGTCATTGATGGTTGCCGCTTGGTTCCACCTACCCAGTATCAACACCGCATTCCTCCTGACAGGCTTTGAATATTTGTAACTAAATACAGATAACCAACGTTATCTTATAATATTTTTTTTCTTAGAATTAGCAGCGTCTTTTAATCGATGTTCTCACCGTGTAGCTGCAACCTGAAAATGCCATCAGAAGCGGGATGTGAAAAAGTAATGAGATGTGGGTCTGAAGCCAGGTTGCTCCCAGCCACCACATGAAATCAACACATAAAAAACAATGCCGATTTCACTCCTGCTGATCTGATATTAAGTTCCTGTAAATGTCTGTCAGTTGCAGGCCAGTTGTTCCAGCTGCTCTGCTCTCTGACAGACAGACAGACAGGCAGACAGACAGACAGACAGGCAGTCAGGTGGTTCTGAGAACAGAGACACTGCACGGAGACGGCCTGGGTGGCGGTGTTTACGCATCGCTCACGCTTTAAGCGTGGAGTCCCCAGAACGCAGCGATACAAGCACACAGAGATGACTGAGCAGGAAAGTTTTGCTGACAGTGCTTCGGTGCAGAAATCTGATTGACAGCCAATGTGGGATATGTGACAGCCACATTTTGGCTGTCAGTCGCATAACACATTAGCATATTTGTTGTCCGTTGCTCGCAATCATAACATTGTACGACAATGGTAAGTGGGCACTAGAGTTTGAGCTACACACAATTTGCACTGACCACAGACCACTGGGTTCTCATAGTTGGCATATGAAAGTGAGGCGAGTAAAACTCTGCATGAAATAAAAAAAGAAAGTGAAATGTGTGCGAACAGAGGAATAATGATAAGCAAACTATGGGAGAAGTACAAACAGCAAATGGAGGGAAAGACGAATGAACAAAAGGTTTGAGACAAAAGAGGAGTTGGAGGAGGGGGATTGAGTGGAGACAATGTGACGGAGGACAAAGACTGTAAGAAAAGAAAGAATAACGAGTGATTAACCCGCAAGAAAATTACACAAAATTATAGAAACAACAGATGCGACATATTTTATAAATTCATTTAATGCACAACAGATAAATGCTTTTTTTTCCCCCCAATTAAACTGAAAGCAACAATGATTTGTTGAACAAATGTCTGGTAGTTTTGCTCGGCTGTGATGAGAGAAGGATAAAACAGAGAGAGGAAGATGATGAGAGGGAAACAGTAACAAGAGAGCAGAGGAGGAAGGGAAGGCGAGACGAGTGAAAGCAGTGATCAGTTTGCTGTTGTTTTTTTGCTTAAGAAGTGAATTAAGAGAGCTGGATCGGCCTTCATCAATAATTAAACTGTTAATTAAAAACACTGTGCTTCAATGAACAATGAAGAAAAGCTAATAGGGATTAAAGAGTCAGTTCAGGATTTCTCTTTATTTGAGTTTATCAATTAACCTTTAACTACTGTCTAAAAAAAACTAAGAATAACGTGGCTTTTTTTGGTGTCATTTTTACTTGTAGAGGTTTTTTGGGGGGGTTTCTAGTTCTTGTGACTTCCTCATTGATTCCCTCTAATGTCTAAAACTGGCTGAATAAAAAGAAAAAACATGGACAGAAATACGTTCTTGGACACAGAAGTGAAATCCAGATGTACAGTATATGGAAGATGAGAGGTTTCTGAGGATTTCATACATTAAGCTGAAAAGATGAATGCAAGCGCTCAGGAGAGAATAGCTGTGTATCAGCTGTATCCATAGTCTCTAAGCTTTTAATATTTGTTTTTTAGTATTCTACACATCACTGTACTAAAAACACTGTGCTGAAATTAATTTACACTGGTTTACTGACACGAGTAAGAAAACCCCAATCTGACAAAGCAAAAGGAGCGATTGTATTAGGGCTGAACAATAAATCTTATAAATAAAGAAATCTTGATTCAAGCCTCTAATCGATCAAATTTTTTAAGAAAAAAACTATTCTGCCACGCTTGTTCCTCAAAACAAGCGCTCCTCCTCTCCCTCGACCAACGACAACGCAGCGTTGCGCCACGTGATGCGGAGCAGCAGAAACCGGAAGCAAAGTAAAACTGAGACAGACAGAAAGACAACGCTCAGGTTTGTTAGGTCTAGTTCACGCAGATATCAGGACGGACATCCGGCTGAGAACTACATGCAGCTCTGTCACCGCCAGGGAAGCTGAAAGAAAAACTACAGACGTTGTAATGATCTTCCTGCTCTATAAATACGATGTAATCTTCTCTGTCAGGTTCACCAATGATGATAAATTATCTGAAGGCTGTCGCTTTTGAACATTGAGTCATCAGTGTTTATTAGACTCAGTACCAATTTCATTGATTTGATCTGAAATTGATTAGGTTTCCTTAATTAATCTCAATATTTATATTTAATCATATGATTAGTAATGCAATAGAATATCTTCTGTCCTATATCAGGCACCATTGTATTTTGGTTATCTTCTCTATCAGGCAAAAGAAAGCAATATACTTGTATGTAGAACAAATTAAATTGTTAGAGAATCGTGAACTCAATTCAGAGCAAAAAAAAAAATGGTGGTACTAATTTTGCCCTATATTGTATATATTATATCAAAAATCAACATCCAGATCAAAACAGAAAGAGGGTGAATTAGAGGGATGTCTGAAACATTATTGTAGGTTCCTGAATGTATTGGATGTTGAAAAAAAATACAAAGTGGGAAATCTTGTATTTAAATCTGCCATTGGACCTTTTGTTTGACAACATTCAGCAGTTATTTATAGCTCACTCCTCCGTGATCCAAATGGTAAATGGTCTGGCTTTACTTGTCTTCAGTCTTTTTCAGCTGAGCAACAAATGACAACCACACGTATCTCTATTCAACTACAAATATGCTCAACCTCTCCACAAACGAATACAAAAAAGGAACATTCTATTTCTCTATTTTTTTTCTTACGTGGAGCTTAGAAATCAAAGAAACATTTCCCTGACGAGGGACATCAGAATATACCTTATTCATCAATAAGGCCTCTACATAAAACTACATAATACAAAAATAGGATAACGACAATACTGTTTTGCTTCTATTTTGTGTATGCACACAGTTCTAAAACGTAAATGGTTTGTTCACAAAAATACCAAGTTCAGTATCAACATTGCTGTGAGTTGTCCACAGATCAGTCCTTTTGTCAAGAAAATGTTTGAAAGCTTTTGAATGTGTGAAAAAACTCCACTGGGTGTTTAGAAAAAAACAACAACACACAGATCCAGCTGTATATTACACAGAAAACTGCTATTAATCTGAGGAACTGAAGAAAATTGAACTGTGAACTCCAAGTTGAAGAAGATATTAATTAAGTTTTACAATAAGTGCGGCAAGAACCTGTTAAAAAGTATTAAAGAGTCAGAGCTGTGCATTTTGGTAAATCTCCACATTTTCTTTCCCAAAACTGAACTCTTCTACTGACAGCAGACAAAATGCTTCTTTTTCACCTCATCCACCACCACCACCACCACCAACAAAGTGGTTGATCCCAACTCCTCCTGTGCAGGTGCACCAACCACGGCCACATGCCGGTATGGAAACACCTAAACCGAAACCGCATGCGCCGCTGCCAGTAACCGATCCCTGAGTCTCTGTAGCAGCGAGCCTGCCTACATACACTCAACAAAAAAACACTGTCACCACGACGGCTGCTAATCGTTCAATTGTTGTCAGCCTTCTTACAATGATACTGTCACTTCAAACTGTCGACAGCCCTGAGTGTGTACGTCAGTCAGTGAGAGGGAAAAGCTGTCTCCTTGAGGTCACCCTCAAAACGGCTAAAGGGAATGTACACACACACACACACACACACACACACACACACACACACACACACACACACACACACACACACACACACACACACACACACACACACACACACACACACATCAACACACCTCCAGCGAGCACGCTGTGACTAAACAAAAGTTTCAGTATAATGCTGTTCAGTATAATGCTGTTTAACAGGTAGCAACCTGGACTGTGGTTTGACCAAAACTGTATATTAGATATTTTTGGTCATTTTTTTTTTTTTGGTCTGTCTTATCTTTGTCAAACAAGGACATGTTACTGTAAATATATATATATATATTATTATTTTTTTTTCTATGAAGTGGGTTAAATATACATTTGTAAGTCAAAAGGTACGTGTGAAATGTCACAAGCACTTTTATTAACACAGTGTCATCAAAATAAAATGCAAAAAGGCAGAGTTTCCTTCTTGATTGAAAATATACCGTTGGCTCTCTCCCTCTCACTGTCCAGCTCTCTGCTGTCTAAGTGTGTCTTGTGTTCAGCTGATGTCCTCTGGCTCCTGTAGTAACAATCCAACATGGAACTAATGTATTTGGTTTGCTGTGATGAAGATGAGTCTCAGAGAGCTGGAAGCGCCAATCCGCATCATAAAAAATAAAAAACCCGATCAGTAACTTCTACAAGTCTGAGGAGCTGGGTTTTGGCCCCTCCTCTCTTGCCAAAATGTATTAGCATTTCCCATCATGCCTCAGTTCTTTCTTTGTATCTTTTGAGAGTAAAGCAACTAAATAAATGAGTCTGAATGGCAGGTAGAAAATTACATTTACTTTTGATAAGACATGCAGTTTTGGAACATTTCAATGAAGACAAATAATGAGACATAAAATGGGCTATGACTCAAAACCATAAATGCAAGAGTTAGGAACAGATATGAAAACCTATCATTCTCCTTGCTGACCTGTGGTTATTAAGGAAGCCAAATACTATGTTGTATCAGACACGCCTTTGAGTAGCATGTAATGTTGAAGTCAAAACTTGATATAAACAATGTTGTCCCTATCCATATCTCAGAAATAAAAACATTGATATCGAGGATCCTACAACCAGGATAATCCTCTCCACGCAAAAGCTTCAAACACAAACTGCATCCATACTCAGAACTCCACAAATTTAATTTCAAGTTTTGAAAAAATTCAGCTCAAAAATAAACACTTTTGATTGTAAAAATAATTTTTAAAAAAAAATAACTCCTGGAGGGTTTGGTATTTGTCTGCTGCTGCTGCCACTAGTTCTTCCTAATTTTTTGAAAGTAAATGAAATTTGAGACTGTTTTTGTTCCCCTGTGGAAGAGCCAATACCAAAGCCAAGTGTGCCTCCCTCGGGTAGAAAAGATCCTAAGGAGCCAACCATTGTCCACTGCCACTGTGAGTGCTAATGGAAATTCCTGTGGTGACTGTTTAATCCCTCAACAAATCCGCAGCCTCCCCTACACTGATTGGCTGAACATGTGTGGCTCCTTTTTTTATTTTAAGTCTCTCCACTCTGTTCAGTTTTCAGTAGTTCTGCTGCTCCAACAATCTGTGGTTTGGAGAAAAAAAATAACGTTCTTCAAGACCTTTTCCTTTTTAAAAAAAATCAGCATATCAATTTGAAATATTGCACAGAGGAATAATCAAATAAGAAACATACACAGTAATCGCTATTACTTTAACGTGCAATGCTGACGACATGAAAATACATTTGACTTGCGTTACAAGCTGAACTCGTGACGTGTGCTCACCACACGGTTTAAGAGAAATAGAGATCAGTTTCTGGCCTTGTTTAACCGCCCTTTAAATTTTCAAAACGTTTCCTACGGCCCAGTTTTAAGAGCCCAGATCTATACAGATAACTAAAGTCAGAACTTCCTTCTTCTCTTTCTCTTTATTCCTCACACTTTATCGCTTTATCTATGCTAATAGATGATGATGCAGAAATGACTTAACGTATTGTTTCTCGGCTCAAGAGAACCATACTCAAGAATCATATCTGGGAGTGTCATGGGCCCAATATGCTTCAATTAAAAAGTCTGTTGTCGAGCATCCGACCCTTCAGTCATGAATTAGAAGAGTCCCACATCACAGGATCAAACCACAACACCACAGATTTGAATGTAGCCCACAAGACAGGATTGTATGTCAACATTGACGGAGGTTAGGTATTAACATAAAAATTGCTTTTGTAGATCAAGGTTTTTGAAAGGGAGTTTCTAGTATTGTGGTATTAGCTTTCAGTCAGCAGCCTACCTCAGGTTTTCTGTCCATCTGTCCCAGCTGTTCACATCGTCCCAACAATCAAGACTGATTTGCAATGCTCATCTGAAATAATCCACCCATTTATTTTTCTTTGTTTTGTATCCCTCATTGATCACTCATTGACCTCCCTCTATTCCATCCTCTCCCTCTGCCTGTGTTGCTCTGCGGTTTTGTCTGAATATTCTTTCTCTTTTCCTTCTCAGTCATCGTTCACGCAGGTCTCCCATCCTTTTCTTTCTCCTTTAGCTCTTTCTGTGTCCCACGCTATCTCATCGGAGTTTTCATGAGTTCACAAGTGCAAATCTGCCCAGATAATCTCTCTCTCTCCGTTTTCTACCTTTCCCCCTTCTCCCACCTAATCCGCTCTCTGCCCAGATTAAAAAAGATAGAGGGATGAGGAAAAGAAAGAGGTTTGCATGGATGGCATGCAGCTCGCGAGACAAAAAAAACCCAGTCGAACAGAAATCTGAGTGACAGAAAGTGAAGCACAGAAGAGCAACTACTGAAGACCATAAAGAAAGAGATGGTGAGCAAATAGCAAAAGAGAAGGAGTTAAAACCCAAACTCGGCTGTGAGAGGAGGTGCAAGGAAGGACAGGGGGTGCTTTGGCAAGCCAGGAGTAATTTTACCATCCTCTTTTTTTTCTGCTACTAATCCATGTATGTGTTTGGGAGCGAGAGGGGGGGGTCAGGGTGAGAACACGGCCAGCCAGAGGCAACAACCCCTGAAGAGGGCTCAGTGTCCAGTTCAAGGGCAAACCAACACAGATGGACACTTTGCAGGGTTTCACTTATATTGATCGCCGTTGGCAAGAAGTGCCCGGGTCAATCGCAGGTTATCTGCAGGTCTAGAAAGTTCACACTGAAGACTTTTTGTTACTGTACATGAATGGATTCAATTAAGTACAGCAGTCAAAAAAATGTTGTGTCAAAGGTTTGAGGTACACAGAATTTATGATGAGCCTCAGTAGTGAACTTTATATTGAGTACATGTCACCGTTTTTGTTTGTGAATTACGATGACTGCGTCTGTTTTAGCTCCACACACAACGTCCGTTATTATTATTTTCTAATGACCCGATTTGTACCGAGACTGAATGGAAATTCAGTGGCATTTGCACTGACTACCAAATGTCTGGTATTGAGACATCCCTACGGCCGCCTGGGTTTCCACCATTCCCAGTAAATTAAACACACATGACAGGAGCAACATAAAGAACCCGATCTGAAACTGAGGCTACTTAAATTTTTAAAGGTTGCTTTAAGCTATTCATCCACCGCTGTGTGAAATACAGGCGTGGCATCACGACTGCGCAAAACAGCACGAGCTGAAAAGCCATAATTATATTGAAGGAGGAATAGTTCACGTTCGGCCCTTTTTCCTCTGCAATGGTTCATGGATACCTAATTGGAGAAGGAGCACCAAACACTCAGTGTGTCTTTATCAATTTTAAAACTCGTGTGAGCATTAAAAAAAACTGAGTTTTTTGGGCAAATCAATATTTGCGCATTAAAAAAAAATCTTGACTCAGTCCAGATGACCCTGAAGCTCACCTACACCAGCGGTGGCAGAATGAGGATAACTACTCTACTCCAACTATAAAAAAATAAAAATAAAAAAGGAAACTCAATCTGCCTAAAGAGCAGCACTTCCCACAAGCATATGTTTAGCGTGATTAGCTGAAATCTGAGGTGGCTGTTGGATGCAGTACCTAACACACAAACACATACCCCGAGCAGTTGGAGTAAAGGATGGAGGGAGGGTGAAGGTCTAGTGTAGGCGGAGGGGTGAGAGGGAAGGTCAACTCTTGTTAACAATGAGTCCATTGATTCCAAATTCCCAGCCTCTTCTCAGTCCTTCATCCCCTTCTTCCTTCCCCCCAATCTTCCATCTCTGCTTTCCTGCTATTTTCTCATCTTTGTGTGTTCATCACCCTCATCTGTCCTCGTCTTTTTTAATGTCTTTAATGTTTTACACTTCAGATGATGCTGGATGGATTTTTTTTTTTTTGTAAGGTGAAATTACTATTCACTCCTCTTCACCTGTTTTTATCCCATCCGCTGCTTTCCTGTTGTGGTAGCAGCTTTCAACTGGCCAAAGCACAAAGGACCGATTGTCCTATACCTTGTGTGCATGTGGGCTTCTTTTTTTTTTGAGTCATTGTGTCTCAGTGCATTCAAGAGATGAATTTGTAGCATGCATGTTTCCTTCCATCCCACGAACACAGTTTTTTATGGATGGTGGTGGTTTAGAGAGGAGGGGCATCTGCAATGAATGTGAACAAACTGCTGTTGAGGGAACTACACTGTACACTTACCTAGTGATTTATTTTATTTTTTTACATTATCTCTTTAACACATTGGGAATACCTTATTTATTTTTACATATCAACAGATGCCATTTAGGATATATATATATGGGATAATGGGTTTGTCATGATAATCGTGTAAAACTCCCTGGATTTCTAAAACTGACAACTGAACAATTGCTTGCCTAAACAATTTTAGAACCAACTGAGACTTCAAGACTGTAACGAGTTTATTGTCCACGATGATATTTGACAACTGGCAACATCTGATTCCCAGCAGTTTTCTCCATATCCCTGAAATAAGCACCTGATTCATAAATGGGATTATACTGTGAGAAGATTACAGAATCCTGTGCGTTACAAGGAGACAGACGCCACACAGTATAACCATCATCCGGTGACAGTAACTGGAGTGCAGCACAACACAATGAACAAAATGGGCCAAAATTACAGTATTATCACAGAGTTCATCGTTGAGAAACAGGAGACTGAAAATTAGACAACAGATCACATAAAAGAGGCAGAACAAGAGAAAGACAGCTGGGCATAGCTGGAGTTTGATATCAAGGAGCCGAGCCCAGTGGTGGTGAGAGGGACAGTTAAAACAAATACAGTCTACAGTTACTACTGAATGAGGCTAAATCTATTTGTATAGTACATTTTTGTACCGTGGAACATTGTTAATTTGCATGCAGATTATTCTGATTAAACATCCACTAAGAAGAAAACTTAGAAATGTTGTCTTTTGCCACCACGGTGATTTTAGCTGAAACAACAGTTTCGCTGATTTTTTACCTAAACACCGTTTGGCGTCATGACTGCTACAGGCTACACTTGTTTTTAAGGATAATTATATAATGTTCTAGCCTGGCTGTGGCGAATGTGGCTTACAGCTTCAGTTTTATCGCTGTGATAACAGATAATCATCGAACGTTCAGCGCTCAGCACAGAATATTAGCTCGTTACCTCGTCAAACTGCTGGCGTTCATTAAAATAATGATAAGAAAAAACGCCTTTGGTGGACACGTGCTTCAAATAGCAGTGGTGGCAGAGTGTCCGCCGGTTCTGGCGCGTGCTGATTGGCTAAAATTGACCCTATGTTGACGCCCAGCTGAATGGAATGACTGCAAACAATTCCCTATGGAGTGTGACAGACCCATATTCACAGAGTGAAAATGTAAAAGGACAGCGGTGTATATATGCAAAAACAAAAGAAAAAAAATAGTAACTAGTATTAGAAATGCCTCCTCCCCTGGTATTATGAGAACCACTGCCCGGTGTAGGAAGCAGCAGTCTGATGCTATAAGACAAAGAGCCACAAAAATGTGCATCTTACAGATGCCAAAAACTGAAATCAGGTGCTGGAACGATGTCGAGGAGACGTAAATTATTCACACTTAAAGCTCCCGATGCGATGCGTTTATTATCAACATTGATGATGTGCTCCAAATGTCACTGATGTTGCGGTGTTAAAAAATATACTGCATCGGGAATTATGAGTGTGAAAAATTTATTTTCCAATTATTAGTTAAATGACCTAAGATGTATGTAAACTGCTTTAACCCTTTGTGTGTAAACGACACAGTGTCACACTCCCTGGTCTTACACAGCTGGTAGATCACGAAACCAGATGAGTAGATGAAAAGGATTTTGAATTGAATACCACTTTATATGCAATTCATTTGTAGTTATCTCAAACTGCCTTTTAGATTTTCTGGCTGAAATAGATTGCTGCGTCATGACTCGCACCAACTGCCTGACTCACATTCAATACAATGGACAAGATAAAAAAAAATTATATGATTAACTGAATCGAAAGGTTTCATAAAAAAACAAAAAACAAAACATGGTTTGTGAATGAATAAGTGGGATTAAATACGTAGAAGATCCATCAAACCTGTCTGTGTGATTTTGAAGAGGTCAGTTCATGTGCCCTCTGCCCGTTGAAGCTACAAAAATAGCCCTGCATGCGCTGGCTGCCTAAACTCTGGCCCCTCACATTAAGGTTGGATTTGCCTCACGCATCTACCACCTCCATTTTACTCAAGATTGTACAAGTCTTCTGAGCTGAGTTGTAGCAGGTATCCTCGCTACTAGTGTAGACGCGCATGATTTCTGATGCATGTCCACATACTTGCAGACTTAACAGCAACGTGTCAGTCACCAGAAATACATCATACTCTTGACTATTGGCCATTAGTACGAGTGGTTTGTATTGGGACAGAGTCGCAGAGTGTAACTTGTGATTTCCTGACATGGATCAGCTGTTCTAGATGAAATGACCCTGCTTTAAATGTTTGGCTTGATATTAAAAGCAAAACTGGTTTGAGAGTTAATTATTAATGATTAACTGTAAAGAGAGAGAGAGTGAAAAAAATAAAGGGACATTTTCAGTGGTGGTCTAAATTTTCTTGGACTTCAGGCCAAAAAATAAACTTGAATTATTTCACGTATTCACCTTTTTGAAATAGCTATTACTTTCTCTGAGGTATATCACAGTGTGTGTGTGCCGTGTGTGTGTGTGCCGTGTGTGTGTGTGTGTGTGTGTGTGTGTGTGTGTGTGTGTGTGTGTGTGTGTGTGTGTGTGTGTGTGTGTGTGTGTGTGTGTGTGTGTGTGTGTGTGTGTGTGTGTGAATATGGTATTATTAACATAAAGCGTATCCCTTCCAGGCTGAAACGGACCATTTGCACACTTGGCAGAATCCCCAGACACCTGGGTGGGTTACCTTGCTTATTTGTGATAACAAAATCAAATAAAATATCTAGAGAGAAAAATGAAAAAGACTGTAATTTAAAATATATCAGTCTGGTGACTCCTCGCATTTCATGACAGCTTACACAAAAGAGAGAGAAAGGATTTATAATTATTTTTGTTTTGTAATGGAGGAGAGAAAGAGTAATCGTGCTCTCCTACATGAAAGCATTTGACTGCGGTAACATTTCTAGGATTTCATGGAATAAGCGACCTTGAGCCAGAGCACCCCAAACTAATTGGTAGTAAAGGACATCATTTGGGTGAAAGTTTTATCGTATTTGACAATGAAAGGCTTAAACAGCACAAAACTATTTTAATATTTGGAGTAGCTGACTTGTTTCTGTTGACTCATTAATTACTTAAAGAGATGCTGAGTTTTCTGGATTTAAAAACTCACTTGTGGGGCCATTGAAGTTTAACTGAATTCTGAGGAAGGAATTACAAGTTCTGAGACTGCTCCTGTTGCACGCCGACAATGTGCAGCACAGTGATGGGAATAAAGCATGATTAAAGTATAACCCTCTGGGTAAAATAGTTCATAACATTTTTGGGGGAACAGAAAGAAGTCGCAGTGGATCCAACTCCAGTGAGTAGAGGTGGTAGGGGTGAGACAATGCTGTTGTTGCAGATGTGAAATGGTTGTCATGCTTGGAGGACCCTGTTGCCATGGCACCAGAGTTCAGGCGGTTTGCAGTGAATGTTTTTTTCTCACAGACGCCTCAGAACGTCACAGTAGGACTCAGTGTTGACAGACTGACTTTAAGGGGACGAACGCACGGTGCAACAACCCTGCAAATGTCAAAATGAAAAGGAATGTGTTTTAATAGTTATGATACAAGTGGTATTGCTAGAAGGGTAAACTGGGCTTATTGGCTCCAATGCACCAACACATAGAATGAGCTATTTTAAACATTTTAGAGCTTTATGACTACTTATGCATCGTCACTGTTAGCAATGTTTCACTGTGTTGTTTTACTTTCGTGTTCTATTGTTTGTTCAGATGTTTACTGAACTGACATAAATCAAACTGAGTACTTTACATTGCATTACATTACATTTAGCTGACGCTTTTATCCAAAGCGACTTACAATAAGTGCATTTCAACCGTGAGGGTACAAAACCCAGAACAAGAATCAAGAAAATACAATTTCTTCAAGAAGGCCAAACTACAAAGTTCTATCAGCAAGTGCCATTTTAAGTGCTACTAAAGTGCTACCTATTCAAGGTAAAGTCGGAAGAGGTGTGTTTTTAGTTTGCGGCGGAAGATGTTCAGAGTTTCTGCTGTCCTGATGTCGTTGGGGAACTCATTCCACCATTTAGGAGACAGGACAGCAAACAGTCGTGATTTTGTAGTGTTTAGCTCGCAGTGAGTACTGTACGAATTCTGTCCTTCATATCATAGCACTGCTTATCTTGTATATGTACATGTCCATACAAATGAAATATCGATCCTTATGGACCCACGTACAATGTAGGACAGACATTTACGAACATTACGTGCCACAAACCATAAAAAATGACCATAACATGCACAAACACCAGTCAGTATTAAGAGAGAGCACCTTTATATGAGCTGCAACATCTTACTCAGTTGCATTTTTTTACTTGTTATTTTACCACAAAAAAACCCTCACTTAAAACCAAATCAATCATTTTTTTTGTTTCAATAATCCCCCAAAAACTTCTCAGTATGATGGAAATTGTGGAGATATTTCATAACTCCTGTTCATATACATGTTATGATTTATAACTTTACATATTACTAACATATCGTATTAATACATCTAAGATAGCATAACATACTATTATAGCAGCTTATATATTTTTACCCTGTTGTGACACTATTGAAATAACATGGAGTTGAGTATATAGAGCTGAACTCGATATACTCCCTGCTAGTCACAGATAAGCTAGTTACCAGTGAGCTTTCCGTAAACATCATAAAAGTGACTTATGGCAAGACTGAACCCTATACACTTCCTGCTAGTCACAAACATGTTTTTGTCAACAACATTAAATGTTGTTTACGATATAAGTGAAACCGGCTGGATGTATGTGCTCGGCACTTATCCATATATGGACCTACGTATGGATTCTGTGAAATAACGTCCCAGCCCACTTCCATGCAAAGTGAGAGTATAAAAACTGTATTAGTGTTTGTATGTATTCATTGCTTAGCACAGTGATGAACTTCTCCCCATGCGCATGTGTAAATAAAGAATTCTTTTGTATTGATCTTCGACTCCATCCTCATCTGTGACCTGTCTCCCGAAATTGACCACCACATTGTGGATAAAAGTGAACATCGTAATACCGGTTTACCGTCTCTGTCTTTGTATAAGACGGGAAATAAGACATGCGACATAACAATTGATAATCATCTTTTTTGGCTCTTACTGCAAACGTGTTGGCTGGTAAAACAAGTAGCCGAATGACACAAGCGCCTATTAAGTTTGAAAGCTAAACCACTGTCACGCTAATGATGTTTTTGGCGTGACACGGTTGATCACTGTTAGTTTAATCAGGGACTGATGAAGCCGCTGCGCAACATAATGTCAGATTACATTTCCAACCATACACACATAGCGCAGGGCAGTCGGAGGGTCATTTGGGCATTTGGGTAGGATGGAGAGGTGGCGTTGTGTTCAGCAATTCTTGTTGTGTTGTTGTGGCTTAATGATGGGTCAAACGTTTGCAAACTTAATGAGGATAAAATTCACAAGTTGATCTTGCCAACAACAGCAGAACTCTGCTGTAATCTATACTTTTAAAATCATGTAGCACAGACATTCATGCCCACACACAATAAACTCATCCTGTTATCTGTTGTCTTATTTATTACATTTTTATTTACTTCATATTTCTATGATACAGTTCCTTCTGACTGCAATTATGCATTTAGGCATGAAAAACTGAAAACTCACTGTAATCCTGTAATAATAGGATGGGAACCATATCACCCTGACAGAGCACTTCGCTCTCAGAACGCTGGCCTCCTTGTGGCTCCCAGAGTTTTTCTCTGTATAATGTTGTAAAGTTCTGCTGTAAGGACTTTATTGCGTTAAGTGCCATTAAATAACCTTCTGTTGTGATTATATATATAAATAAAACTGAATTTAATAAATTGAGAACAGCTGATTACAGCTGAGTCAGTGAAAAGGTCCAGCGGCACTCGTCACTGCTCCTCCGCGTGGATAGAAAAAGCATCGCAATACAGGGTTCTTAGTGGAGGTGTCAGTCGGGACCATGTTCACTACGTCATGGAGGGTGAGGTGGTGGGGGGGGTAGGGGGATGGGGGGGGGGGTGTTCATCGCCGCCACGGGACCCAGCAGGGACCCAGCGGGCATCTGCCACGTATCCATGCAGGCCCTGTCACGGACCAGCCGGCAATTATAGAGGGCTGCATCTGTAAGGTGCGCAAGATGTTTATGTATACATGACTGTAAACAAATGACATATACAGTATGTGGTAGCAGGTGGCGTCGTGTCGCTGTAAAATGTCTGTCACAGAGTAAAATGCTTGATGAATAAATTTCCTACAATACATTAGCTGTTATTACTGTGTTAAAGGCTACATTAGCACGTGGAAATAAACTCTGTCAGCTCCTGCAGCATCGCAGGTGGTGTGCTGCTCAAAATAGAGTCCCATCTGACAACTCACTAAATGAAAATTGCCTACAGAATGATGGGTTGTGCACACGCCTGCGCAAATCTAATCAAGAGCGAAGGAAGTGTCAAAGAAATGTGCAAAAAAAAAAACAACGACAGATGCAACTGCTGCAAATGTTAAACAAACAGGCAATTACAGGATCCCCATCGACTTGATAGCCATTTTCTCACTGATGCGTATAAACGATATTCAGTCCAATTATGGGTTAATGAAACATTGTTTAAAGTTAAGCTTTTCCTTTTTTATTGAATCAAGGTTATTTTTTCTTGACCAAAGAGGAGAAAAGACGAGAGGCAGAGACGATAAATAAAAGTAAATACAAAGCACTGACGGCGGACGTCAGAAGACGACGATGAGGAAAAAGAAAGAAACAGTGAGGTTACATCTTCTATTGTTCAGTCTCATGTCTGTTTTCTCACTCTCTCACTCTATGTCGGACTCTGTCTCACTCTATCTGTCTAAATCTCAATCTCCTTTATCTGGTGGTGTCTCCACAGTAATACCAGGGAGAGCTCTGCTTATTTTAGAATCATCTGACAAGGAGTCGGTCGCTGCAAACAAAAATCATTTTCATGGTTTTTGTACACCTGTGGGTCTGACAGCGGATGATATTACTTTTCACATGAAAAAAATTTGATTTTAGAGTGAGGACTGAAAATTACTTCATTAAAAAAAAACAAAGAAAGTAGTTATGTTTCAGGAGAAACAGGTAGGCAGGTAGAGGCAGGTGGCTCTGCGTCGGTGGTGCATTCAGGTGGTCATGGGAAGGTGAGATGAATGCGTCATCAACTTGTGACACCACCCACTCGTGACCCCTACTTCTCTCCACCCGATTTCAAATCCATCTAACGACCAAATCACCTGCCGACAGTGTTGAGGAAGTAATTAGAAGCTCTGCAAGTGCTCGCGGTAGTCGTTCCTGACAGGGCAGCGGCTCTCCTGCACCGCTGCATCTCCAAATCCCACCTTGGTGCTGAATACAGGATCTGAATCCAACTTTAAGCGACTGTTGTTCACAAACTGAAGAACTAAGAGATCATTTTTATTTCGATTTTTACAGATTATTTGAAGGCATAACATTACTTTTATGCTGACATATACTGTAAACCTATTACGCTTACTTTGTTGACATTGTATGTTATTAAATTCAATATCAGAATTTTTTATTTTTTTATTTTATCATATCGTCAAGAATGCCTCAAAAAGCATCCAGATATAGCGTGATATTATTTTAGGGCTATATCGCTCTCCATTAGTTTGGACCGTGAGAAAACCTGTGGTTGGCCAGGGTGCGCATCACTCAGAAAAAGAGTCAGCCAATATATATATATATATATATGGCTCCAGTGTGATGATTTGTGTATATATATATATATTATATAGGGCCTGTAAGGACTGCCAAAGAGCCACGGCTGTATAAAGTGGTACGTTCCATCATTACGGTCTGAAACGGTAAAAGGACAGAATGGACGGCTGGGCATTTATCCCATCGAGACTTAAAGTCATTTGGAGCCTGGAGGTTGAGAATTTCTGTTCATGCCTCTTTATGTCTAATTTAGTCTGTAAAACTGAAATTGGCAAGTGCCATTATGACACATATTCATATTGTACAGCGGACAAATCATCACACTGGAGCCAAGCCAAAGCCCAGACATGTACTGTGCAATTACATAAATACATCAGCAACAAGATCAGGACTGAACGAAAAGACACGACTGGTTGTGAATAACTGCTGAGAAAAAAAATTAAATCATATCATATTAATAATTTATGTCCCTTGCAAGCATGCTAATATTTACTAATCTTAAGGTAATGAATATTCTAAATGATTCACATGATTTCATCAACTTAGCAGATTCCCTACTTCACTAATAAGTCAAATTTACACCGTTCACTTCACAATCAACTCAATGCTGCTGAGGATGTACAACATTATATTCTGTTAAAATGTGATTAAAAACTGTGGACAATCATTCGTGTGTATTGTTTTTCACTATGAAACACTTTCTTTGTTATTTTGCCGTGAGCAGGACCAGCTGTAACGGGAACAAAAGACAAAGCAAATGTGCTCTTTTCAGTTCATTCTGAAAGCCTTCGTGAAGTATCACAACACCAAAGAAGCCAGATCGAGCCGAGCACATGTCGAGATCCGTTCAAAGATGTAATCAATTTTCCAGCTACGTTAATCAAATTATATATTCCCCAACTTACAACTCAACAACATTAAGGTCTTGGTGTGACAGGTTTAAACCTGGACAGTTCGGCAGAATCTGCAACCATTTACAACTACTGTATCTAGTCCGTTTACATGCTAACTGCAGAAAAAAACATCCAAAACAGCAAGCACTGCTTTTAAATGTGCAGTCTTCATCACGTAGATATATTTCCTACTTGCTTCAATAAGCAAGTCATAACAAAAGTAAGAGTCCATATGTAAGAATCCACACTCGTTGAATGCATTCTTACTGGTGTGTATTCATGCAGGCATGCTGGTTCCAGTTCACTGTACGTAAACACCATTATTCACCTCTGTAATTAATGTAGTGTGGTGTTCCTGAGTCCCAAAAGGCAGAAGAGGTCACAGCTTAATGAGCTCCAGTGACCAACGTGATTCAATTACATACTGTAAAGAGTTACGAGGCTTTGATTCGACTCTTTTTTAGATGAACTGCCCGCTGTATATTAATTGCAACCCTGTTTCCCCAAAAAGTTTGGACACTGTGTAAAATGTAAATAAAAACAGAACGCAATGATCTGCAAATCGCGTCAACCCATATTTAATTGCAAATAGACCCAAGACAACATATCAAATGTGGAAATGGAGAATCTTTTATTGTTTTAATGAAAAAATATTTGCATATTTTGAATTTGATTCCAGCAACACGTCTCAAAAAAGTTGATGAAATCTACAAATTCTTTCCCATTTTACATTGAGGAACGCTATTCTTAATTTGTTTGCACTATTAATGCAGTCTTTTCACAGAGCGGTGAACCACTCCTCATCTTCACTCCTGAGACTCCGCCTCTCTGAAATTATCTTTTTTATACTCAATCATGTTACTGATCTGTTGCCAATTAACCTAATTAGTTGTCAGATTTCCGATCATGTGTTGTTGTATTTTTATCTTTACACAACTTTTCCAGTCTTTTGCTGTCCATGTCCCAACTTTATTGAGACGTGTTGCTGCCATCAAATTCAAAATAAGCATATATTTTTCATAAATCAATCAAATTTCTCCATTTCAACATTTGATATGTTGTCCTTGGTCTATTTTTAAATTAAATATGGGTTTATGTGATTTGCACATCATCGCATTCTGTTTTTATTTTACATTTAACATAGTGTCCCTACTTTTTTGGAAACGGGGTTATAAAAGAAAAACGGTTTATTTGGAATAAATATGAATGAATATGCTTCTTTTGCTGATAGTCCATATCAATAACATCCATATTTCTTCCTTCATATGATTACTTTGCACAGCAGGGTGTAATAGAATGAAAACGGACCAGTGATCAAAAGGTAACTTACACTCTGCAGGTATTTGTGAAAGTGACATTAATTAAACACATTTTATAAGCAAGAATTAGGGATTGTGAGAGCATGTAGTGGTGAATAAGAGGATAATAGATGGGGAGGGGGGATGCAGAAAACAGTTCTTTGGACTTGGACACTAATGCAGCGATACACCTAGTTGACAATCTGTTATGCAGAGCAAGTGTTTTTTTTTTCAATCATCCATCACACTTAAAAAAAGGAACTCCTGTTTTAATGAATCTATTTGCCTACAAACACCGTGTATGCCCGAACTAAGACTGTTTTTAAACTTTATATTTTTATACTCCTGTGTTTTACACTCAACAGTCCCTCCAGGATTTTGCTGAGTTTTTCGATGATTGTTGCAAACAAAATGTTTGATTTTGTGGTGGATTTGATCAAAAATTGCAACGTAATTTGTCGAGTTTTAAGTGAGTTTTTAGCTGTAAAATTGGGGGAACCAAAGAAAAAAAAAGGCAAGTACAGAATTTTTGTTTTAGTTTTTTTTAAACACTTCCTGATAAACAATGTTATGTGATCACTCCTGTGATGATAAGCATGCTGCAAATCAGACATACTTTAGTTTTAATTTTTTATTGAACTTGGAGAACCATGAAGCTCCAAGTTACAAAAGAAAAACACAAAAGTGACGTAACTTTCCAGAACAGACAGTCTGTGACTGTAATATAGAAACAACGACTACATCAGCTGTCAAAATAAGAGCTTTAAATGCTGTTTAATTAATGTTAATTCAACGCATAGGACTACTGTATGCACAAAAACAAAAGTGCTGTCTCTTACAATTTGTATAAAATAGTTTTAGCATACGGTAATATGTCATCACCTCCTTTGACAAATAGCATTTAATTAGATAATATTAATGTGAACACCACATTTTGGGGTTTTCCGCTCCTTCTGGTTTCCTCCGGCGCATCGAGCTTGCTTTGGTGTTGGAAGGAGAGGAGGACTTACTTGATGGCGTGATACTTTCAGCACAGCTTCTGTTGATGTTTTTTTGTGGGAAAAATCAAGGGAATTTAAAAAAAAAAAATTGCAAGCTCCTGAAGATATCGCAGAGATTGCTTGAATTTGCTTTCATTATTGCGATCGCATTTCCCAGAGGGACTGACTACACTATACTGTTTCCTGAACGACTGCAGTGGAGACAACAGATGGAGCACTGGAGTTGCTGCTGTTTGCTTATGCTATACTTTCTGTGATGACGTGGCTTTCAACAGAACAACGGTACAAGTTCAAAATACAAAATTCCACACGTCATAACCCACCATTTAGTCCTGTTGTACAATGAATAAATGCACAGATAAATAAAGTGGCAGTCTGTCCGGTTCGGTTTTCCTCCTCAATACTGTGATACCGCGTTCATATCAATAGATCCGTTTGTTTTCCTGAAGCCCCGCAGCTCTGAAATAATGCAGCACTGTGTTTATCAGTTGCTTCAATACTGCGTGACGGCAGCGTCTCCATCTCCAACAAAGCGGACTTAACAGCCATTCATTCTTTGGACTGTCAAAAGATTGGAGCAGGTGGAGCACTTGGCAACCAGTTTGAAAAAGATCTGTCAGAAGATTAATAACACCTCAGTGACCCTGATAATGAAGTGCTTTATGCCAGAAACAAAACCAACACCGTGCAGTATTGAAAAAATGACGTTTGTAATCCCACATTTACTGTTGTGAGTAGAAGAAAAACTCTGATACTGAAATCAGGCACTGTTGAATGCTGAGCAACACACCACCATCCCCTCTGACATGAACATGAACACACACACACACACACCACTGTCAGAGTGCTTCAGCGGAAACAGCTTTTCCTCGAGAGCTGCCTCCAAAAACACTTGACAAGAACAGAAATTGGCAATTCATTCCTTTACTTGTTCATTTTTTTCTCTTTTCTCCCCCTGCTCATTTTTATATTGATCGCAATCACTTGTTCCTCGCACGTGTTCAAACCCCCCTCCCCCTACTCAACCGCCAAGAAGAATAGCCTAATCAAGGCAAATTGGTTGCTAATCTTCTCACTCTTTCACTGGAGAGTTAGAGGGAGAAGCAGAAAGAACAATTTCAACACAAAAGAAAATGATCAGGAAAATACGCGGAAGAGGGAATAACGGGGAGGAAAACAGACAATGCTGAGCACCGATCCAATGAGAAGCACACGAGACACAGATGGAAGAGACAGTGAAAAGGATTTCAGTGGAACCTACCAACTTGTTCAATGGCCTAGCGATTGAATGGCGCTGGTCTGCAGCCAAGAGGTGTCATCCCCTTCTGTGCTTTTAAAACTGAGAACAGAAAGACAAGAAAAATGGATTAAAAACATAACACAACCAGGACCCGATGCAAGCAGAAAACCCTCCAAATCTCCTGTATACATGTCTGTGTTCTTTAAAATGAGAGAGAAAATTGTTATTTTGCTGCATTTATGCAGCCGTATTTCACGTAAACCAAAACCTTCTTACTGGAAGCTATGTGGGAGCACACCGAACTAGAATTGACTTCATTCTTTCTGTACGGTGATGTTACGATCATCATCGCCCAACATCACCAGAAGAGCTCTTGAGTACAAATCATCTGTGCACAGGAAGGAGAAACGTCTCACCAGCTAACGTGTTTCAAGATTTTGAGGAAAAAACAAACAAACAAAAAAACACATTTTTCAATTGAACATACAAGTACAAAAAAACATTGAAATTGTACAACAGATATATATCAACAAACACCCATTATATTAAAATCTGAAAATTCAAAGGTGTTTTCAATAAGAAGCCATTTCTTTCTATGTGTATCACCCACTGGGTGACTGTTAGCACCGAGCAAGCTGCCATTCAAATATTCACTCTAAACCAGAGGGGCCCAAACTCTTTTCAATGAAGGGCCAAAATAATTCATTTGGATGCAGACCAAATATATAAAATCAAGAATTCAGAATGACTTAAAACACTATTCTTTAATTTGAGTAATATAATTTGTATTATCTCGCCATTTTGTTCTTTTTCTACATTTTCTCTCATCAGTGTGTCACTGCCTCAATCTCTGATCTAGAGTCAGCGAAATAGGACACACTAACAGCACATGAGCATCAGCAGGAGAGAGAAGAGCATCATTCTTTGTAGGTAAGACGCAGGTCAGTGATCAGTCCATGTTCTGATAGTGTGATCGGTATTAAGTTTATCTATATCCCGGTTTGGATCCAACCGGTATGGCTTTGCTGAATGTTTTTAGAGCTCCCCTAGAAAACATTCAGTCCAGCCGTGACGACGCTAAGAAAGAACCTCTTGGCTCAGAATAACAGTTGGACTTGTACCACCTTCCACTTAGTTCTGATGCCACATTTCACGCAATCCCAATGCGGCTGAGTCAGCAATGTTTGCCGAGAAACCGGAGGCCCCAGCCATGTTTCTAGCAGCCGATCAACGATCACCTGATCGAGCCTCTGAAAATCAGCTCAAGGAAATCAGACATCCACTGATTAGCTGCAGTTTGAGTCATTATCAAGTGCAGAATCTGAAATTGTTGTTCCTCATTTTTTACATGCAATAACTTTTTTTTCAGCATTTTTAAATCTTTCTATATCTTCAAAAGTTTTAAATGATTTTTAGCTTTACATCAAAATATGACAGGTGTTTAATGTGCTCTCAGACTGTTTGTTTCAATGAACAACTTGCTGCTGATTTTTCAACAAGTCAATATTCACACACTCAAATCTTATGGTTTGTGAGGACAGTCACTTCCATTATCATTCTGATGAGGCTTTTTTTTTCTTTTCTTTTTTTCTCCACAGGAAAATGTGACCGCTGTCAGAGCCTACAAGGAAACTGATGGGAATTCAAGCTGACCTGCCAGCTTTCAACAAGCACTTCTCAAACTTGCACAGGTTGAGCATTAGATTTCAAAGACACATCTGAAGGACAGGATTTTGTAACAGTAATAGGGGATCCCATAAAGAATTGTAAGATATAGTGGAGTAGGATTATGGCCCCTTTTTTTAATATCTGTGACGACTCAAAAAAAAAAAAGTAGCGATGGCTGGAGGGGTGCAGATTTAAAGAGAAAAAAAAATGAGGAAGGGAGGCTTCCTGGGAAGAACTTCCCCTTCATTCAGAGGTGGTCCGCGTCCAGTTTCATCTTCCAAATGTTACTAATAAATGTGTATGAATATTTAATTTTTTCATGAATTTCTATGGAGTTTGAGTCTGGAAGAACTTTTCTCTGTCAAGGTTAAATACATATTAGTGGATGGGGAGATTTTGCCCACCTCTAAACTTCCAGGTGTCCTACTGTGACCAACAGAAGCAAGGCACCATAAAGTGTCCATTTTGAAACAAGGCTTTGGTATGAATGCTGTGTCGACCGACAGGAGGAACAGGGTGTGTGTGTGTGTGTGTGTGTGTGTGTGTGTGTGTGTGTGTGTGTGTGTGTGTGTGTGTGTGTGTGTGTGTGTGTGTGTGTGTGTGTGTGTGTGTGTGTGTGTGTGTGTGAGAGCAGGGAGGGGGGGGCAGAAAATCTGAGACAGAGAGATGAAGCAATAATTATAACAACAGTTTTTTTATGGCCATTGCATAAAAATTGAGGCAAAATGTTTGCATGGAGGAAAAACACCCATCCACGGACCACAGAGGTCCAACTCTTCAATGTGACATTGAACTAATCAGATTTGAAGGAGGAAAGTGTTTGATAAACAAATTGCTCTCTCTCCAACCCCCCCCCCCCGATATCTCTCCCCCACTCTCTCTCGCTAATCAGCAGAAGAGCTTTTAGAGTGCAGAGAGGGATTCCTATTTACTCAGTAATTCATGTCAACAGTCAAATCTACTCCATGACGATGAATAAACAACTATTTACCCCATAACCACTCTTCACATGGAAAAGCCAACTCCTTCATAAAAGCCACAAAGCTTATCAGCAGCAGGGCACCGCCAGCCAGAATGAAAGGCGTAGCAAAATAAATTCAGAGTACTGTTAATGCGCATGTAACAAACACACATGCACGTGTGTCGAATGTAAATCAGAGGGTTTATTTTTTTTTGGTGTGAAACTGATGGAAGTTTTGTATCAGTGGGGGATCTGAGACTGCGATGCAACCAGCAGCTACACCATCAATCATGTAATCACCATGGGATATGAAATATGGAAATTTGTGTCCCCCACCCATTGTTTGTAAGTGACCAGCACAACAAACCCCTCCAAAAGCTAAAAGGGAAGCTAATATATCTCCCCTTCTATATTAAGCTGACTACAAAAACAGCAGCTGTGTCCAATAGCTGGCAAGTTTGTGATCACAATGTACAACAGCATCAGTGCCACACATGTTAAATATGATCCAGTGCTCTACTGCTCCAGATTCAGAGCAAATTTCAAAGTCAGCCACTTGCCCTTTAAAAAACGTGCCCGGGCTTGATTTGTCAGTAAGCTTGTGTTTCTAATAAGTGACAAGATTATCATTTGTTAAATAACAAAGAGAGAGTGCTTTGTTTTGTCTTATACGAGGAAATAAAATGAGTGCAATGAATGGTGAAGTATTAAGAACTACCTACAGATAGATGAAGACAGAAATGTTACAGATTTCCATGTCTGAACGGGTCTTTAGAGATCGTGGCAAAAGGAGAGGAGGTCCAGAGAGCATTTGGTTGGCACTGCTGTGGTGATAATGACACACATGTCACCCTGTCACCTCTCCAACTCTTTAACATAGGACACCAGCATCACCTTACAGTTCGCCTACACTGCAGTCAAAATGTACGTCCATCTGTCAGTGAATTAACAGCAGTTGCATGTCAGGGAAGTTGATGTTTCCAGTCAATATACAGTATTTCACCCAAAAAAGAGCAATATATTTTTCTTATATTATTTTTTTTACTTCTGAGGACATGCAAAGTGATCTATTAAAAAATGTTTAAAAAAAAAAATGAATCGCTATAATTTCAAGTAAGTTACAGAAGTGTCCACTGGAGTGAACATCATGCAGTGCTGTCACGGATGAAACAAGGTCATTTTTTAATAATGATAATATTTTTCTTAAGGTGTGAAGTAAAAAGATAAATTTCATTACTTTTATCAGTTTTTCATATGTCCACTCAGGTGGACAGCGTGCCTTTGAATTTCCAACTCATCAATTTTTAATTCATCATTACTGCCACGAGCATCATCCAAACAGAACTCGGATGGTATTTGCTTTACTATCCTGTAGGCCGTTCTATCGGGCCCTGCAAATGAGCTCTACAAAATTAAAAGACAATAAACTGACACTAATATAATTAACACAAAATAATGGAACTGATGCACAAAATAGTGTTTCTGTTACAAAAACTGCAAGTTACACTCAAATAACAGTATCTAATAAATACTCATCGCTCCACTCCATTTCCACACCATAGCTCAGTTTTACTAAATGTTGTTTAGAGTTCCCTGAATCTATTAGTCCTTTACGTTCCAGATTCCCCCTCCGTCTGTCTTGTTTCGGAAGCAATTTGTGGTTAGATTTGCATTATTCATGAGCGCACCGCCATCCGACCTTATGCCTAATGCAAAATGTCCTTACGCTGCATCTTCATTGTGAGTAGTAGGTGCAGCTGGAGACGTTATAAAGCGCTCCTGAACGGAGGTGAGGAATGTACTCATGCACTGCACATGACTCTTCAGCAAGATGTTTCAAAATGGTAAAAACAAAAAAAGATGCCTAACAAAGAAAACCTTTTTTTTCCCAGTGTTCCTGGAGGTTTGCTAGCTTAGCTTCAGCACCATTTGCTGATAACAGAGGGGAAGCTTGTCTTCAAAAAGTATATTCAGATGTTCCCGATGTAGACGAGGCTAGTATAGCTGCTGACCAACCAGCAACGGCAACTCTTCCCATGTCCTGGTTTAGCTGTCAGCGGTTCTCATAATACCAGGGGGGAGAGTTATTTATCATTTATCCATTATTTATGGTATTCTATTATTAGTTACCTCTTCCGAAGCCCATTTTAACACGATCAGCTGGTGGAGGCCAATTATGAGCCTAAACCTCCCAGACGCTGCATTAGAGTGGTTTTAAAGGAGATTACAGGAGCTGATTTGATTGGTCCATGATTGAAGTTGGCTGTGACACACCTTCTAGTTATTTATTCCTCCTATTTTACTGCTGCGCCAGAGTTGCACCTGCATTTGCTTTCACGAAAAAATACCAAAAGAATTTGGCCACACCTATTTGCACTACAGGTGTACCTGCCCTATGTGTTTAACCACAGGTTATGGTTGCAGAGGTTCGACAGTGGGATTTGGACTTGGGAGATCATTTCAGGTGGCCGGTCTCCAAGTGCAGGACTCTAAGGGGGTGGGTCGGTGCTTAATGAGCTTTACTACATTTCCTGCTGTGACATAACAATAGATACCGTCTGGAGGCATATACAATAAGACAGATCAGAAAAGGATACAGCGGTTTTTTTTTTTACAGCACACGAGGGACCCGGACGCAACTTCCAGCTCCCTTTTAACGTTGACAACTTGTGACATTTGTTGAGTTTGACTTAAGAAAATTAAAAAGAAAAGAAGCGTGGGAAATAATTTACATTCACGTGTTAAGTCCACCAATCAAAAGAAGCAGTGTTTCATATGAAGGATCGTGACTTGTGTTCAGTTTTGTGAATATTTACTCTGTAATTCCTTTGTGTTCAAAAACGTTTAAACGCTGTGGTTTATTTTGATAAAACTTCAAACCTGCAGTGGCTTGACGTTGTAGACAAAGTTCCTCCACGTAGAACCAGAACTTAACCAACGAACAAAACGCCACTGTGGCAGTTTATCCCTCTTTATTATCGACACGTTTATTTGCCTATACATCTCTTCTGTCAGTGAATCCATTCATCTGTTTGTCTGTGTTCTCTGTCTCTCCCAGCTTCGAGGCCTTTCTCACTCTGCCAAGGAAGCAGGATAACATTCTGCTCGTAGGAGGGCTGGCTGAGCCACACTGTTCCTTTTCCATATTTATGACTGAGAGGTGTGCAAGGAATTGCTTCCACACCCCCCCTCCCACTTTCTCTCTTCCACGTCATCCTCCAACTATCCATCCATCTGTCCGTCTCGCCTTAGTACCTGATGATAAGTGGCTTTTTCCAGCGTGTCTGTCCTTAGATGTTTACGGCGGTGAATTATTTCACTTTCAAACAGCATCCCACCTCATACTTCAATATGTTTCATAACCTGGCAGTTTAGGTTTTTATAAACAATTTAGCATTCACAGCAACTTATCTGTCTGTATAGTGAAGGCTGATCCGAAGTGATCACTTCTGTGACTTTTATAAGATCCTGTTGTTTGTGGGTTTTTTTCTCTTATTACTCAAGTTACCGTTAAACACAATACAACAGTAACTCTTAAATGTGGCAGGATAATAGATAATAAGGGGCAAAACTCCTATCCAATGAACATGTCAAATCCATAAATTTGACATTGAGTGTGCAGCTTAACACAAATCGGACCATGATTCGTTGAGATGCGTAATCTTCTACAATCGTCCAGTATTAACCTGTGCAGCAGCATTTTAACATAATCCATAGGACAATGAGCATTTCTCTATCTATTAATTGACAAAATAGATAATAATTCATATAGTACACCACAAAATTGAAACCAAATGTTCATGGAATGTTTAACTTCAAAAAATGCATGTTACATTTAATAAAAGTCTGTGAAAAGAACCCCAAATCACCACGTATGACACGGTCTGCAGACATTTGATTGATGAGATGGTGAAGCGAGTCTGCATTCGAGGAAATGTGTGCTTAGTGTCCTGAGGAAAAAAAAACAACATGCAGGATTATTGAGCGGCTAATCTGATAAAACCTCCAGTACTGTCACATGAGCAGCAATGACTGTTCAGACACTTAAAAATAGCTTCTTTTTTTTTTAATGATATATCATTTTATACTATAATGCAGTGTACATCTTGATTATAATACTTCTTTTATCCCAGAGAACAGTTGGCGACCTCGGATGCTTTATATGCATATAAACTGAGTTATTAAAAAAAGTTTGGTCTTCGCTTGTGATTTGCTTGAAGGTTAATGACCAATCAAAGGAGATGGAAAACAAACCCACCCTAGACATAATCAAAGCCAGTGGTGGCTCTGAAATGCAAAACACGCTCTTTACATAATAAGACAGTGAGCTGAAATGCATCATCTTCTCAATCAAATACAAGATAAACAGCCCTTTTGATGACTACTGGCTCCTACATGAGATATCAACTGGCTCGCCTCTGCTGCATTAAGACACACGCGGCATATGAGATCCGAACAGCTCCAAGAAAAACGGTAAATAATGCAACAAGTCTGGGCAGTGGGACTGCACCAGCTGGCCTGGTAGCTACAGCATTCAGCTCAAACAATTATGATGCCAATAAAGAGAGCATATAAGGTACTTTTGATACAGAAAGAGTGAAAATATCAAATTATAATAAAGAACAGAAACGTTTCTCTCCTCACTGCAAAGCACATCAATGACGAAGCCATAAGAAGAGGTAAGGGTGGTGTGCAAAAAAAATGTTTGGGGTGAAATCGGATTTGGGAAGGGGAGGGTTTCAAATGATGGGCTTTTAAAGTTTGCATTTTGAAAAGTGTCTGTGAAGTTGTGACTGAGGGGGATGTTCATCGACCGCAGGGGGCAATAAAATACACTGAGAGAGAATTCAACCGGCAGCGTCTCCGGAGAACACAATGAGGACCCGTTGATGTCGGACAGGGACGAGGGTGGTTCAGAAAAGTTCAGAGGCTGCTCCTGTTGTGCGGGAACGGTGCGCAGAGGAAATATTACCTTTGTGTCACAAGTTCAAAATCTCAAAATCAGCACCCGAGTTCCACACGGTTTCGCGAACAGTGAGCCGGAACGACAAGGAAGGGGACTTCTGCTCCCTAACTTCATTTTGAAGGCAGCGCTGCTGCTCCCCAGGCTCGCTGCAGTTTATCAGAGGGGTTGAACTGGCCTGGGAGGACGTAAACGAAGCATCACAGATGAAATGAAATAGGTCATCAAGGATCGGCAGAGAAGTCGAACGGTGAAGAGAGAGTTAAATATGATGATAGAGATGACAAACTAAGGCTGAGGCGGTGAGAAGAGCTGTCCGACTGACATTTTACTATTAACAACAATCATGAAGGCAGGCTACTGATGTGTTCAGGGAGAAATAAAAAAAAAAAAGAGCAAAGTTAACACACCTGGGCCCATGCCGACGATTTAACGTTGCATATTTCAAAGGATTCTTTTGACAGACGTCGTGCACTCTAAAGATACTTTTAATTAAATTTCATCGTCGAAAAAAATAAATCTGGCTCTCCTCCGTCGCTGCCCATCAGAGGAGCGCTGGCGTCACCTGATGTGCGATTGTAGCTGCAGTGGTATGATTCTTTTGCCAGACATCTTGCACTCTAAAGATACTTTTAATTAAATTTGCCCGTAGAAAAAAAAAAAAATCTATCTCTCCTCCGTCGCTGCCCATCAGAGGAGTGTCAGCGTCACCTGATGTGCGTTTGCAGCTGTAGTAGTATCATGCCAAACTGCATAATGTTTATCTCCATGTGCCTTTAATGCTTTCTGTTTTCTCTGACAGAATTTGCAACAATACTTTCCCCCTAAAAGAGTTCCATTTTGCTAACAAAGTGTGCCACAGGCTTCGCCGGCGCTTTTGTTTCGTCTAACACGGCATTTTGCTGTAACCTGGAGCTTTCCTCTCAGGCTGAAGAGAAAAAAACTATTTAAGGAAATGTACAAAATCAAAACAGAAGGAGGAAACACGGTAGGTTGAGGTAAAGTCAGCAGACGTAAAAATGAACTGATACTGGCCCTCAGTGCAGACAGAGTCTGATTCAACCGACTGAATAATTACGGATGTGTGAACCAGCTGACACAAGTTCAATGAGAAGTAAAAGGTAACATCACAAATGAGGCAGTCAAGAGTTTGTTTTTAATGAAATGCTGTACATTTGCAACCCGCGAGACCCTGCAGTGCATAGTGAATGCAGCTGGTCAGGATCGTTGGTTGCTCTCCCTCCTGGACATCTACAACACCAGCAGCATGGTGGGAGACTCAACCCAATCCCCCACACAGCCTCTTCAGCCTTCCTGCCTTCTGGGAGGAGGCACCGCAGTCTCCGTGCATGCACGCTCCTCCAGGCTGAGGAACAGCTTCGCCCATGACGCCCAGACGTCACGCTTTACGAGCACGGGTAGATGTGAGGTGACAGAGAACTTCACCTTTAACCATTTATCTCATAATCAAATCTTTAAGTCCAAGTGAATGTTTGTGCCACATTTAAAAAGAACAGTCCCTCAAGGTATTCCTGAGATATCCCATTCGTAACGAATAGGAAAGGTGTGAGGTCGGAGTCAGTCATCTTGACCTTTGACCTCTGACCAACAAATTCGAATCATTTTAATCCTCGAGGCCAAGGGAACGATTGTGCCAATGTTTAATGACATTACCTCCAGGTGTTCCTGAGATATCACAGGCATGAGAATTCTGTTGAATTGGGGTCACAGTGACATTGACCTTTGACCCCCGACACCTAATCTGTTCATCCTTGGTATCAAAGTGAATATTTTTGCCTGGTTTGAAAAATTCCCTCCAGGTGTTCTTGAGATATTCGCGTTCATTAGAACGGGTTGGACGGACAACCCGAAAACGCAACGCTTCCGACAGAGGCATTAAAACTCCCCTTTAGTAAACAACAGCCGTATAACAACAAGTCAACAACATAGATGGTGTTTGAACCTGTTGTAAATAATTCTTAGCTGCAACTCTTACCGGTTTTAAAGTTGCAGAAATGAAGCACAACAAATGTTAGATCCATTTTAATAGTAGCCGGTGGCCTCTTCATTGAGTGCACCGCGCTCGACTAACTTTTATAATGATTCAGTCTGGTCCTGGTGCAGAGACAACGCTCCTCCATACTGAGGAACAGCTTCACTCACGAGGCTGTCAGGATGCTCAACTCTCTCCCCCACTGCCCCATAAAGTCTGAACTTTTGCACTATGGACCCGTATTTGCACCACATTGTACTGCAGTTAAGCCTTCACTGTGGTTGTTGTTTTTTATTGTTACATATTTATACTTTTCTTGCTTTATCCTTTTTATTTTGCTCATCGTGGGACTGTGAGAAACAATATTTCCATCCCTCTGTATGTCTTCTACATATGGTGGATTGACATTAAATTTGACTTTGACAGATTTAAAAAACACGTTGAAAACTAATGTGTGCTTAAAAACAAGTCATGTTCTTTCAATGAAAATCCCACCAAGATGTGAGTTACCCAGATACTGTTAGTATTCTCTTCTATGCACTCTACTGCCTATTATACAACAAGTAGTTCCGACCCAGCGATCTGATTGGTCAACAGAAGATTTGGAACGAGCTCAAATCATCATAACAGCACACCCTGTTCATCGCTAGAAATATCACTCCGCCTTCTCAATGGCAGTATATAACTGGAATCGAATTTCATACAATATTCAACATAGTATTGTTTTTACTTGTTATAGGTCTATTAAATGTGACCCATTTGTCGAAATCAGGTTTGCACTATGCACTCGTATTTGTACCACATTGTACTTGTGTATACTGCAGTTAAGCCGTCACTGTGGTTGTTGTCTGTTTTTATAGGTTTTTTTTTATTGTTACATATTTATAATTTTCTTGTTTTATCTTTTTATTTTCGCTCACCGTGGGACTGTGAGAAACAGTATTTCCATCTCTCTGTATGTCTTCTTCATACGGTGGATCAACATTAAAGTTGAACATTACTGTTAATTTTGGTTGGGAAAAACAAAAGCAAAATATACCAGTACTTTACAGTCTGGAATGCTCAGACAAAAATAAAAGAGTATTATATATTTGTAACTGCATTTTCAGCTCACATAAAACAAAGTGGGGATTTTAGTCAAACATCTTCATCTTCACAATTAATAAGCAAGTTCCCGTTTACTTTGTTTGTTATCATTAGTGAAATACATTACACTTGCAACAACTGTTTTAATGACTCGGTCGTCTACCTGCCAACATGTGCAAACATCTACAAATCAACCTGTATCATTAGATGTGCACAGTTGATGATTTGATGGAAAGTCCAACTGTGACATCACAGAGGGGACTCGGCCACAAATTTCATCCGACTTTAAATACAAAATTCTTCTTCATCCACGAAGTGCAGCCTTCAAATAAGGTTTAACATTTCATTTACATCCTGTCGAGGTCGATATTATTGATATGGCTGAAATTTTACTTAACCTATCTGAATGAGCTTTAGATGTTGTTTTACCTGTTGCCTTCTAATGATGGCAAGATTGCTAAGGAATAATTTATAAAAACATGTTTGGAAAATAAATAATAATTGTCATCCATTGCTGAGTCTCTCATACAGTAGCATGTTGTATATTTGTGTTGCAGTTTTATAGTCAAATTCAGCAAATATACAAATTGTGCAAATAAACATGAATTGACTACTAAAAAGTTATTCTTTTCTATCTCTATGCTGTCCTTTTCTCTCTCTGCTCTCCTCTCACCCCAACAGGTCGAGGCAGATGCTCCGCCCACCTCTGATCCTGGTTCTGTCGGAGGTTTCTTCCTGTTCAGAGGGAGTTTTTCCTTCCCTCTGTTGGAGGTTTTTCTCCCTTAAAGGAGTTTTTTTTTTCCCTCCTAGCTTATGTGGGAATTGTTGAATTGTTGGGTTTCTCTGTATAATGTTGTAAAGTCTTGCTGTAAGGACTTTAATGTGTTAAGTGCCATGAAATAACCTATGTTGTGATTTGGCGCTATATAAATTTAATATAATTGAATTGAATGAATCCTTTTGTCAGTATTTTACCGTAGCAGGTGAAAATAACTGCTTCATGCTGAATTCATAAAAGCAGTCATAAACTGTAAACATACTGCTGATGTTACAGTAACTCATCAAGTTCTTTGCGGTTTTATGACGGAAAACTTTTGAAGCCTGGACGTCGACTTGGGGAGTTGAAGCGCTCAAAAATGACAGCCAAATGACATGTTACAGTAATTGAGCCTGTAAAACACGCACGCACACACGCGTGTTCTCTCATCTTTAGCATGCTCTGTGTCCGGCTGACATAAACATAAAGACTTGTCTCGATAAACACAACACTGACAAGCTCGCTGATTTAGATGGAACACTTTCCCCTTGAATTTCTGTGTGTGTGTGTGTGTGTGTGTGTGTGTGTGTGTGTGTGTGTGTGTGTGTGTGTACACGGACGTTCCCTCTCTCCATTGCCCGTCCTCTGTCCCAGTTGTGTTCAAAGCGGCATTTTCCTCGTGTGAAGTTGATTATGATAATAGAACGGTGATTGTCACGACGGCTGTAATTGTTCATCAGTGAGCAATAATTTTGGACTTGATTTCAGATAGCTGGTGTGTGTGTGTGTGTGTGTGTGTGTGTGTGTGTGTGTGTGTGTGTGTGTGTGTGTGTGTGTGTGTGTGTGTGTGTGTGTGTGTGTGTGTGTGTGTGTGTGTGTGTGTGTGTGTGTGTGTGTGTGTGCATGTGCACACTTATACACACAAGCACAGAGATATGCAGTCAAAGGATGAGTCAGAAAATCTCAAGCGGATTTAAATCTTTAATGTCTTTGAAAAGACACAGACAAAATAAAGGTAACTAGAAGTGGAGTAAAAATAAATAAATAAATAGATAGAAATGCTATTATGATGCAAGATATGAAAAGTAAATGGTGCAATTATTTGAATGTATCAAATATTAAAATGCGTTGTCATTGTTGAAAAACATGGATTAGTAAATAGTGTATTTGCCCACGTCCTGCCACACAGAGTAAAAAAAAAAAAAGACAAATCAAAAATTGTAGTGACTGCACATAATATTGCAACTGCAGCTCTGAGTGACTTTAAAGAGTTACGTGACCGTCAGTATGTCCTTCTGCTGCAGATTCACTCTTTGACTTTGACATTGGTTCCTGAATGATGTTTTTTTTCCATACCAATTTTCTAAAATCAATTTTAACAAAAAGATTATTGAATGACATAATGGTTTAAAGAAGAGCGATGCCATACAAACATATGTAAGAATGAAAGTTGCCTTTTTTTGTATTACTCTTTCCATTTTATTCTGCAGCCTTAGTTACCATGTTCACTTGGTTCTGACACACACACACACACACACACACACACACACACACACACACACACACACACACACACACACACCTACACTGATGAAATACTACACACTGCCACTCTCGTGAACACACACCAGCTCGCCTCTCCTCAACCTCTGCATCGAGAGGTGACTGTGGGATGGCGTCATAGCAACAGCTGCAGATGACCTCGCCTGACCCCTTGAGGTTGTCATGGCAGCATGAGCCTTCTTCCCACAACAACACCACATTATTCCATTACTGAGCGGCATCATTTATTTATAAATCCTTCACTTTACAGACACGCCGTGTGTGTGTGTGTGTGTGTGTGTGTGTGTGTGTGTGTGTGTGTGTGTGTGTGTGTGTGTGTGTGTGTGTGTGTGTGTGTGTGTGTGCGCGCGCGTGAGTGAGTTTTTGTTTCTCAACATGTCGGCGAGGAGTTTGTGGATGTACTTTGTGTTCCTGTTTGGATGTGAGGTGGCGGTGCACCTGCATGCCGAGGCTCGCAGCCCATTTAAAAAGCTGACACCGGGCTGAGATTGTCCTCCGCCTGTGGCTCTCCTTGTTTGTTAGGAGTTTCCTCGTCTCAGCGGAGGGTCGAAGACAGAAGGTGTTGTGTGCTGTACAGATTGTAAAGCTCCTTCAGGTACATTTTGTGATTTCTCATCCTGGGCTCTGCAAATAAATATTTAAATGGGGCTGATTTCTGTGGGACAGATTCTAAAGACAGGTAAGGTGGGTCGGTAAATCAAGTCATTACTATCGGAGTAATTTATGCACTCGTGAGCCTCCGTTCTGATTGGGAGTGTTTATTCTGGGAAACAATAAGTAACGCTGAGGAAGTTAGGACCTTCAAATAATTAATGCCAGAAAGTTTTGCCAGGAATTCATGTGAGTCAGGCTGAGTGCTCGGCTTTGATAAATATATATATTTTTGACATTTACTGAAAAATACTGTTCTGTAACCTGGATCAACACTTCTTTTTTTTTGTCGGACCTGTTGCCTCAAAGGGCTTTTTCCACCACGACAAGACTCAGCTCTGGGAGAGACCAACTTTTTCAACTTCATAGATGTTAGAGGATTCAACTCTGTAGAAGATCCCAAAATAGTTATGAAAACAGGCTCATGGATTGTTTTTTTTTATGTGCAGATTATGTTTCATTTAAACTTTTTAATACTAAGAAGTCCAAGACCACCTGGCATTGAGGAGAATGATGATTTATATGAAAGCAGTGATCTATCATACAGCACAAAAATGTGACCTGGGTGTCCACCTGAGACATTATATACGGTGGTGTGTGTGTGTGTGTGTGTGTGTGTGTGTGTGTGTGTGTGTGTGTGTGTGTGTGTGTGTGTGTGTGTGTGTGTGTGTTGGCGAGTCTGTGTGCGATAACCTTGCGTGTGTCCGCTCTCTGTCACTATCTCAGGCGCCTGCAGTCTGAAGGAAAGCATCTGGTTTCAGCATCTGGCCACATACACACACACCGTTTGATAGAGTCAGTGAGCGGACACCGAGAAAGGTTATCTGTGATCATAGCCCGCAGCTACAACACGCATGTACACACACACACACACACACACACACACACACACACACACACACACACACACACACACACACACACACACACACACACACACACACACACCTCACTTTGTTTCTTGTTTTATTCTTTCATGTTCACAGCTACAGCTCATAATAGAGGAGTAGATCTAGCATCAGCAAATCAGCAGTCTCCTGATAATCCAGAAAGATGGATATGGTTATTGTCCCGCTTCCATAAATAAGCTCTTTAACCCTTTAGGGGGGTTAGTTCCTTTGAGCGAAATGTGTTCAATGATGTAAATATTTTAGCCAAGGTGCCGAAAAGTTGATCCGTGCCTTCATTTCTAGCCGACTGCGATGCACTTTTTACTGGCCGACCAAAGAAAACACTGGAGAGACTTCAGCTCATCCAGAACTCTGCAGCTCGAATATTAACTCCCCACATACAAAACTCTTAATGGGCTCGGGCCGAGTTACATCTCTAACTCTCTGGTGAACTGTGAGACTTCAAGAAACACTGAGACCATCTGCTGCTGGTTTATTGGAGGTTCCCAGTAAACAGCCGTAAGACAATTGGGGATTCAGCTTTTGTCAGCTACGCTCCAAAGCTGTGGAACAAACTACCTGTTAGATATCAGGGAAGCTGCTCAGTTAATACTTTCAAAAGAAAGATCCAAACATATCTCTTTACATCAGCCTTTAACTAGTTACTCTTGAAGCTCTCTTGCACTTGAACTACTGCGCCGTAAAATTGATATTGTTTATTTTATATTTTTAATGTATTTGTATTTAATTTGATGCATTTTATGTTTCTTATGCATTTTTTCTGTTCTTATGCATCTCATTTCTTTTCTATATTTTTAAATGTTCCTTTATATATGTTTTTATGTCAAACACTGCGTGTAATTTTAAACTTTCAGCTGCATTTATTGTATGAAAGGTGCTTTACAAATAAAGTGTATTATTATAATTATAATTATTATTAATAAATATAGCAAGTAAAGGTTTTCTGCCTGAAGATACATGGGTTTGATATCGATCTTTTATTAAAGATAAATCCGGTCCACGGCTCCAGACCATTGTTACAGGATGATAAAAATAAACCATGTTTGGGACCACATAAAAATCGGTTTTAAGACTCCATGAGGAACCATAATGATATGTGCTTTAACTCAATTCTCACTGACTGCTGAGGACATAAAGTAATATTTAAGTGGCTGTTTGACACAAGCACCATCTAAGGACAGAGTGTGAGTGAGTGGATTTGCATACGTTTTAAAGGGACAGATGTCACCTGCCTTTGGTCCTCCTCTGGTTGCCAGTTGAGGAAAGTGGGCTGATGGCGTTTGTGGAAGCCAAAGACTTCCACACATTTACTGCTGATGTAAAAGGCACATTTCTCCGTTTGAAAAGGTCCAGTCTGAAAAGCTTAAGGTGTTGTTTCTAGGATAGTTCTGTTAAGTCAGATCAAATTCAAAGTTCCCTCGCTCGCGTAGTTTCTGTTCTTTCTTTTCCAGATGTCCCGTCATGGAGCTGCATGTCTCTGCTCTGTGATTTTCGTCTCCACCAACAATTCTTCTCTTGTATCTCTACGCTGTCCTTTTCTCTCTCTGCTCTCCTCTCACCCCAACTGGTCAAGGCAGATGCTCCGCCCACCCCTGAGCCTGGTTCTGTTAACAGATGCTCCGCCCACCTCTGAGCCTGGTTCTGTCAAACCCTGTCGTTTGATGGCACTTTGAGAGAACCATGTGAGACTAACGTCCATATCTGGCATCCGTTTCCACTAGCACCTCTGGTTCCTGCAGGTTCATTTTAAACAAGATCATTCCTTTTTAGAGGTAGTCGTTAATTGAACATTTTTAGACTGTAGCTACGATAGAAATGAGCTGAGCTCAATGGATATAATGTATACGAATGTTTTACAATTTTAGAATTATTTATTTATTTGCCTACTGATGAAAGCGATATACTCGAACACCCGAAGGAAAATTAGACTTTTCAATCATTTTACTAAATGAAAATATAAATGGATGTAAAATACCTCTGTGGAAAAAAGTAAGTCCTTCCTTGAACTAAGAATCGCCTCCATTAGCAGACATAACTAGTTGTAGGCATTTTGAAACAATGGTCCAATTCCTTAATTTGCAGGATGTTTGTGGGTTTTCATGTACTCCTCATTTCAAATTCCCCCACATTTCAAGCTGTTTTTTTTTTTCTTTTCTTAACTAGGCAATTTCCACAACCCTCCATTTCTTCTTTTGGAGCCATTCCCTTGGTGGATTTGTTAATGTGCTGACGATACTTATACTGTTAAAAGCTCCACTTTTTTTTGCCTACTTGTTGCCATGTTATCTTCAAAACCAGTGATAACATTTTGGGGATTCTTGGAGACTTTTTTTTTTTGCATCGGATGCTTGACTATTTAATGGATAAATATTTGAACTCTAGATAGGAATTTTCCTCACAGTGCAGGGATTTATTTCAAACTATTTGGGGATCTTTTTTAGATTCCTTGCCAGACTCATTGGAAGCTCCAAACTTTTTGGAGAGCTCTTTAAGGTGTTGACATGATGACATCCCAAACTTCAATGGCAAAGAGAACGCCAGACCCTCAGTGGTTAAATGCCATTCCTGAGGAGGGTCAAATCATTGGCAGCTGATCTGGACGACCTAACTCCAATTCAATGGATTTGACTGACATTTTTTGTACAAATTTCTGGGACCAGTCAACACTTTCCTGTATTTTATTTCATTCTGTGTGACTGGCTCTTTCTGCATCTGTTCCCCTCTTCTCCGGGCGTGAGTCTTGGGGGCATTAACTGAGTGTTAAAAGCATGGGTTGCTAGTTCGGGTCGAGTGCAGCTTTGATGAGGAACCACTTAACTTTAGTGTGTGACCTTCCATCACCTGTGCAACACTCTTCTTTTCTCCCACATGAATCTAACTACACAAAACTTTATCTCCATCTGTCTGTCTTCATGGTCTTCTTTTAGTTTTATTTTAGTTTTTTTTTTACAATTATTGAATACATTAACAATATGTAGTGAAGTGCAATGCAGCACTGGTCAAAGAGTCTGCTGATTTAGCATTGCATTATCAACAATTTCAACTCTCCGGATCAAGAGTTTAATCAAAAGAAAAAAGAAAAAGAAATTACTAAAATAAAAAAGTAAAATCATTGCAGCAGTATTTCAGCATGCGTTTTCCCATTATGTCCTGAATTCACGTTACAAGAGCTTCTTGTTCCACAAAACGATGCTCTACTGGAAACCTCGCCTGCCATGACAACAAGTTTCCTGCTGTTACATAATTGGTTTCTTGGTCTGACAAAAAGGGCCATACAACATGACTGATCCATCTCATAACCTCATCATGGATGTATCCAATAATTCACATCCCTCCTCCTTTTTATGTATTACTACCTTAGGCTGTGCCGAAGGCTGATTTAATATTGTTCTGAGTGCTGTTTAATTGTTGGATCTGGATTAGGTGTCAGGTTAGATCAGTGATTGACAGGCGCCACACTACAACTCAGTCAACACCCATTACGTGTTGGATACCAGACCGTATATAAACATTTGCCATCTGCTGACAACCCACATTAAAAACCCAAAACCTCTTTTATCTAACAGCAGTGAAGATGATATCAACAAGACTTTCTTTAAAGTTGCACAGGTACAATACAGTATGTAGCAAACTAGAAATATATGAAATCAATTATGCGATGGTGAATGCCACATAGAGGCTGTGTCTCAAATTGGAGCTGTTGGATAGAAATTATCAGTATAAACTGAGGGCACAAAAACGCGTCCATTTAAAACTGGTGTCGTGCAGTTTGTTTAAGTACTGGAGCACACCTGAGACACTCACAGGTGAGTTGTGGCTCATTTTGAGGTTGTGTAACTAATGTTGTTTGCATAAATAGTCAGTAACGGATATTTTCATTGCTTTAATTTAACAAAGTCAACAATATAATCATTTTTTTCAACATTTGCTTTGGATTACACATCTACATAGTTGTTTTCCAATGTCGGTCGCAGAAATTTCCTGCACACATTTCACAATAAAAGCCTAGTTAAGGAATGAACGTTTTCTGAAACGCCAACGGCTTTTTAATATGACATGGACACAGGGAGTGTTGAGTTTGTATTACCAGTATATTTGCAGTGTCTTTAACAGGAAACAGGGTTTCCCATCATAAGAAGAAACTGAGGTAAAAAGTTGCAACACGAAAGCAACTATATGCCACCGGAAAGCAGAACCAGGGAATCATTTTCCAGGACACACATTCACACTCTCATTGGCACCCACATTAGATAAAATGCAACTCAACCACCAACCATTCAGTCAGAGAGTTGAGGAGTCTGGTGACCGAACACTATTAACTCACTCATCCTGAGATTTTCTATATTTTCAAGCGTCTTCAGCCCCAACCCATATATATATATATATATATATATATATATATATATATATCATTAAAAGTATAAAATAATGCAAAAGGAATTATGCAGGGAGAAAAAGCGTAAACAAAGGAAAGTTTGTTTCACATTTTACACCCCTCGAAGTAGCCACTGTGTAATATATATTATATTATACCAATCATAACAAAACCTGCTGAATTATGTGAATTGAAATCACAGTCAATCATGAATTTTAAAAAGCAATGACGACACGGCCTGTAACAATGAAACGAATGAAAGAGTTATCAGCTTTAAGACTAGTCAAAATGTCATGCGAAGAGTTTTTTGTGATTGTTGCAATAAAAAAATGTTTGATATTGAAGCGTATTTTTCTGAAAAATTGCAATCAAATTTGCAGGGTTTTAAGTGAGGTTTTTTTCCGTAAAATTGCGGGATTAGAAAAAAAAATGCAAGTCGAGAATGAAAAATTTGATTTTTAAAAGCACTACCTGATAAAGGAATAAATATGTAATCAGTTTCTTTGATAATAAGCATTTAATTAGAACATTTTAATGTGAAGTTCCCGCAAACCTCGTCACTTCCTGTTTTTTTGCTTGCTACGGTTTCCTTCGGTGCAGTTTTATTTGGTGATGAGAAAACAGGAGATTGTATGATTGTATGAGTGATTTTTGTTTATAAGGTGAATTTTGTTTGACAAGACTTACTTTATGCTGTTCAAGCACAGCTTCTGCTGACCACATTTTTTTGCAAAAGAAAAACAGAAACGCGGGAATTAAAAATAAAAAAAACTGCAAGCTTATTTGAATTTGTGTTAATTATTGCAATCGCCAAATCGCGACTACCTGGAGGGACCCGTCAAATACCAGCAGCTCAGATTAGAGCCCACATCAATGCGCATCTCAAACATTTGGGGGAGAGTGTGTGAAACAGACCCTCATGGTCAAGCTGCTGCGAGGAGACCACGACGAGGCGAGGGAACTGTGCCGACCACCACAACACAAGGAAGGGACATCAGATCGCTGGAAACGTGGACTTAAATATAATGTAAATGTGAATTTGACATTCCAGCTGCCTTGTCTTTGTTGAGACACAGTGAGGGGGTGAACAGATGTTATCTGCATGTGTGATTCACACCGTGAAGCATGGAGGAGGGGCTGGGACGGAGCTGTGGGGGGTCTTCACTGTTGGCCATTTACTTGGCCTATCACAATACTCTGCAGACACACCATCCCATCGCGTTGTGCTTCTACCTGTTTTTTGCTTGCTTCATTAATGTGCAATTTTTATTGTTTTGTTTGACAATTTAGAAGAAAAAAAAAATGTATGATTGACTTTTGATTGTTTAAGTATTTAAAAATGTCAAGCATACACTCTGTGTCATAATTTCCATGCAAACAATAGAATAATGCTTTGTAAAACTGAGGAGGATTGACAGAGGAAGAGTAACTACAGATACCTGAGGACAGAGTTTACCTTCCTGATGGTCTGGAGAAAGAATCTTTTTCTTAAACTACGAGTGACTTTCAGTGCTCACCGCCTGGACTGTGATCTCTCAGCATCCCATAGTTCATGAATAAGAACTGCTTTGTTTGTGTGTTTTAGTTTACACAAAGCACTTTTGTTTTTAAATTCTGCACATGATCTTATAAAATAAAGATAAGACGGAGTCAGATAAAGACAGTAGAAGCTGAAGTGGAAGGGATTCATACGTTTAGTTTGTTTGTTTCCTTGCACTTCTTATAGCATTATCTCTGTTTAGAAATCAACTTACAGAGCAGCCTTCAGTGATGCTATTCAATCAATAAAACAGTCATCAAGTCTCACGAGATGCTTGCAAGACTACTTTGGTCAACACCACAGAGGGATGAAATAGGTTTGGGGCTGTTCTCAACATTTTATTTACCTGCTGGTTTAAATTTGTATGTTTTTTGAAATCTCAAATTGTTTCTCCTGTATTATGGTCAGGGTTATTTTCAAGACGTTAAAAGGAAAGATACTGAAAGACAGAATCAAAGGTTATTCTCTAACGACAAATTGCGACCTCTTACACTCAGTTTGCAAATCTGCCTTCTGTTTTGAGGTATTTGTGTTTTATTAGTCAACATATCTAAAACAATATGTCTATATCTTCCCCCTCATCCAATAGGATTTCAACTAGAGTGTTAAAACTTGCATGACAGCTGAAGATGTTCTCTGTAACTTTCACAAACAAGCTGCTACTATAAACCGCTGTGCACTATTACTGATGCAGTCTTACAGTGGCTTTGTATGTGTGTTATGTTAATTGCGTAATATATGGATTTGCAGATGAATGGATGTGCGTTTGTCCCTCCCCTGCTGGAAACCACAGGGACCGATGACAGGCCCTCGTGGAGCAATTTGAGCCCATGAAGACGTGCAAGTGGGAAGCTTCCAGCTAATTAGAACAGCAGAGGAGCGTGTGGACTGTTGGGCTGAATAAGGACAGATCTGCACACACAGTCACTGCAGTGGATCTGTGATCCATCTATTATGTCTTGGGACATATAGTGTTGGCACCCTGCCCTCCTGACGCCCATCAATATGGTTCAATTAGCATCAAGTCCCTAATGGGTGCAGCCGAAGGCATCTGGAAGAAACTGGTCCCCCCCCCCTCCCATTGTTAATATATATTGATATAGGAAGCAAAACACGTATGTCTTTAAATCACTATAACTCAGTTCATTCTGATAAATGTGTAGGACCAACTGTTGGCCTCGCAACTACCCAAACCTAAACCTGGCAATAAAATACTTTAAATCAGAATTTACACTGGAAGCTGCTTGGCTTCTAAGCCTTTTTTTGTGGAGAGGAGATACAGCAGCTATGCTGAAAAAAAAAAAAAAAAATGAAATTAGCAGGGAGCCATTATGAACATGTTGAAGGGCCAGGTCTAGGGTAAACCCAGCTGGCATGTCACTGCACATAATTTCTACCATCCAAGCTTCCATCCATCTATCCATCCATGAAAACCATGAGTGCTCTCGCTATGCTCCGCTGGGCTAAAAGGCTACAACGTGGCTACTGACAGCCCCCGGTTCAAGCTGTCACCACACTCTGGGGCCAAATGGATGCTCCTTGAAGATACCGACAACAAACGTGCTCCCGTCAGGGTTCAATTGATGATGGCTCCCGACGGGATGGCCTGTAACAATTCAAAAATAATAGACAAATAAATCTTAACGACTAAATTATATTCAGGTGCAAAATCTTCAGAATGTCAGAACATGTTGGACTCAGTGCCAAAGGGAGGGTTGGTTTCAGTTAAATTAACAGGAGGCAGGTTAACAGGGGTTGGGTTAAGTGGAAACGTTCTGTCTTTTGCTTTATATTAAGTGGGATTGTAACAAACTAATCGTACACTTTAAACTATCCCCTGAATATTTCTGCTGAGGACTAGCATGCGGCACATATGATAAATAGGCATATTGTAGATGACCGCAGATGCGATGCATGACTCGCGAGTGAGATGTGTCTCTCCCCACAGTTTGTGTGGCTGCTCTATAACGTGTTGACGTGAGCACCCAAACTAAAAAATGAAGACGTTCCGCACACGCCACAGACACACCACGCACACGCCACGCAGCCTGTGTGTCCTGGACCTTATGGCTCAATACAATGCGACACTGATCTGCCACTCCACAGAACTTGAGAAAAATAAGATCGGCTGGAGCCAGGAAATGACCAAACAGGAACCAGAGGAAAAAAAAAATTTAAAAAAAAATGGACCAGCCCCCAATGGAAATGTTATTGCATCTGTGTTTGCATTGATATGCATTGTGTAGTGGCATTTTTCTGTCTCGCCATTCTGGCTCAGCATCCTGCATGCTGGTGCCCCTTGTGGTCGTTTTTCTACCGACGCACATCCAGAAAACAAACCACAGATTTCATCAACTGTCAGTATATTGCGGTATAACTGCATCAGGGACATGGGGAGTGAAGCGGGAGAGAGATGGAGCGATATAGACGGATGGAACTAAAGCAACATATTGTGACATGTCAATTTCACCCGTTCGCAGGGGGACAATGAAAAAAATATATATATATTTGTAACAGTCTGTTTAGACACTCACTTGGTGCCACCTCACCAGCAAATGTTTCACCTCAAGTATCAAAACCAGCTGTCACAGTATCCACCTGAAACCAGAAGTGCAATCAATGAAAGAAGGACAAATGAGATGAGGACACAGCGTCTGCAGGGCAAGACAGGCAGAGACATCCCATGAAAGATGTTTTTTTGTGATGGGCCTTCACCTCAATCGTGTACAGTAGGCGTTGAAATGAATGTGAAGACACGAGGAGATGGGTACATCAATTGTGATTTCAGCAATCAATCAATGCAAGTCCCCCACAAGCAAGCACACACACACACACACACACACACACACACACACACACACACACACACACACACACACACACACACACACCTATGCTGTGTCATTAAACACAGTCTACTGCTCTCTCACTCTCGCTCTCAAACCAAACCAACCAAACACATCATTATATAGTCAAAGTCATCTAGGAGCAGGCAAACCATTACACATGCTAATTATTCATGTTTTTCATTCAATTGCACACAATCAACACACACACACACACACACACACACACACACACACACACACACACACACACACACACACACACACACACACACACACACACACACAAACAGACAGGAACATGCACATGTTGCATGTAAATTCCTTTATGAACAATCATTAATAAGAATTACAGACTAAGACTTTAAACATTGGGGAAAAAATTAGTCTAAAATGTCCTGAGAGGTTCCTCTGTTAGGCAAAAAGCAACAACAATGTGAACAGGTATGCAAGTGTGGGATTGTGATTTAAAAAAAAACCCAAAAAACAGAGACTATTTGTATTAATTAGTAAATAATAATAATAATAATAATAATAAAAAATAAATACACACTATATGCATGTAAACTACAGTGGCCTGGAAAGACAATGACAGATATGTTTCATGAGACTAAAGACACATACAACAGAAGGAACGTGAAGAAACAGAAGAAATGTTCTTCAAAGCCAGAAAAGCTAAAAAAACAAAACAAAGTTCTGCCAGAACTGGAAGCTCAGACAACAGAAGAAAGTTCAACCATTCACTCTATGTACACTCGTGTAAAATGTGGATATGTTGATCAATACGCTGTGTAATAATACAGTATAATACCAGGTAGAGGGTTTGTACTGCTTTGTACTATACAGTTGAGTTTCCATGGTAACAGTCATCCTACTCATGTTCCTTTAACTGCAATCATATCTTGACTGAATTAAAAAAAAGAAGACAAATATTTTTTCCTAGAATTCGCTGAGGAAAAAAAACCCCTCAAATCTCAAAGAATTGAGTCTCAGATGCAACACTGGTATGTATCTGATGTGACTGAGTGGACATTGTATATCAAAGTCAAATCAATCTATTGTGAAGCTAACAGGCTCCTATTTAATAGTTGTGAACAATTTTATTAAAATCTTCCACACATTAACCAGATATTAACCCATGATTTTGTCACATGTAGATCAATATGTGGAATATGTTTTCTCGTCACGGCATATGGCAGTTGAAAATCTGTTGTTTTTGCATCCCTCCATCACGTCTTTGTCTTCAATCTTTCTCTGAATCCCTCCGTTTACTCTCCCTCTCTTTAATTTTCCCCCTCTCACTCCATCTGCTGTTCGCTGATATTTTATTTGACCTCTTTCTCACTGTCTGTTCTCTGTAAAACTGACTGGAGGTTTACTATCTCCCATTCTGTGTGTGCATCAGTATGAGGAACAAACAAATTTCCCATTAGCTGTGTAGTAACACAGGAACAAATGTCTATAGCTGTGTGTGTGTGTGTGTGTGTGTGTGTGTGTGTGTGTGTGTGTGTGTGTGTGTGTGTGTGTGTGTGTGTGTGTGTGTGTGTGTGTGTGTGTGTGTGTGTGTGTGTGTGTGTGTGTGTGTGTGTGTGTGTGTGTGTGTGTGTGTGTGTGTGTGTGTGTGTCCTAAATGATTGTGATAGCCCCAGTTGTTTGTATCTCAGTTGTGGAATATATTATCAAAGAGAAAAAAATAAGAGAGAGACAAAGTGAGAGAAATAATAGACATGGAGTTGTCTTCACTTCCCTTCGAGACTATCTTAGAAGCCAACATGGAGGGTAGAACAAAAATAATAGAAAGAAAAGACAAAGGAGGTAAACAAGAGGTCTGCAAGTAGCAAACAGAAACAAAGATGGCTGCTGAAGAGAAACCAATATGTTGGGGGGGAATGGAAAGATCTTTGTCCCATTCGCTCCTCTCAGCACTCATTATTACAAATCTTACAGTTGTATGAAAATGTAAATGGGGGTGATAGTTAAAGGAATATTCTATACTACTACTACAATTACTACGTAGATATTTATAATGTAGAGTTGCTGTCGGTTTTCTCCATCAGTAGACTGCACTAAATGCATCATCATAACAATGTTTTGATGTGATTTGACATATTTAGTCCCCCCAAAAAACTGCAAGACTAATGCAAGTCAAAACGATGAAGGACAAAGTCTATTGTGCGGTGTGAAATTTTCTCATAGCAAACGAGACAGCGATAGACATGTTGAAGCACTGAACCAGCAGTGATTGTGCTGCACTATGGGCATGACAGGAAGGAAACGGCAATCAATCAGCGGCGTCCTGTTTTAAAGCCGTTTATGTTTCCAGATTTAGAGAAAGTTAAAAAAAAAAAAACGAGGCGCAGAAATCAACCTGGTGAAATGTTCAGCCGTCGTCACGACAAGGCCGGAGATGCTTTGAGTCTTCTCAACCAGCACAAAATGCCTGATTGTCAATTACACCTGAAGTCATGAACAATGGAAACAATGTGGTGGTAAACAATAGCAACCAACAGTAAACATAGCAAAACAACAACAGTCAATTCTCGCACTGTGAAACCGCCTCCATTCACTTCTCTACACTAGTAAGAAAATTAGCACATAAATTACAAATCCAATCAATGCAATTAGCAATTTGCCTCGTAATTAGCAATTAAGTAAACAATTACATCAACAATATGCTAACGAGACGTTGCTAATGACGAGGTGGATTCTCATCCACAGAGGGCTTTGATTGCTGTAGTCTTAGATGACCTTGATAGTCTTCAGTTCTAAGATGTGTTAAGTCACTGCGTACATTTAAATGGGATCAAACACAGTCACCGTTTAAGGCTACCGGCTATGATGGAAAACAAGTTCAAGTTTTTACACACCTCGTACTTTTTCCAAATGACGAAAAAGTACGCAGATAACCAGTTAGAAGTAACAAAGATTATCTGTCAGAAGCAGCAAACAGATTCTGCGTAAACACCAGAAAAACTTTCAGTCCAACACGAGTGAACCGTGAAACACCGTCCATGAAGTGACCGGTCCAGAAAGCAGCAGTGTACCGTTTCCTTTGATGAATCGTGTCTTTCTGCAGGATGAACTGTACGGACATAGAGGAAAAAAAATAAAATAAAATCGTGCGCACAAATTACTAACTCGAGGCCACGAGATAGCATTTTGTGTGCACGTTGATCTGTGCGCACAATTCAAGTGTCAGTTATATAGTCGATAGCATCTTCAACGTTAGCATATTGGCAACGATATATAATCCACAAGTTCTCAATATCATCATTATTGCCTTTTTACAAATAATAATCCTTTGCATCCCTTGTATTACAGCCAGTCTGATCGATAACAGATATGGATATGAATCTGTAAACAAAGACAAGTGTAGTTGAATTGTAACAAAAGCTATCGGCTAAGTTTTCCTCAGTGAATACATACACTGTCATTTCAGTCTATCTGAAGATAGATAATAGTGAGGAAACACTCCGGCATCTTTGTCAATAATGTCAACGCCGCACAAATTAATTAAAATGTATACAAGATTTAGTATCTTGTGGCCACAACTTAGATTTTTGACTCTTTCCTTTGACTCCGTGAGTCAGTGAACAGAGTGAGCTTAAATCATGTTCCTGCTAGATAGGTAGGTAGGCAGGTAGTTACTTTATTAATCCCCAAGGGGAATTTTTTTTTAGATGCCAAAGTGTTTCACTCATTACGGCCAATGAAGCCCAGAGAACATCAAAAAGTCCCCAAAATACTGACAAAAAACAAAGTGTCAGATCAGTACTGTTCAAAGGTCAAAGTGGGTGAGCATGTTTTAGTGCTTCTGGTTATCATATAACTGTATGTCTATGAGCCATGTTTGTGAGTGTGCATGTGCACAAATATTAAAGAACACAGACTACAAACCAATTGAGTCAGTTGTAATGGATCCAATTAAAAAGATAAAACTTTGGGTAAACATTTCATGTTTCTGTCTCACTAAAAAACTGAGATAAAAAACAACAACAACAACATGCAGTAAATACCTAAAATGAATAAAAGGTGCTTTTATCTCAGCCTCTTTGTTTGTGGCGGTGTCACTAAGCCACTATTATAATTCATGTACAACACACCTGAAGTCAGGGCGAATTCATTTTGAATGTTTCATGACTTCAAAAATATATATATTTTTCCCAATACAAATGTCAATTGCAATTTACAGGACAATTTGGGGAGTAAACTGTGGTTTTGCCTGCTTATAGTTACAGTGCACTTCAGAGCTTCGCACTAAACTCTTCTAACGGCGACATGACAGTCGTATTTTACCTGCAAAGTTTCGTTCACACTGATGTGTTTTGATTAAAAAAAAACATTTCTTTTGCTACATTTAAGCCTGGTATCTGCATTTCACCCTAAAATGGAGACTTTTGGAAATCCTGCTGAACCCATTCTAGTTTGAAAACTCCAGAGCTGCCTTGTAGTCTAGACAAAAGCAAACATCAACTTTTGAATACGGTCACACCACAAACTGTATGTAAAAGTGTTCGTAGCTTCCGGCTCTGAAAATGAGGCCGATGCGGAAGTTCCATAAACTGCAATATCAATGACTGCCACTAGAGGTTGGCTCGGAAAAGCCTCCGGCTACATTGACTCCCATGCCACTAGTTTAAAATTCTTAGTCTGTAAAATATCTCCACCAGTCATCTTGGTGTTGTTAGTTAAAGTTGTTCCTTCTTATTCGTTTTTTGGCGGTCCGTTTGGAAATAATCCCGTCATTAATTATAAAAAAAAAAGCTTCAAAAAGACGTGTTTTGGGGGGCGTGTCTGTTTGATTGACAGGCCTGTGATGCAGTCAGGTTATGGCTATCGGTGGGCGGGACGTAGTATTGCAAGGTTTCCAATCAGATCAGTCAGATCCACCGCTCGTTCAAATATGGTCACTTCCTGCTCCAAACCGCTTCGAAACTAGGATGATGGCACCAACCGACGGGTGACGTCCATGTTGGTTGCCACTTGGGTCACACTCATGTTTTCTTCCTGATTGGATCTCATCAGTCACAAAGTGTCCTTTCCTGATTGGTAACGCCTCAATCACGTGACTTTTATTAATTCAACATTGATAACGAGTTTGAATTATGCTAGCAGTTGAATTCTGCTTTTTATAATGCTAAAAATGCCTACATGGATGGGAGACGAGCTATTATTGGACTGTCTTGCAAAAATCGATTTTGTCCAGCAGTGTTATGAGCCCTACACCTGGGCGGAGAGTGGACATTGTATCACTCAGTAACAAAGGAAGACTCCAGAAATCTGCTTGTGGATTTGGACTATCCTGACATTGTTTTCGGTGTCATCTTGTTGGGTCAGGACGACATTAAAACACTGAGGACAGAGACCTCAGTCTTCTTCCAAACACACTGTGGTGCCACACAGTCAATGGCGGTCTATCAAAAATGGATGTAGTCCCACGAAGCCCCATGAAGAAGTGCTCTAAAGTGTGATAATACTGTGGGCCTCAGTCAGATCCAAACCTTTCTCCGCCCTCGCTCTGCTCTCTCATCCAAATGGGGTTTCTTCTTCCTCAGAGAACCAAGATGGTGACGGAACAAAGGGCCAACAGTTCGCAGACCAGTGGTTTCCACTTAGGACACAATTGGACGGTGCACACACATTGAAGTGAAACAAACCTAAAATAAGTCCACTGACTACGTCAACAGAAAGGAGGAATATTCCTTGTAAGTACAAGCGTTGTGTGACTATAAGTAACATGATTTGCTTTTTCAGGCGTGTTTGTGTGAATAATTGTTAAATGCTTGAAACAGTTGTGTTAATGGAAAAAAAAAATTAAACAGTTTGAACATGTTATTGAGGATGTAGCACAAAACTCACAATTTGACAGCTGAAGAAAGTTGTTTCTGAGCATTACTTCAAAAACATTTACTGAGAATGTATTTTCCTATGATCCTTGTATTGTATTATCTTTATTTGATCTCATAACTGCAACGGTCTGAAGACGTTAAGACTACGAGGAAAGTTAATACATTTACACATTCTTTGAAAAGTGATTATTAATCATCCATCCATCCATAAAACTCAAATTATAATGAAATTTCTACATTGATTTAAACTGTTTAAATTCAGCAATTTTACTCCTCCATCACATATGTGAACATCCTTGTCTAATAAATTAAAAAATGTCCAAACAGATTTGATGGAGGACAGAGAGGACAGTGATGTTTTTCCAAATGGTTTTATTCTTACATGTTGAATCCGTAATAACTGTCAAGACAAGGAAAACTCATGAATTATTCTTCCCGTTTGCCTCTGCTGTCCTGAATGCTAAAAATGATGCACTCCTGTGTGATGACTACATGAGTTTAACTAAAGAGATGCAACAAAGACCAAAGAGAGCGTTCATATTTTTTCAGTCTGGTTCTTTAACTGAATTTCATCTATTTTATTTGTTGATTTAATTGTCCATGTATTTATACATTTTAGTTGGTTTTATTAATAGTTATATCTTGACCTAATTTTCGCATTTTATCCATTTTTAAACTTTTGTCCTGCTTCTGGTGTTTCCAGATGTGTGTGATGTGTGACAAGCGTTTCTTCAGAACCTGTTTTTATTGAGGCTCTTATCCAATAAAATAAGTCATTTATTGCCTCGGATTTTGTGTGTGCGTTGTGTGTGCGTGTGCACATGCAGGAAGAAAGGACACGAGAAAAAATGAGTGCCACAGAAAGAAGGTGGTGATTAACACCTAACAAGAGGATTCTTTGGGTTTTTGCTCCAAAATTTCCCGGTCATTTTATTGGTCTTTATGGTCCCGCAGGAACCGCCTCCTCACACTCAAAGCCACTTGATTGGCTTTTATGATCCCTCAGGGCCAACTTCAGGGGCCCTCGGCAGGAAGTGAGAACAGAGAAAAGTGGATTAGGGGGTAACGGTCAAGCTTTAGAAATTCGATCAAAATCTGAAATCTACTCCGAGGCGAGAGCTTAAAGTAAAAGAAATACTTGACAACTTGGCAGCCGTTTTTATGGTTTGTGCTGTTGTGTCATAAAGAACGAGTAAAAAAGGTCCATTAGTCCTCGAAATGCTCATTAATTTTTTTTTTATCGTGCTCATCATTCTCAGCTTTTAAAACGTGTCGACAAGTGACCGATACCAAATGTTAGAAACGCACCTCTTTGGTGACTGGCTGAACTTTTACACGTCAAGAATTAGTCCAACAACAATGTGATAGAAAACTTTCATTTGCTTTCATTAAAACTATATAGTGCAAAACCTTGAATTTAACCTACTGCAAACATTAACGTACATTACAGCGTACGACGGATGCAGGAATCGAAATGCTCCATTGTCCCCCTTTTATGGAAAACTATGCAATAACTTATTTGTGATCCTCATGCTCTATGCAAGTTACTACAATGAGGAGTCAGTAATGTAGCAAATACCTGTTCCAGAGGAGAACATCTTCCTACACGGTCTGTCTGCATCACAAAAGCTCCCTCCACTTATTTACTGCTATATCAACTAAAGCTGATGGCGGTTTGTGTCTTTGTAGTCAGACTAACAAAGAACAGCATCCACTGAACAAATAGTTTGTACTTACACCCACATACATTCCTCACTCTAATATTCATGCCAATGGACCATCCATTATATGAGTCAGAGCGGTGAAAAGCTATGCGTGGAGCGCCATAGAAATTCATAGCTGCACTAACTGCCCGGGCATTTACAAAGATGTTTGTGCTGCAGCCTGGTCAGAAATTAATGGGTACTGGGAGGAAAAAGAGAGAGATTTTACGCTGTTCAGACAGACATTGCCTTGTATGTCGCAGAATGCACAACATGAGATTCTCCATATCAAACAATCACTGCAGCGATCGCTTCACCACGGGCGTTTTCATCAGACTTTTTGGCAGAATATTTTTGTCATCTTATCACATTAATGTTTCTGTTGGTCTGGCAAAAAAACTTCAAACACAGAGGTGACTGCATGAACACAAAACAGTTACCAAACCATTAGCATCTCTCAATAGGTCTGTTCTGAATCATCCACAAAGAGCAAGGGTCGAGATCAAGACCTCAAAAATTGTATTATACTATAGGATATGCTATAATATATGATATGATATGATATTAACACTATATATTATTGCTGGTCAGATTCCAACACATTTCCATGTTATATGCACCAGGACTGCATTTAAGTCTCACAAGACAAGAAAAAGCCACAGTGGATGTATAAAAGTATGTATGTAAGACACTCTCATGTGCTTGAGTCTGCATATATGTGTGTGTGTGTGTGTGTGTGTGTGTGTGTGTGTGTGTGTGTGTGTGTGTGTGTGTGTGTGTGTGTGTGTGTGTGTGTGTGTGTGTGTGTAAGTGTACCTGTATGTGTTTGTTGTCCAGGATGAAATGCCAACTGACCCACTTGGGATTTTAGTGGGAGAGAAAAGTAAATTGAACAAAACAGAAAAAACTGTCGATGTGGACATTATTTCAAAATCTCTGCGTGTGTGCATGTGGAAAGTCGGGCATGCTGCGCTGTTTAAGTCGCTGTGGGACTTTTTAGTGTTTTGGTCAGACAACATCATATATCATGGTGGTTTTTATAACCCAAAGAGCTGTCAGAAAAAAACAGCAAGAGAACGTGGCAGAAGGGTGGGGGTGGGGGGGGGGGGGGGGCATGACAGCAGAGGCAGGAAGGAGGCGATAATAAAAGGAGGCGGCCTCTTGAAATTTCTCAGTTCAACAGATGAGGAAAAAAAGTCTTTATTATTATGTCCCTCAAAGTTAACATCGTAGCTTTCTTCATATTGTTTGATCAACTGAGGTTATCTACTGTATGTAGGTCCTGACTATTTCCACAGAAGCACTATAACAAAAGGGCAGTGATAGCACAAAGCACTGTATAAGCACACAGTATAAGATAATAATGCAGATGTGGAAGAGTTAATTAATTACTGACCAATTACCAGCAGTCAGCACAAATAATATCTTAGCACAGCCTCACAAAGGGGTATTTATTATACCCTTTATTTCATTTATTCAGTGCCGTTTGGAGGGATTCATTAAGAGTTTTAAATTGTTGATGCAATTATTGATCTTTTCTTATTTAATAATGGGTAATGAGGTATTGCTACAGCCAGAAGGTGGCGGTAATGCGAGCCAAAAAGCGGTTTGCCGGCTGTCGATAAAGAAGAAAAAGGAGGAGAAGAAGAACACACCAGGATCTGGTAACACGGGTGGTGCCGTGAGATTAAAAACTAAGGTACAAACAGCAGGATCATGATCAAAGACTACTCGGTGGCTATTTAGAGCTGGTCAATATATCCGTTTTATGCAATATACCAATATGTTCTCCGGGGACATATAGAAAGAGAAAATACTGTTTCTATCGAGTGTAATTAATTAAGCAATATTACAGAAGAGAGTGTGCTTTAACATCGTTATTGGCATTGACTACTGAAAAACAATCAGTCACATCAGTAGACTCTTATGTCATGTATGCACTGTTTAATACTCCAGCAAGTATAAAACTGCATTTCTCATCAAAAATAAATACCATTTCTACCCATCACTTAGACCTATTTATTTTGGTTACTTCAATCTCAAAAGTTCTGCAGGAAGAACAAAGGCATGCTGGGAAATGCACATTTATTTGGGGTAAGGGGATGGGGCAAATACATATATTTTCACTGGAGCCAAAATCATTTATGTTACAGTGTATGTTGGTGATGGATCGTCGGCAACACCGGCCTTTTTTTTTGCTTTCTTTTTTATGATGTGGAGCTTTCAGTGCTCGAGCAGAACTAGCAGAATTAGCCGCTCTAATGAAAGATTCAGCAAATCAACTGGAATTTAGAGCAGCAATAGTTGGACATGTGGCAGCAAATACTGAACAGTATTTTTTGCTTGAAAATGCTCATTCCTCACACACCTGCTTGTCGTGAACTGTGTGTTCTTTCTCCTGTATTTTTTTTTTTTTTTCCTGTCTCCCGATACCTTTCTGCAGCTATCTCTGGCTCGGGAGCTGCATGTTTCTGATCTGCAGTTACTGAGCCCACTAACCTACCCCAGTGTTTGTTGTTGTCTGTCTACGTTGTTCTTTTAGTCTCTCCACTCTCCCCTCACCTCAACTGGTTGCGACAGAGTTGACCGCCCACCTCTCAGTCTGGTTCTTTTGGAGGTTGCTTCCAGTTAAAAGACAGGTTTTTTTTTTCTTCCAGCTGTTGCTCATGAGGGAGCAGGTCAATCGTTGGGTTTCTCTCTACAATGTTGAAAGGTCCTGAAGTGCCCTGAGATAAGTTATGCTGTGACTCAGCGTTACATAAATGAAATTGAATTGAATGCATACATATGTACATACACACAAATTATGAAAAAAAAAAAAAAAAAAAGGCTACAATGCATGCAAAACAACTAAGCAAAAAAATTGTTTTTTTTTTTTTTAAATGTTTCACACGGCCTCCTCCTCCCTCCTCCTGTCTTTCCCAGCTCTGTGTGTCTACGACAGTTGTGATAAGCTGCAGCTTTCACTGGCTGACAGAGTCGAGCAAGAATTAAATTAAAATTGAATAATGTGCTCCAGCTCTGTGTGTTGGGTGTTTACGGCTTAATATGCTTCTTCATGGGAATTCCACCAAGTCCCCCGTTTAACAAATGAGAGCCAATACAGTGTAAAGAGCTAAACTCAGCCAGTTGTCCTCTGGACCGAGTGGGCTAAGCACGCACGCACGCACGCACGCACGCACGCACGCACGCACGCACGCACGCACGCACACACACACACACACACACACACACACACACACACACACAAAAGCATGCACACTAACATATAAGTAAATATTTGGCGAGCAGATTTCTTTGCCTGGCCTTCGCAGCCAACATAGCGTGCGTTAATGCGTCTGTTTGTGGTGTGGTGTGTGTGTGTGTGTGGTGTGTGTGTGGTGTGTGTGTGTGGTGTGTGTGTGTGGTGTGTGTGTGTGGTGTGTGTGTGTGGTGTGTGTGTAGTCATACATCATTACCTGTGCTGGCAGGTGTGAGGCAGAAGGGAGCCTTACGTTGACGCATTAGTGTCGTTCAGGTCCATACAGCAGTACACAGCACTAAAAGAAAAAAAAAAGTAAAACACGTTGGTTAGAAATGTGATAAAGGAGTCAGGATATCGCTGGTTCCAGTACGTAGTATTTATTTTGGATTTCCCGATTCTGGGCAAGTAAGGGTTGGACGCATCAGTAACACAATACACATAACAATAGATACAACACTTTTCCTTGGAAATGACATATCTAGATATCCGTCAATGTCTTAGATGTAACTGTACACCTTTGCCCTCATTCCTGTCTCCACCCACACCTCTGTTGCTATGCCGCATGTGGAAAGCTCCGCCTTGTGAGTTGATGGGATTGGTTCCCTGGAGATATGACGTATTAAAACTCTGCTTATTTCGCTCATGATAATGTAGCTCATGGTTGTAGCATATATATATATATAAAGCACGGTAACAAGGTTGAAAACTTGCTCTTCATTGAACGGAGTACTTTACAAAAAAATCAAAGGTGTTACTGAAGCAGTGTATTGCTCGTTGTGTGCCAAAATATAAATAAATAAAATACATATTTTCTCATTATTACAAGATACCGAGCCTAACTTTTATCAGACCCAAATTCAATACTGGCCACACTCCATTCAGGATTGTTTAACAGTCGTTGCATCCAATTGAAGGCAGTGATCAAGTTCATTTTTAAACTATTGGAGCAACTTTTTAAAATCAGCACCGATCATGTGAGGCAAAAATTGACCACCACTGCAACTGCATTTAAAAAAAAGAAATACTTGACTTCAGCATTAGTGCACTGAGCCGCTGACACCGATCAACGTGTCGGTCCGCCCTTGAGAGTAGCCGGGCAAATGTTAATGCGAACAGGGTTCCCAGACAGTTAATCACATCAAAGAAAGCTGAAAAGCTGCGAGCGACAGTCTGGCAGTGAAAGGCGAAGTCACAATGCTGTGCGTCAGATAGTTCACTGGGAATGCCTTGGATTTTTGTATCTGCTAATTGTCCAGTACGAGATGATCTGTTTGGCCCTGATCCTGCAGGTTTGCTCTTGAGTCGCTGTTACACACCCACCACTGCAGATCATTTCTAACAGCACCGATAGCCCGACAGACACATATAAAAGGTTGAATATGCACAACACTTTTTCTGTTTTAATCACATTTAAGAAGTCTGTGCTCAGCCGTCATCCTTGTGGTGCTGCCATGGCTGTTTGATAGGAACTCTTCTTATGTGTGTGTCAGTGTTAATAACTTTACGAAACACATTCATGTTTTATAGCCCTTTAACAATGATACCCCACACTATTGCACACAAAAGTATTACTAATCAAATAATAGACATTCGAAATGTAGTTCCAGGCGAAGGATAAAGTGTAATTACTGACTGTATGTCTCCACCAACCAGTCAATTTGCAGTTTACATCCACACGCATTTCTGCCACACAAGTATGTTTTCTAATATGAATAATTTACTACTATTAGAAACTACAAAATTCCAAAATGTGGATGCTTCCCAGAAATCAGAAGATCTGTGCAATCAGCACAGTTTCAAAACCCACGATTAGCGTCACACATTCAGTGTCTGACTAAATCCAACAAAAAAAAATACGGTCACCTTCTGTTCCCCAGTTATGAAATCATGTTCACAACAATAGGATGGACTTTAGGTAACAGTTACCTTTACTTTGAAACCACCAAAATCGTATTTGTATGTCTTTGAGTCCAACTGAACATGAGTGCCAAAATTTAAGGACAATTCCTCAAAGTGACGGACAGACGGACAACCCCAAAACATAATGCCACGACCACAGCTGAATTTTTTTTTATAAAAATAGGGGCCTTTTTATTCCCACCAAGGCATCACGTTGCTGTGCTGCATGTTTGGTGGCTTAACATGAACCTGGCTGCGGCCAAGATGGGTGGACGCCGGCACAACAAGGAGCGCGTTGGGCTGAAATAACGCTGGCGCTGCTGCCAGCTCAAACCAGGTCGAGGTGCAGCGCACACAGACAGAACCTCACAGACATAAAACAACATCGTTCCAGAATCTGACTTTACTGTATTGTTCTTTGTTCACGTTGACATTGACATTTAATTAACAATGAAATAGCAAAGAGGGTTTTGGGTTAAATAATCCACATTTCCAATGCATCACCCAATACGCTGAGATGCTCCCAAACCCTTGGAACTCACAGCTCAGACTGTTGAGGATGCTCCATCCTGATGCCTCACCTACATGCACTCCCAACACAAGGAACTTAGAACTAGAGGTTGGGTTAAGATTAGGCAAGAAGTGGTTGCTATGTATGGTTAGGTTCTCCTCATATCCTTAACCCCATTTTTAACTACGACCGACTATTGTAAATAGTGAAAATGGTGATTCAAGTACGTGACCCTACGGATGACAAGAAAAGTAAGAAAGTACCATTTCTTTATGTGCAAAACTCTGTGTACAAAGTGAGGAATTTTTGCTTCTGCTATTGTTGCTGTAGAATTGTTATATTAAAAAGGATGTACATGTGTTTCTCATCTCTTGGTGCTTTCAAACAACGTACAATGGGAGCTATTGCCTTTTTGAAATACAATGGCAGAATGTTTACTCAGGCTATTGTGGGCCTGTCTGTGTCAAGCATCCAGAAAATGATTGTAAGTCAATGCAACTGTGTGTGTGTGTGTGTGTGTGTGTGTGTGTGTGTGTGTGTGTGTGTGTGTGTGTGTGTGTGTGTGTGTGTGTGTGTGTGTGTGTGTGTGTGTGTGTGTGTGTGTGTGTGTGTGTGTGTGTGCATTTCACCGTATTTTTATTTTTTTTCTTCAGCTGTAGGAATCCTCATTTGTTTGGTTGCGATATCTGACTTTCAAACATTGATATCACCTCTTGACTCGGTGTGCACCGTTTGTGCAGCAACACTCACTTTAAAAACTCTCTTGGACCTGTAATGAAGGTATTTTTCATTACTCATACAACTAATTTAAAGTCCAGATGATGGCTTTAAATGTTAAGTTTTGAAGTGATAAAATAAGATTATTCATTTACTGTAAAATGTGCTCATCTAAATGAGGCATAATTTGTTTGTTAGTGTTTAGAGGTTTTGAGGATTTACAGTTGGGGTTGTTGTTGTTGTTTGTTTATCAAGTCACATTGATGCTTTCTGTTTTGTAATTTGTGAATAAACACCTGGTTGGCCTCGTGCTTTTAATCCAGCCGCGACAGCTCGCCCCAATATGACCACTGATTTAAGTATTAAACAGAAATATAATCATGTTTGATTTTAAAGCGCAAAATACCGAATGAGATGTATATGTAAAATTATTTATTTACTATATTTCTCTCCATCATGAAAACCTCTAAAACCCATCATGTAATTTCAGGATAACGACAACAATACTAGTATTGATAATTGTTAAATCACAAGCTGAAGAGACCTGACTACACCTGACATCCTCACATCGTTGCCACATCCTGGTGTGTCAATTTCATGGCCACTCCTAGGAAATGATATAACCCTGCCCCCTTTTGGCCTGCAGAGCCTCTTTCTCTCCAAACACACAAGAACAAAGAGAGGCTCAGTATGTGAAAATGGACCTTTAATTCCACCTGCTATTTAATTTCTTTTGTCCAATATTTTGTGTGTTTTATGTCTACTAAATGTCTTTATTATGACTTTAGACCTTTATGTTTGTTACCTTAAAGAGGACAGAAAAAACAAGTTTATGGATGCATTAACTATGTAAATTAAACCTCGTTAATCTTATTTACTTACTCAATCAGTGATTTGTTAATGCTGACATTTGAGTTGATATTTAATGTATTTATTTTGTCTTTGTTTTTCATACTTTCATGTTTGGAAGAAATCATCCAATCATCCATTCATCCCTCCTTTGTTAATCCTGGACCACCAAAATAAACTGTCAGAACGGCTTTGGAATCCAGTGTTTAAATGTGCACACCACATCAGATGTTCAGTGAACCAACAGCACCACCTTCACTATAGTTATTTCACTAATGTTATATTGGAATTCCCCATGTTTTTACTAGCTGCAAAGATAAATTTTTATTCCACTATTTTCAAAGACATTTCAGGACTAATACATTGTTTGCACAATTATTCGGCATGTGAGTAGTTTGACCATATCATAATTTGTATACATATTTTCCAACTCAAAGCTGTGTAAACTTGAATGCCTATTGCCTATTTGTGTAATGAGGGAGGGTGTGGCCTAAGGAGATCAAAACCCTATATCAAGGTGTGCATAATTATTAGGCAGCTTCTTTTCCTCGGGAGGCAAAATGGGCCAAAAAAGAGATTTAACTGACTCTGAAAAGTCTCAAATTGTAAAAAGTCTTTAGATGCTGCACTCTTGAAATTGCTAAGATATTGGGGCATGATCACAGAACCATCAAATGTTTTGTTGCAAATAGTCGCAAGAAACGTGTTGAGAAAAAAAGACAAAAATTAACTGCCAAAGATTTGAGAAGAATCAAATGTGAAGCTACCAGGAAGCCTTAGGTTATCCTCCAGTGCTGTCATATTCAAGAACTTCAACCTACCTGGAGTGCCCAGAAGTACAAGGTGTTCAGTGCTCAGAGACCTGGCCAGGGTAAGGAAGGCTGAAACCCGACCACCACTGAACAAGACACATAAGTTGAAACGTCAAGACTGGGCCAAGAAATATCTGAAGACAGATTTTTCAAAGGTTTTCTGGACTGATGAGATGAGAGTGACTCTTGATGGGCCTGTGGACCTTTTCGGGTTGAAGATGGACTGAAAATCAACTCCCAAACCTACTGCCAGTTTTTAGAAGACACTTTCTTCAAGCAGTGGTCCAGGAAAAAGTCTGCTTCTTTCAAGAAGACCATGATTTTTATGCAGGACAACACTCCATCGCATGCATCGAAGTACTCCACTTCGTGGCTAGCCAGTAAAGGCCTTCAAGATGAAAGAATAATGACATGGCCCCCTTCCTCACCTGACCTAAACCCTATTGAGAACTTGTGGGCCCTTCTTAAACGAGAGATTTATGGCGAAGGAAAACAGTCCACCTCTCTGAACAGTGTCTGGGAGGCTGTGGTTGCTGCTGCACAAAAAGTTGATCGTCGACAGATCAAGAAACTGACAGAATCCAAGAATGGAAGGCTTATTACTGTTATTGAAAAGAAGGGTGGCTATATTGGTCACTGACTTTTTTTTTTTTTTTTTTAAATGTCAGAAATGTTTATTTGTAAATGTTTAGTTTGTTTATTATTCTCACTTTAACAGATGAAAATAAACAAGTGAGATGGGAACATTTTCTTTTTCATTTAGTTGCATAATAATTCTGCACACTAATTGTTGCCCAATAATTGTGCACACATAGATATTATCCTAAGAAAGCCAAAACCTCACTTTTACTTTCTTAAACATTCAGGTTTGAGGTTTATTAACATTTTGGATTGACCGAGAGCACTGTAGTTATTCAATAATAAAATGAATCCTCAAAAATACAACTTGCCTAATAATTGTGCACACAGTGTACTAGAAGATTATGGCATTTAGGCAGAAAATCATCTGTCATCTGACCTATCTCCCTCTAATAAACAAAAAATAATCAATTAATTGAACATTAGACAAACCAATAATGATGCAAATAATACAGGATGAAGAATTAAAAACGGAGTAAAATAATTAACATTAGAACACAGCTTGAAGGGCTAAGCGCTGATTCATAAAGCTGAAAATAGAAGGTGTAAACACATATTATACAAACAAAACAAAAGCCAGCGCTGCACTCTCATTTCCATTTGAAAGGTATGAGCTCTCCTGGCAGATGTTTTATCTAAACTGCAAAATGCATCAAGCAAATGAGCTTTAAACTCTGCGACCACCAAACAAGAAAACATGCAGAAGTGATAATCCGCCTTAGTGTGAAATTAATACCAAGTCAGGACGAGAGCTATCAACACGGGTCCTTCCAACCAATGCAGACTTCTGATGGCAGCTTTGAATATATTGTTGTATCTAGTTGATCTCGTGCTATAACATGTGACAATACTAATATTTGAATTGCGTGCCTAATCATGTCGTGAATGCGCAACACTTTTTGACACTGATGAAAGTCCCCTACAGAACGAACTGGATCACTGTCAGAGGCACTGTGCTTTATGTGAACATGTTTTCAGGGCCATAAAAAAATGACATTTGAAGAACAATACACACATTCATTAAATTACTTTAAAGCAGAAATAATTATGGGTAATTCCTTCGCACATCGACAACAAAAGGAATAATAATTCAACTAAATTAAATCAAAGCGCTTTTGAAGCTTGAAAAAAATTCAGCTTTTTTAAATAAGCTCCAAAACAACAGTCTCCACAATCTCAACCTCTGCTGCCGTGTTTTCGAGATTGGTCTGAACAAAATGAGTAGCTAAACGAAATATTCTCACGACATCATTCAGACATCAATATTTCCCTCATTGTTGTGTTATGTCGATATTCATCATGAAGAAGCATATAGGGCCTCATTTATTAAAACAGGAACCATACTAAAAGTGTCAGTGTACATAAAATCCCCAAATAGTGTACGCCAAAAAATAAACCAATTTATAAAACCATGCGCACTCACACCTGCACGCAATGTTCCCTCCATAAATCACAGTGCACCAGGAAATGTCCCGCCTTCGACACGCCCGCATTCAGCCGTCAACAGTCAATGCAAGGCACCTCATAAAAGTTGATGCATATAAATGAGCCAGCTGACCAGCAGTTCTTAATGTTGAATCACAGCAACAATGGAGAGGAAGACCCGAACAGAAATGTTTCTGACAGAAATAGAAGTGACGTGGATGATAAAAAGCACACATTGTTTGGAGGCCACAGCAGTCTCGTCACAGACAAAAGAAAATGCTGCGATGCAGCGAACGCCCGCCCGAACGGTCACCGCTGAAAACCCAAATGGTCTACATGCTGGTGGAAACAGGTGCATGTGGAGCCACCACAGTGTATCCAGTGCGACTTACAGCACAGTTGTGTCATTCAGTGAGAGTAGACTCACATTTAACATTGTCTCATTGGAAACCACTCAGTAAAACAAAAGGATAAAACGGACACAGGTCGTCAGTCAGGCCACTCAAAAAGCCACAAATGAAAAGACAACCGACGTTGTTTTGAATGCCAGTGCTGAAGACAAATTTCCATTTTATGCCGATCAAATGGACAGTGAAGTAATCCGAAAAATGTCATCCCAGCTTCTGAGCTGCAGTCTTAATCAAATGATCAATTCATATAACGTACTGTTGGTCAATAAAATCACCATGAAAACAGGTTAATGACACTAGCTATGACATGTTTTTGTTGCTCTTGCTCCAGTTTCAATTCCTTGATTGCTGTTTTTATACAAAGTATGTGTTAAATAATGACACAAAAAAAAACCCCACTTTTCTTTTGCCTCGTTTTTTACTGAATTAGGATCAAATTAATTATCAAGTATGAACTATATGAACGACATGAAAACTAAATGAATGAATGTCCAGTTTTTGGTCTTTTACACTCATCATCAATCCTCACCAAATCAAATATTTAATTTTGTCATAATTTAGACTGTAACAATCGAACTAGGGCACTAGCATTAAAGTAAACGTAGAAAAATAAATGTTAATGATAAATGATGCGTCCAGCAGCATCAGGAAGGGGTTGCTCTTTCTTCGATCAATAGATAAAAAGGTTTGCTGTTAATCCAATACTAGTGTAGCTTAATGTAATGAAAATATGTCAGCATTGTGGAGGCATGTGACATACAGTATAATACTGAAGCAGTTTTAGTCGTATACAACAGTGATATGAGTGTTGGTTGGAGAGGTGTTTTTTTTTTCTTTTATTAACAGAGTCAACAATGACTGAAACCTGTTTTTTTTCTCTCTCTTTCTCAGCAAATAAAGTTCACAATGAAGAAAGTCCTTGTAACAGGTTTTCTTAGATGTCAGAAAGATCTGCAAGAAACTTTTTGAACTCCACAATGCTGCAATTGGAGGCACTCGCAGCACTTATTGACAACGAAGGCTCCAGAAATACAGACGATGAGGAATCAGGCACCACGTGGAGGAAAACCAGGATGCTACTTGTTAATGTTGCTGTCTGCTATCCTGTGGAGGGACAACAATTGAAGGTTTTTACTGTATCAAGAGTGTTTAGAGTTAAGATACAACAGAATTGACAGCGGAGTGAAGTTGGTCCTCTGTAAAATACATGAAATGAGTATTTTTACAGTCATTTAACGGGTGGATATGTAAGTCAATATAAGTTCCTCTCAAACACTCCCCATTTTATTGGTTTGGGAAGTGAAGGCCATCGTATGATGAATGAGTACACCATTATCGGTATCTGTTGAACTAACTAAATTAACTGTATCTGTGGATGGGGCGTGGCTTGATTCAAAATTGAGCGGGACTTAGTGGGTGGAAAGTGACCAGAAGTTGTCCATTTAAGCCTGAGATTGATATGAGTTGATCAGATATTCCTAAATGTATGATTTATTCAAAAACTATTTACAAAGGAGCCCCAGAATTGAGCTTCAGAGCTGAATGGTTTTGGATCACAAGAGGAAGAGAGCTATTTACAGAAGAAGTTTTCTTTTATAAAAGTTGCTATGTTTATTGCTATGTTAATGTGAGAAAAAATATCAGGCTGGTCATATCGAAAAAATACTTTGTATCTTGTTTCTCAAATAATGTGTGCAGTGTTTCCCCTCCACTACTGAAATGGGAGTGCTTCTGTAACCTTTTATTTATATATAAAAAAAAAAAATTCCTCATATACTATGCGCTACAGCAAGTCATATTCAGGTCAATTCACACACCTGTGAGTAAGACACATAAACTTTGCGTTGAGTTGATAATTAGAACACAACGACAACAACCAGCAGCGGCTAGACGTCCACAATAAAGCAACGGAGGAGATCACGTTGTCAGCATTAATATTCACCGAATAGAAAACCCTCTTGCAGCTTCACTGGAGTGGCGCACAGCAAACACACTCATTTGACTGTGGGGAGGTGGAAACACAACTCCAGTGAAGAAGGAGAATATATCAGCAGCTTCGAACTTCCTGAATCAATAACTCGTAAATTAAACGCCGTTCAAACAAAAACAACGTATCATTCCTCCCGACAACGAGCTGCAATCATAAATTACAACCTAATTATAATCAGAGAGAGCCGTCGTCGGAGCCAAAGGGTGTAGGGAGCGTCTATAAAGTGACACGCAGGGGAAAAGAAATATAGCCTACTTTAGACATATTGAATAACTTCAGCCTTATTCAGGGTACCGTTACCAAAATCACTTCACAAATTGATGATCTCGTGTTGATTATAATACAAGACTTAGACTTTAGAAATATAAAGTTTTGCTAAATTGTTAGGATATTTTATTTTGAAAATATGAAATAACATCAGTTTTTTTTAGTGTTATGTCTAAAATGACTTCACATATTAATGATCTCCTGTTTTGTTTTTTAATGAAAATACTTCAAAATTATACAACAGTAATTTTTTCCAAAGTATCAGTTGTAGAATAACCAACAGAAGACCAGTGATGTGTGAAGAGATACCAAACTGTGTAAGAAATAAAGTTATTCAAGACCTTCCCCTCAATTATGTATTTTATTCAATAAACTTGACGGTGATTTATGCACAGTCCACACTGAGATGTGCATTCAGCCTCACACTGAAAGCGGTCAGCTGAGTGAAGAGCGAGCCGATGGAGAAACAAGGAAGCAGAGTGACGAGCTGTAACTTGCGACTCGTCCGGTTCTCCGAGTAACTTGGCTGAAGATAATTTACACAACCCTAAATGAAACGAGCCGATGCAAGAAATTAACCAGCCGAGTCGCGGGTTGTTTTTCATTTCTGTGGACACTGACAGAGAGTTCGTGAATGAGGCAAGAGCTTAAACAGTAGGAGGAGGCGGGGCTCGGTGTGCATATCTGGACTCAGTGTGTGCACACCGCTAGTGTCTGTTAGAAGCCTTCATCAACACGGGTATTGACACAATTACTCGGATGATACTCGTACTCGTCATTGTCCATACCGGATACTCGTTTTCAGCCAAGTACTCGTCTTGTCCCAACATTGTATTATTGATCATGTTGACTGTTTCTCTCCCTGTCTCTCAACCCATCAACTGAGGAACACCTCCAGCCTCACACGGTGGCTTCATTGAAATGAAACGACAAAAAAACCTAAGAAGGGATATGGAGGAAAGCCAGAGAAGGTATCGGCAAGAAGAGCAAGTCAGGAGGCGTTGTAGCTCCGATCGTGACAGACAGCCGAGGACCCGAGTGAGTGTTTGAAGCCCTAAACTGAAAACCTCTCAGGAGATATACTTGCTTCATGATGGCTGCCTCATGTATCCTGCGTCTGTTTGGACGTTTTTTTGTGTAGGTATGGAGATGTGACAAGGTCATAGACCTGTAAAACTAAATGGAAACTAGTCCAATACCATTTTGTACATGGACCGCGGGAAATGCTGACAATACGGAGTGTTGACGGGGCCAACGGCGTTTTGCCCCGCTGGTAATCTAGGAATCAGTAAAGTAGTGATCCATTCGATTGTCGCCATTTTTATTGTTTACATCAGGCAAATCAGGATGTTCTAGTGGTATCATTGTTTCTCTAGTGCACCCTCTGGTGGAGTCCTCCAGTAAACACGCGGAGTGCAGAGTATGAGAGCGATAACGTGCAGGGCGCATAACGGTTGTAAACGCAAATGTGTGGTTCAAAAACAAGTATATCTCAGGATTTACAAACGAGCATGCTATGGACAAAAAGTACACTAACTAAAGACATGGATTAAAACCCAATCTTCAACACTGACTGGTAGTAGTTGTGTTAAAAGTAACGCAAAATGTGTTGACTTTCAAACTTCAATCGATCAAACTTTATTCATTTTCATACATTTTGGTGCTGTTCAAAGACCTCCAGAGATGATTGACAGGCCGATAATAAGAGACAGTTGTAGACCAGAACAATTACGACAGAACGTAATAGAAATCTAGAAGATAGTTTAAAAGCTAAAATGACAAATCGAGTGGCAAAATAGAGTGAGATAGGAACTACAAATTAAAAACCAAGAACAAAAATGAGGACAATAAAATGCATTAAAAAGATACACGTTAGAGTTAAACAGAAGACAGAATAGGTACGAGCAATAAAAGTATGTAAAAGTAACTAGAAGGATGAAGTGCAAAGGAAAGAAATAAAGAAAAGGAAATAGCTGTAAAAAAAAATTAAAAGTAAAGAAAAGCCATTTTAATTAAAAGCAAGGCTTAAGAGATGGATTTTAAGTGTACGTTTTAAAAAGTTAAACCCTTTCGGCAGCTCTCAGATCCAGCAACGCGCAGCATAGCAGCTAAAAGTTAAAAGTCTTTATATAAACAAGTTTACTCGGTTCGGAAATAACACAACTTTTGACATCTGTTGATATTAACACATCATCTAGCTATTCTTGGAACTACATGTCGAAACAAATGCTAGACTTCAACATCATCGCATGCAGCTACAGCCATCGGACGCAGCTGCTACTCTTTTCATGCAGCAGAATTCACTTCACGTCATTTACATGTTTTCCTCTATTTCTGTTGTCACACATCAAGGCTGGGGAAGAAAAATGTGTTTGAAGCAGAAAGGCCTAAAAGATCCGTAAGATCCAATGATCTGTGATGGACTGGGGTCCTATCCGGACTGTACCCTACCTGGGACCAACTGGGATAGGCTCCAACCCCCTGTGACCCTATACAGGATTACAGTCTCTATTGTCCATATCTACTGTATGAAAACCTTATGCAGCATTTTCTGACTGCTTTCTGTTTGCCTCTCTCACCCTCAGGACCTTAGACCTTAAAACAAATGCCATCATAATAACAACAACAACAACTATATTATGAATGATAATAATATTAATAATACAATGTTTCGAAGGTATACAGGTGAAGATTATCAGGAAAAAAAACAAAAATTTGAAGCACAATCTAAAAATTCCAATTCGTTTTCACAACCTGAAGACTTATAGTACATTTGTATAAAACCGCCCAGGAAACTGTACCGACGTCCCTCTCTCAAACGCTGTGTGTGTGTGTGTGTGTGTGTGTGTGTGTGTGTGTGTGTGTGTGTGTGTGTGTGTGTGTGTGTGTGTGTGTGTGTGTGTGTGTGTGTGTGTGTGGTGGAGGGCAGGGGGGCATTTCAAACAAAACCAGATAGTGTGTTTGTTTGAATTCCTTCAAGCTTGACATTTTGAAAAACTGGCAGCACCACCACTCACAGAAAACAGATGGATTCATTCCAGTTTGGTGTTGTGCTGTGCGGGACAGAATTATTCAGAATTATTCAAGCTTTGCCAATTCTGCTGTGTAAGATGTTAGATGAGGTGACGACCTGTGATAGCACAGAGTTGCATTAATGCAATTTTATAAATGACTATAGCAAACAATGTTTTATTTGATTTTTTTTTTTATTTGATTTTTTTTTTTACAGTCATTGTAGCAAACTAATTTCCATCTTAAACTAATAAAAAAAAAAAAAATTAAAAAAAAAAGTCAGATCATGTGTTCACGTTGCGCCAATCAGCAATGCCGAGACAACAATATAAAGTCTCTTTCTGTTTGGGGAAAAAAAAAAGGTGAGTGTAAGCAAGCTGCAGCATCTCACGAGGTCGTCTTCTATTCATCCATTGCCAACTCCAAGATAATATGAGCTACCACTGTTAAATTCACTCAACTTCCATTACAACTTTGAAAACGAGATGCAAACAGAAGAAGTCTATTACTGATGTCACAGCCTTCACTGTCACTTTCCTGCCCCGCTTCAAGCTTGCCGTTGCCGTCTGCTGCTGGGGGGCACCAACCTTTACAGAGCCCACCGGCTCCCTGAGTTGCAGGTCAACACAAGCCCCACTGCCGCGGTCAGCCGGTAACTGACCTACCTTCTCCTGCCATCTGGAACTCCCACAAGGGACTGTCATCCATTTTTCCTACACTACCAGCAGCCATAATTTTTTTTTTTTTTTTAAACAGCTGAAAACAAAGCCTTATCAGCCCATCCAAATGGCACAGAATATCACCCGGATAATACAAGATGGTTTGCCAATAAGCTAGGGAGCTTACACAAAGACAGGTTACTCTACACACCCTGCCTGTAGCTCCATCTGTCAGTCACAAGCTGTCTAGAAATTAGCCCCCTTCCACACATGGTCAGCAGGTGGAGCGTGAGTGCTCCTCTCTGGAGAACGCTACGACGTTACAGTTCAGACCATGAGTATTGGCAGAGGTGCACTTTTTTGTTCTTTAAAGCTTTCAATCTTTAATTTGAGTAGGTTTATATCAATACGGAACAAACTGTGCCCAAAGTTTAGGGATGCAGAGGTGATTTGATGGAAGTCAAACAATATTATCATGTTTAATATTTTGGGGGAAAATGGTTTGCAGGTGCAATACTTTGAATCGTCTCTGGTGAGGCTCTCAAGGGGCCTTCGCTGCAGACTCCTTCATGTTCTTGCTTGTTGCGGGGGTCTCTCTGCCCCTCCGTCAGGACTTTAACAGGTGAAATGCAGCTCGTGAGAGTGAGTCATGGGTGTGCTATCTCCTCTCACTGAATGAGCTCTTTTGTTTAGTTTTGATGGGCACACAGCTCCCGTATAGCTCTGCATTGACCCTGCAGCTCCCACCAACAGTGAAATCATCAATACATGCCAGCGTGCGAAATCTGCTGGCAGCCTTACATGCAAAACCATTATGGGAAGCAGCGCCGTGTTTGACAGGTGAGGTTGGCGCTTTGGGTCAGGCAGCACTTGTTTTTTGTTTTTGTGTTTTTTGTTCTCCACATTTTTCTCTTCCCATCATTTAGATAGAGGTTGAACATTTTCTATTTCTGAGGCTTACTGGGGATCCGCATACCCGTGTTAGTCCTCAAGGGGTTAAACCATGCAAATGATTTTTCACTCATTTATAAGAATTTGCTGCTTCTTACACAGATTTTTTTTTAACTCACTATATCGTCCTCAAATGCATGCTTTTTTTGTGCTTCTTATATTGATGGAAACCTTCATATATACACCTTTTTTTAAAATGTATTATCTACTCTTGAAAAGACACATGAAGAAACACATCGTACTGTCAGCGGTTTTAGAGGCCAAATGTTATTTTTGCGAGGCTGACACAAACAAAGACTGCAATAAAACTACAAATTACAGAAGAGTAAAAACAAACAGGGATTTATATATTTTCAACACATCACTATAGATGTTTTTTCTTGTTGTTACAGGCATTACATTCACTGTAATGAGGAACGCTGGTACTTTCAATCAATATACTTCACTTTATTGTTATTTTTTTCTCTCAATGCCCTCTTTATGAGTAGTCATCTGATTCAAATTCTACACACCGGTATGACAAAAATCATATTCAATGAGAGACGAAAACATTCGGAAGCCTGCAAGAAAAGGAGGTTTGACTGAAGCGGAGAGACTTATTTGGATAAACCACAGAATCTTCAGTGTCAGACTGAACAGGAAGTAGTGCAGCACAATTTAAAAGAATTAAAAGTTAAAAAAGTAATGTTCACACTTGAATCAAAGTCAGCTGTTATCCCTGCTGTCCATAAATACCTGACTCTACTGTAGCTTACACAGAAGAAAGGCTGAAGCACCATTTACAGAGTTTCTTTTAAACTGAAGTGGATCCAAACAGACTGACGATGAGCTTTGATCATTTGGTGTGACACGATCATTACAGGAAGAAAATGTGTTTCATGAATCAAAAGCACAAACTGAAGTGCAAGGAAAAATGTTATCCTACTCTTTTCAACCACAATTATATATGTATATATATATACATATATATATATATATATATATATATATATACATATACACACACACACACACATATATATGTCTGTGTGTGTGTGTGTGTGTGTGTGTGTGTGTGTGTGTGTGTGTGTGTGTGTGTGTGTGTGTGTGTGTGTGTGTGTGTGTGTGTGTGTGTGTGTGTGTGTGTGAAGATGAGATGTACCAATATAATTGTTTGTGCAGTATTTATCATCAGCATCTTGTCCAAATGAAGAAAAACATTGCTCGAGGTAGGATGTCTGCGTTTTGGTGATGGGCTGACTACCTTTCCGACAACGTTGTTACAGTGTTACGACATGTTAAAATCATGCTAAAGCTTTTTTTGTATATAATATATATAGATATTTAATGTACTGTATATATACTGTATGTACTGTGCATTTTATATTTTATATTTATATTTTTTATTTTATTGCTTTTCTATTGTATTATTTTATTCTATTATTATTTTATTCTATTGTTTCTATTATTGCTCCTATATGTATGCTGTTGTGGCAAAAAAATTTCCCCTCGGGGATTAATAAAGTATATACCTACCCTACCTACCTACCTAAAGGGAGTGAATTTACAGAAATTGTCTTTTTATTTATATATATATATATTTATGTGGATGGGAGGATCCAGGGATCAAAATGCCAACCGTGTGATCGAAGCGTGACCTGTTCGACATGCTTAGCCACAGCTGCCTATCAAAGCTCTTCATTTAGGAATTTGTATAAATTGATAAATAAATGATATTGAAATCTTTAAATAAAACAAATTGTCAAATTATTGAATATAATTTGAAAACTCATCAAAATTGCAATAAATGTCATTTCATTTTTTGGAATATTTTCACAAGATTTACTTTATAATTATAATGTCAGCATTATTTTGTAAAATAAAAAAAAAAAATCATTTTATTTTTCATAACAGCATATTTTATTTCCAAATAGCCAATGATATTGCTGTTGATCTAACAAACTGGTTAAATGCGGTAGCAGTAGCTGAGCTTGCTCACAGTGTCGCTGAGAAAAATAGCATTGTTAAAAACAACAAACTTCAGAAATAAAGAAATGTAAATGATGAAATTAAATTATGCTATTTGGACGAGTAAAAAAGACTATTTCATTAAAATTGGTTGAATTTTTAATTAGGGAAGTTAATGATAAATTGTTAATCAATTCATTGACATTTAATCAAATATATTAATTAAATAAGACATTGAATTTATAGGTCAGGAAATGTGCTGGAGATTTGCTTTAGTACCCAGTTGCACCACTAGGAGGAACCTCTTCCTGCTAAATGAGATGCAATTACAAGTGCATTAGCTGGTTTGTAAAACGAGCGCACCTCCCTGCCATCCAAGGAGGAAAAAAGTAGTCGCCTGCTTGACTCTGGTGACTGAAGCAGCCAGGTTGATGAGAAACATAGGTGTCAGTTATTTAAAAAAAAAAAAAAAAATGGTCCTATTAGCCAATGGAAAAACGTCTCTGTATTTCTTATAGACAAAAAAAAAAAAAAAACTTGTTTAAAATTTCTGTCGTTTAAATTTGAAATCCCTAATCTCAATCATTTCAATTATTTTGAAAATTGTTTTTTTTTTTTTTAAATATATTTATATAATTTCAAAGTGTCATTTTAATTCATTCAACATCCAATTAAATTTGATAGACTGATTAATGCATCCATCCATTAACTGTACTGCTTTTTTCAGTGGGGCTGGAGCCTACGTCTGCTGACATTGGGTACACTATGGACATGTCGTCAGTACATGACAGGTCGAACACAGATAAACAAACATCCACACACAATCACACCTATCACTACATATGTGCTAATAGATAAAAGGGTGAAACAGTCACTCATGACTGTGAGTGAGGGAACCTTATCAGGTTTTGTGCTTTAAATCAAAACAGATTCTTCTTAGTTAGTATAATTCAAATCTGCCAATACATCCATAAAAGGTGGTTTGTATCGACTTGTGTACACTTAATCCTTCAACATACTACAACATAAAATTCAAATGTCTTGTGTGCATATGTTAAAGATGTGATTTAGCTTTTCTTATTCAGATGCTTATTGTTTTTTTACACACAAGATCATTTCTCTTTCTTCCAATGAACCAATTAATTAATTAATTAATTAATAAAGTAACTACCTAACCTAAAGTGAAATGACACTCTGGTCTCACTTCCTGAAATAACAGTGTTGGATAGATACAAACAATGACAGAAAAGTAGAACTAGGCATCTTTAAATGGACAACTCCAATGTCTCCATCTTTGTTCATTCTTTGAAACAAAATCTTATTGTTGTCAGGTTAAGACGGCCTTTTCAACGGCACTTTATGTAATGCTTAGTAAAATGAGTAAAGTCGAGGACCTCTCCCTTCTGATTAAGTTTACATATATATATAAAATATATGCCCAATACACATTCACATCCATCAGACCTCAGGCTGCCTTCACTTAAATTTTCTCCTACCAGTTTGGTCTGGTGAAGGTGTTTACATGAAGTAAATAAAGTGATAAGAAGCAAACTGTCAATTCTCTTCCAGGAATTTAGTTCTCCAGAACAAACAAATCTGAAACGTAAAGAAGTTCTGATTCTGCAGCTCATCACTTTGTTTGAAAATATGTCATTTTCCCTGGTTAACTCCTTGAACTGTTCCAGCTTTGAGGCAGGGAGTGCCGGATTACTGAATCCTATTCATCCGTTGCTGGTAATCCTAAACCAGCTCCAAACATGGCCTCTAAAACCTCAGCAATGCAAAGTCATCCCACTTTCCTCGAGGAAGGTCACCTGGGGTCGAACCTCAAGTAGAGCGTGCTGCAAGCCAACTAAAAGGACTGACGTTCCCAACCTGAGCCACACAAAGGCAAGCAAAGGAACACATGAAGGTCGCACAGGAGTCAAGATACATCCAAAAACACACCGCACACATCCAGATCAATCACGTTGCACACTCATGTTACACCCTCTCGACAGAGGATTAATTCAGCCGCACTGACCGGCAGAGTCCCACACACATATAAAATGACTTTAGATTTGAAGTGTTCTCTATAGATTGTTTATAATCATATATGCCAATTTAAATTGTGTTTGCTTCCAGGGGTCCTCAGGTCACAGCAACCCCCCGTTTCCTCTAATTCAAACACTGATTTAAAATATTTTACACATAGTCTACATGAATATGGGAGGAACAGGAGGAGGTCAGCGAAAGCACTTCAGGTTTTGAGTATTGTGTGACTTCTATCATTCACATGAGGGCCTTTCTTGATCTTATTGGTTCCACTGGTGAAGCTTTCACAGCTGCTACACAAAAAAACCTCAATATGCAGCTCCAAACCAAGGCTGTCTGTCCAGCACTTGAAACGCGGGTAGGACAACACTCTCAAAGTGAGGTGAATGTAAAGTGTGAGTCTGATCCAGTGACTGAATGAAAGCTTTGATACATATCTAATATAATAACTTCCAGGTGTAAACGGCTTTTTTTTTTGCTTCAGATATATTTACCCATATCAATATTTTAACTGAATTCTAACATGGTGAGCAGATTTCCAACCTGTAAAACAGGTATTTACTATCATTAACAGGGAGAAATAATGCTCATTTTCATTGTGAAAGCTTCCCAGAGTCACGAAATATTGAACAGCGTGATTCCACCACCGCAGTCTTTTGACAGCGTCTCTCCCTCCACTTGTTCGTTAATTTTGCATCCATGACTATAATTTGGTGTGTATTTTAGTTTTGCTTGGAGTTTGATTTCCAAAATAAAAATCTTGTTTTTAATAAAAACCAAACGGAGGTGGTCAGGTTACAGGAGATGACACCTGTCTGCCTCTCGACTTCCATATCGAAGCTGCATTTAATGGGGTGACTAACTGCGATTAGCTTTTAGCACACAATGTGATACGCAGTCGACAATACCAACACAATAAATATACATTTCACTGCACTCCTTTAACACCCACAAACACAGAAAATTGTGTTTTGAAATCTATTGACTTCCAGTCACCTATATGCAATAAACCAAATGCAACTGTATTATCATAACACAAATATTTAGCATCCCCCAAATGTGGCGTCAACCTGCTGGGACTTTACTGGAAGCAAAGCAGCGAGTACAACATGCCTCGGGTGACCTGGAACTGCTCAGAGGCAGCTATACACTACAAGATTGGTTAACTCGTGGTGTTTGTTGTATTTGTTGAAGAGTTGAAATCATTTGATCTTGCTTTAGATTTTATGTTTTGGTATTTTGCTACCTATATTCTTTGTTTTAATTGCGAAGAGCGTAACTTTGTTGTGAAAATGCCATGTAAATAAAGTTTTAACAATTATTATTGTTGTTGCTGTTGCACTCCGCACGGTTGGAAGTTAGCACCCGCCACCGGCCACATAACAATAACCAAAATAAAAGAAATAATGCAATTGGAACAGAGTGATTTGTAACAGCCTACAGCATACATTCAGTTTCCTCAACTGCAATTACCCCCCGTAACCCCTCCCCCCGCCCCCAACACCGAGATAAACAAAATATTGTGTAATTTACTTAATTCCTGTGAACCTGTTTCATTTCAGCTCAGAGTGAGAGTTTCATTGATAGTCGCATTATCTCTCTGCTGTATGTCTCTGTCTCTCCGTGTTTCACAAGGGCGGGGCCCGCTGCACGCACATGCACTACACACAATCACACACAGTGCTACACACACACACACACACACACACACACACGGACAAATGAGTAGAGACATGATGCAAACAACTCGACAGTAACTCATTGCCTTACTGTCAGCAGAATAAAAGTGAAGCGAAATAAATGATTTGATAAATGTGTGAATGAGCAGCGAGTGGCGGGAAGCCATTAGAAGGTCTGCTGCTGATCACGCTAACCATCCTGGCCGGGGAACGAGCAGCTCCCTTGCTGGTACAGCTGCGCACACTTCACGCCCTGTATTTTAATTACTGTACGTACTGATGGTTAGTTGCATCACATTCCATAAGGTTATTATATGTTCGTACCGTTTCTGTTCTGTAACAACAACGCATCTCTTAAAAAAAGTTAACACGCGCAGATAAAAAAAAAAATGCATTTTCAAGCAAATCCTGTCAAAATGGCAGGTGGACAAAAAAAAATTGTTTCCAACCCCTGACTCCACAAGCTACAAAATATCCAAGCTCGTGACAAGATACTGGAGCTGTTGAGACAGCCCAAGACAGAATCTATAGAGATATGATGAAAACAAGTGTTATAATCGAGCTGCAAACTACATCATGTGAAAACAATACACACAACACAAATATATTCTGCTAGGAATTCTGCAGCGAATAACAAAAACAGGAAAACTGTCTTGACCGATAGGCTGCAACAAAACACCTGGCAAAGTGCAAGATTTTGTTTCTACATTTTCTGTGAAGATGTAGGCTACACACACACACACACACACACACACACACACACACACACACACACACACACACACACACACGCTCCTCAGTTGGACAAAGGGTCCATTTACGAAGCTCCAGGTACCCTTCATCAGCTGGATCTTCAGGTCGAGCACTCCCTGGATAATGTACACATGCACAATCACACAAGGAGAGTTTGAGGGCTCTCATGGTGAGTAGACCAAGCAAGTATACATGCACACACACACACACACACACACACAGCAAGTACATGCAGAATACACCCTGACACAGCCATTTACTTCTGTTGTGTATAATAAGTACAGAACTTCAACATGCACACACACACACACACACACACACACACACACACACACACACACACACACACACACACACACACACACACACACACCGTGCAAACGCACACACACAAACACGTGCTATTATTCTTTAATATGTATGTGTGTGTGTTCAATCAATTTGTGATGGCGTGTATATCTTTATGCACGCACACACACACACACACACACACACACACACACACACACACACACACACACACACACACACACACACACACACACTAATGAAATAACAGACACATTCAATCAAAACACACTGAAACTTCCCACAAAACTTCATCGCATCAACACATTAATATACACTTCTATAGCAAATTCAGTCTCTTGGTGTCGAATCTGTCAGTTATCGCAATAACATTGTAATTTTAAATACATATTGATCCGAAAATGGGCATGCAGTTTTTCTTTTTGTATTTCGTTAAAAACTGTTTGCTCCCCACATGCAGATATACACAGTATATATATACACATATAGGTGCTCTTTGGCCAAGCCAACCCTCTCTATACATGTGGCAGTGTCGCAATAAAAAAGGGCATGTCCTCAAGACAATATTTGTTTCTGCTGTCAAAAACACCTTAAAGGCGTTTCGGACCTGATACAGTTATCCATGATAACTTTAAATGAGTAATAATGACCAATCATCGACAAGCAGCATGGAAAAATAAAACATTTAAATCACTATGTTAGAATGTACAATAAAAAAGGAAAATTGTTTATCAAATGTGGAAGGGGTCAGAAAGAGGCACTGAAAAGTGAAGAAGTGAAAGGAAATGCCTCGATTGTGATAACCTTCATTTAAATGTGTTTGAGAACTGCTGGGAGGCTCGAACATAAAGTAGTTTAAAGTAGAGAGTGAATTCACTGTTTTCTCAGTCAACCATTAGAAACTAAACTAAAGATGAACCATAACAATGATTCAACTATGCAACTATGTGGATTTTACTACTACTTCCATTAAAAAGGAAAAAACTAAGCAATAGAAATAGAGAAATTCAAGTTTCAAAATAGGAACGCATTTTTAATCTAAACATTTTTTCCTCATCAAAAAATTAACTGAACATAAAAAAAATTGGCCAGAGAAAAGCTCGCAAACATCTGAGACTTAACAAAGAGCTGAAATTTTCCTTTCAAGAACTGCTGACCAAAATAATTTCAGCAAGGTTAGACCCAATACTGAGATACCCACAGTGCTCACAATTCATTTTACCTTCCTCTGTAGCCTGTTTGTTATAACGAGTGACGGCTCTACATAGAACAAATTCCTCCCCTTGACTCTACAGTGTGCCCAAAAGATAGATGCATGACATAGTGGTGGAATCATACATAAATCCACACATAACTAAAGTTTTGGACTCAGTTTTGAATTAACAGTATGCAGTCTCAGGTCAAGGTATCACTTTAAAAAAAAAAAGCCCAATCTTTAATGTAATGCAGTTTGCAGTCAATTTCTGCGTAAATCCACAAGAGCACCGACACAAACTGCAGAATATGAAATGATGAACTACACAGTCAACTAAACAGTTCAAACTTCTTCCCCAATCGATACCCTATTATCAATGACACTCAGTGCCGATCAGAAATGATCAAGACAAAGATGAAGATATCCAGTTATACATTTAAAAACAGATATGACCTTGTAGATGGAGTAACTTTACTCAAGGTCACAGTCAATACCCCTTCCACCTTCACAGCACCAACACGTGTTGTACAAGAACTCGCCACTGGACAGGAATATTGCAATTTTTGTCAAAAAAAAAATACAATTCATGTAATATTTTCAACGTAACTTGAATATGGTATCTACTTATTGAAAAGCGTAGTGATTGGAGGAGACGAGGATATTGTTGGCACCTGTCGTAACGTGCAGTAAAGGAGACCAAGGACATGCGCTCTCTATTTTAAAGCCCTCAGGGAAGAGAGGAAGGCAAGGCGAAATGTTAATTCACTGCAATACGAGGTCAGACCAGCGTGTGAGGAGCTGCACAGGAAAAAAAATACAAGAGCGTGTACAATCATTGCAAAAAAAACTACACAACATTTTACAGGAGCGCAATTAAAGACAGGACTGCTGTGGCTTCACTGGTCTAGCAGCACAGCCAGCAAACATCATGTATCTAACACCTTCACTCTCTCTCACACACACACACACACACACACACACACACACACACACACACACACACACACACACACACACACACACACACACACACACACACACACACACACACACACCTTCCCTGTGCTGCAAAAGTCTCTTAATGTTTGTTCCTCAAAATTGACCACTTGAATAAATGCAGGCACACCTCTTTCCCTCTGGTCTTATTTGTAGTGACATATCAGGGCAGGTAGCAGTTCCAGCTATAATAATCTGATATTGTATATGCCAGAGTTTTTTTTTTTTTTTTTTTTTAAGTAACCTGTGTGCAGGAACACTCAGGAAAACAGTTCACAATTCACATGTGATTGTCCCAAATACAGCTCTAAATTGTATTTATCAAATCTCCAACAAATATCTTCCCAAACAGCAATCTGAACTAGACTGGAATTGGGTTAAATAAACCGTTGTAAATATGTCCGATGTGCATGTGAAAACATTTGAAAAAGCCCTCAACTCCCACATGCAAATAGCATATTTATTTTTACAGTTGTATCAGTTTGATATGTTTTTTTCTGGTCGAAGTAATTCAATGACTCCGCTGGAGTTTTCTCTGTCTCTCTCTTTATTTTGTTCAGCCCACTCCGACGCACAGTCCCTCTCCACTTATCTGGCCTTTAAATTTACCTCCACATAAAAAATAATATGAAATTATTCTATTTTGTTTGTCTTCCTTTTGAATTAATTATTGAGTATCCGTCTCGACATTTTGCGACGACATTTTCACAATGAAACACGTTAAGGTCTGTACAACCAAAACCCGAAATTTAACTGCCTCAGAGCGCCATGTTCTACATTCACAAACCTGCAAATTGTATTTACTCTCGCTTAACAAGAACCGTTATGTGCTTAGTAAATTAAAATTGTTTACATTTTCTTATTTTTCAGTACACAAGTTACCATTCGGCATTAAAGTATCTTCAAAGCACAGGGCATATTTAAATCAAATCAACTTTTTAGAAGAGATCCTGCTGGCTTGTCCATCAATCTCATTGTACACGAAAGTGGGAATATTAAGCGAACCAATACGAAAAGTTACGATCCTGTTAAATTCGTATCGTTTGCTTTTATTATTGGTGCTGAATGAAGAGCGGCGAAGGGTTTATGAATGCCGTTAAAACAAGCCTTTAATGTGGTAGCCTACGTGCCGTCATGCCAAGCCGAAACGACCTGCCATTTTTAACGGGGAGAATGGCATCTGTCGTGGACACGGATGCTCGTCGGAAACACTTTACTACGGGGTAGTTCAAATAAACATGGTGTGCTCTTTTTTTCCCTCCTTCTGAAATGTGGAGTATTTGTCAGGGTCCTACCTGCTCGTCCTGGGGGTGGGGGACGTGGGGATCCTCTTCTCCCGAGTTTGCGACCACAGCCGCAACCGCTTGTTTTTTTCGACTTTCTCCCACAAAAAAGAAAAACTTCTTCCACTTGCTCAGCTTGTCGATGTTAATGCTGAAAGTGACAAAAAAACAGAACTAGGAAAAGCGCGTTCACAAAAACATGTGCCGCACCATCCTTTTTACTACTTTACTCCCGTTTCTAAACCATTTATTCTTCGTGGGCAAAATTTACAAAGAAGAAAAAAAAAGTGTTGGGCTATATCTGTAGGAGGTTGTAGGCTAATTGTAAATTGTGGGTTGTGTAAGATAAACCAAAAACACGCTGTGCAAGGAGCGACCCTGACAGGGTCGTGGATTCTGTGTCAAAGCAGCTTTAGCGCGCAACGCACGTGAAGAAACGAAGTGTCGGTTATGAAAGCAGAATGAGACGGCCGGCTCTCCCGTCTCTACGGCGATTAAACTAAACCGGAGTTCATTAAAGCTGGATGTTTTTTTCCTCCAAAATGTCCTTTTCTTTTCCGAAATAAATCACCCAGGTGGCCGAACACCTTTTCCACCTTTGCTCCCTGCTCTTTGCTCGCGCTGTCCCGGCCGCCCAGCGCACGCAACAGCCACAGTAAAGACAGTCTCGGCTGCACGGGCAAAGACACCGAGTGAGGAGAGAGAGAGCGCGAGCTCCGGTGAAACGGAGAAACAAGACTGTCCTCTGTTGCTGCTGCTGCCCTCCGCAAGTGTGAGCCGGCGCGAGCTCATCTCCTCCCGGTAAAAGATGATGATACGCCAAGCGAGGCAGAAACTGAATGCTGGGGATCCCCTGCTGCGTCCAATCCTGACGTCTCTACCAGTGTGCCTGAGTCCGCGCGAGCGAGTGTGTGTGTGTGTGTGTGTGTGTGTGTGTGTGTGTGTGTGTGTGTGTGTGTGTGTGTGTGTGTGTGTGTGTGTGTGTGTGTGTGTGTGTGTGTGTAGATGAATGATCGGTACGGAGGGCTGTTGTGGGGTGGTGGGGGGGTCAGCCGTGACTTTGAACTGTACGCCCCGGCTGTGACAGGTGACGGAGGAGGGGTAAGAGCAGCACGAGTACATAGTAAGATGCTCAGTTAATGAGGTGATGCTTTGGCACGCTTGCAGTCTGACAGTCTATACACACACATGCCCAAAAAAAACATAAGACTCAAAAAAACGGATCCAGTCTACAAGGGCGAGGCTGCCATGCACATGTAGGCCTCATCAGAGTGAATGCAGTCGAACAGACATCATGTATCTAAATATGGACAAGGACTGCAGAAGATGGATTCATGGAACTCTAACGGGAGAGAGTAGCACTGCAGGAACGCACAACATCCAGAGACCGAAGTCCTGCAGCTGTTTGTGGGGCAAGTCAACAACTTTGAATGGGACTCTGAGAACTACAGTATAATCTATGCGTATTTATTTTTTCTATAATTTTTTTTTTTAAAGTCCCTGTGTGCACCATAACAATTTTATTCCATCTGAGCTAACTCTCAAAGCTGAACAGGTGTTTCTTTAAATAATTTTACACGTGATTCATGCGGTTTGGGAATAACCGCATTGAGAATTCATCAGCTCATAGCAACACCTTGGAAGTGATCAGAAAATATGATAATGATGCTGTTCAGATATTAGGACTGCAGTTTCCAGTATATTATATTATATGCATCATTATAAGAGCTACACATCAAACTGTAACTGATACAGACTGCTTTAGGAGTAATAAGAAACACAACAATTGTCCTCCACATCTGCAAGTGGGCATTATATTTATATTGTTTTATATTTTTAAACTACAATGAACAGTGTACAACAATATGTTTAATCTTACAGTGATTTAGCGATTAATGTCAGTATCAGCTGAAGCAGTCAAACTCTTTGGAGTTACTCATCTGTCTAACTAACGTTGGCTGTGTCAGTGCGGCAGGGTTTCTGTTTTTACCAGAGAAAGGGAACAGTTCCACACAGCCCCTCGGTAGAAAAGAGAAAACATTTTTTGAACAGAAATATCATTCTGTGAGTCGTGTTTTAAACAACTGCTTAGAAAATGCTTTTGACTGCTCAGTGAGGGGAAAACTGTACATGATATTTCTTGAGTAATAAGCCAACATGGAGTGTCTCAGTTGAACTTTGTTGTGTGGACTCGGGGACTAAAGCTTCAGGGAACAGCAAACGGTGTGTGAAATCTATGATGCCTTCGGCTGTTCCTTTTTGTGCCGTTATGTTGTTCTGACTGGTTTGTGGGCCGTAAATGAAGGCAGGTGCAAACAAGGTGTTGACAGGAAGCAATGGGAGAGCAAACAGCGAGCGTGTGAAGAGGACGAAAATATCAGAGATATGAGAGATGGACAAGCGTTTAGATGAGTTACAACTGTAAAAAACAAGTGCGAAGTGCAAACCAAAACCAAAACCAGAGCAGCGTTACAGGCATCATGGAGGTGAGGTCAGTAGATAAATAGTTTCAGAGCACTGCAGGATAATTACTCGGACAAAATATAATACATTTATATCTTTAAAAAAAAAAGAAAAAAAAAAGTAGCCTATCATGTTACTAGCTATTACAAATAGTGAAAATATAATATTTGTACCAAAGCTTAAATAAAGAAAATAAATGTAATCATTTTTCCACCATAATAATGTGAAACTGCGACTTTAACATTTTTTTCCACATTTTTCCATTTCTTACATTTTGTGTCAGTACGGAGCACGGACATTTTTTTTTTTAGAACAATTTTTTCCGTTACCTCATAATAAGGTGCATTTCCCCCTGACACCCGGAGAAAGGCTATTACGATACAGTATTATGTGTTACAGTTGTGACCACAGTGAAAAGCCGGTGCTCCGTCAGCTGTGGCTGCTCAGGTACAAGTCTGCACCATTTGCATTAGGAAAGAAAAGTAGCCGAGCCTGTTCAGCAGCTCTCTCACTGACCGCTGCAGAGACACGCTTTGGCGCCATGACTGCAGCTTTTTTGCGATGACTGTGAACTGTGACATTTTGTGTTTTTAAACAGTTGTAACACTGGAAATGCAGCAGTAGGGTGTGCAAGTGATTGTTTGTGCACAGTAGGTGTTACTCCTTGTCATAGAAGCATTGCAGGTTCAACAGCTGGACATCGCCATAAACACCAGCGACCGAAAGCACAGCAGCAGCTGGAGTCCGAAGCTACCCACCACACATCCAGCCACAGCCAGGCGGCTTTCAGCTGAGCTCTAAAGCCTCCAGGATACTGTCAGGGAACAACCCTCAAAAAATGAGTAGTGAGCATCAAATGCATCACGTAAAGCGTCACATCATCATTTACTTTCCCTAACATCTGCAGAGGGTCTCCTTTAACTGGCAGTGTATTATGACTGGAGAGGACCAAGACACCAACATATGACAATCGTATTGTGAGCTAATGCAGAAGTATTCTGGAAAAAAAAACATCTCGCTGTGACGTGTCGGGAGTCCTATGTGTTAAGAGATCAGAATATAGTAAGAGGTTGTATTTTGCAGTCCAACACAGTCCTGTTAGAAATACTGAGATAAGTAATACCAGGTGGAAGTTTGTGGTACCATGTTATTAAATAGTTTTAAGTTTGTAATATTCGTGCTCATCTCTGAATGGAAATTAGGTGGAAAAAAAAGGTTTTAATTACAACAAAACCACAACTTCAAAAGACCGTATCGAGCTGAGTCAATGCACCAACAACTAATGTAGCATTCCAACGTCAACTGGACAGTTTAGGTCGATGTTATATGGCGTTTATTGCAGGGCTACTATATTGCATGGCATTACATCACACAAATATCCTTTTTTCTGCTATGCAATTTAAAAATCTTGATTTTCCACATAAAAAAAGAATGAAAGCAAACAGAGTTACTGAAATTTAATTTGGTTAATATTCCACAAAATAAAAAGGCAGGAAAATGATCAGAGATCTTTTCTGAATGCCCTTTTTAATGCATCAGAGATCCTCCCCTGCACATACGGAACTACACAGTGTGAGTGGAGAATTCTGGATCAGCCTGTCATCAGTCGAAGACCAATAAACACCATCTACATGAAAGAAAACTGAGACCAGTGCAAAGATCTAAGTATTATAGAGCTCAAACAAAACTCCCTGACATGCAACAAAGACTGAGTGGCGCTGGATGTGACCCAGGAGTGCACGGAGATAAAGCAGCGACGGCCATACTGTTGCCATTTACATTGCAATACATTCAACGCGTTTTTTTTTTTTTATGCACACGTGCAGTGGGGACACATTTGGACACTCTCTGTGGACATTAGAAGGTCTGAGATCGAAACCTCCAAACTTGATGATTACTGCTTGACAAAATGAAAGACAGAAAGAAGTGCTGCTCTGCTCTGATGCTGCAAAGAGTGCACTGTGATGAAGCAGGTAGGCAACACGCACAAGACCAAAAGCTCTGGAAAAATCCACCTCTATTTTGTCAAAATAATTGGAAGAGCAGTACAAAGGAAGAAGTGGGCAAAGCGGCCTGTGTGAAGTGGGAACACAGGAGGCCGTGATTGTACAGTATGGCCGAGAGAAAGACAAAGAAATAGGACCAGTGTGTAATTAGCTTCACATCTGACCTTGTTAAAGATAATTGTTGATACACAGTCTCACTGCATGAGTGTAACATTTGTTGTATAGATAGTGTGTATGCCACTTCAGTCATATACTGGATCCTGCATAGGTGATCAGAGCGCATGATGCAGATGAGGATCTGGTTTAAATACCTACTTTGTTTTTTCCATTATAAAATCTTTCCATATTTCAATTTGACTGTTTTTTTTTCTTTGGTACTGTGCTTACAATTATAACAGTATGGCAGATTTTTTTGTGTGTGTGTTTTGTTTACAACATAATAAAGCCCTGCTGTATAAAGACACAAGAAAATCACATTTATCACATTTTCATATTTATCATTTGATGATTGTTGATGCTCATGAGTATTCTTCAGTGTAGACTCGTATATATTTCATGTTCATACTGTCCTCTTCTCTCAGACTGACACTTACCAAATACAAATTCGTCCGCACAGTAATCACTAATAACTGTCACATGCTCTGGAGTTATTGTACAAAGTGCACACTGCTCCACTGTTCTGCAGTCGAATGAAGATGGACCGAATATTTTTACATGCAGAAGTTGTCAACAAAAAATAATCATCCACAAAAGTGTTGCTAGACTGAACATCTGAAAGATCCTTGCAGTCACAATGTGAATCAGCTTTTTTTCTTCTTCTACAAAGCTTCTGTAAAAAACATTTTCAATTTGATTTCGGGACACAAGAAAAAGCCCTGACGACCTGTTTCACAAACTATTTGCAAGTTTGCAAATAGCCATAGTAAATGGTGGCAGTGTCAAGTCACAAACAATTGTGTCCTTCAAACATGGTTGAAAAAAAAAAATCCCAAATGACTGAGTTTAGCCATTTGTTTTGATCAGTGGAATATATCAGTTAAGCAGACGAGATGATGATCTAATGATGATGTCAGGTTTCAAATCACAGTTTGCATGTTACAAATTAAGTGAAACGGGCTGCAGGACGTTCAAACACATGCAGTGGGTGCTGGATCACTTTTGCAATAGGTGTTCATATTCATAATAATGTGAGTTATCAAGTCCTTTAAATTATGAAGGCCTTTGGCCTCTGATTGGACCACATCAATTACACGGAGGGTTTTTCTTGGACAACTGCTGCACATGGTTCAAGGACTAATGTTCTGAAGAGGAACTGACTGACAATATGAACCACCACATCCAACGTCATAATCAGCGCCACCTTGCTGTGGTGTGCTTATGAATAGAAACACTCTAATCCCTCTCTGTCTCCTACAAATTACACATTCAAAGTTAAAAATACATACACTGAGGGAAATGTAATACTCAGTCCCTCCAGCAAAAATCACAAACTTGCATTCGCAATAATGAACACAAATACGAGCAAACTCTGCAATATTTGCAGGAACTAGCAATTTTTTTTTTAGTCCCGCAATTTTTTCGCCAAAAATGTCTTCAGCAGAAGCTGTGCTGGAAGTATTACTGCATAAAGTAAGTATTTTCAAACAAAACTCATTATATTAACCTCTCACTTACAATCAGAGAATCTCCGCTCCTGTTTTCTCGTCACCAAATAAAACTCTGTCCACCGTAGGAAACCAGAACAAGAGGAAAAACAGGAAGTGACGGGGTTAGCCGAAATTATCTAATTCAATGCTTATTATCCATGGAAGTGATGAATTACTGTTGGTCAAAAATAATTCTATACACACGTCAAGTTATAAGAGACGGCACTTTGTTTTTGTGCATACAGTAGGCCTATGTGTTGAATTAACATGAATTAAACAGCATCTTAAGCTCTTATTTTGACAGATGATGTCGTCGTTGTTTCTATATTACAGTCACAGACTCACTGTTCTGGAAAGTTACGTCATTTTTATGAGTTTATTTGAAACTTTTAGCCCCATGGTTCTCCAAGTTCACTAAAAAATGTTATCAAAAAAAGATTACACCTAAAATATTTCTGTGATGTGCAGCATGATTGTTATCAAACAAAATTATTTCACATTTATTCCTTTCACCATAATAATAATTAAAAAAAAAAGTTTTTCTTTGTCAACTTGCTATTTTTTTGAACTCCCGCAATTTTACGAAAAAAATTCACTTAAAACATTACGTCGCAATTTCTGAGAAAATTCACCGCAAAATGAAAACATGTTTAATCGCAACAAATCACAAAAAAACCTGAATACCGGCCAGATTACATTTTCTGTTTACATATTAAAGAATAATTAAGTTATGTAGAAAGTTCCAAGATATTGAAACTTAACCCGTCAGTAATAAAATGTTCACTGATGACATTATCGCCTCGTAGAGACAGTATCACCGAACTTTAAAAATGTTTTTTACTGTAGCACTGGTACTTACATAATGTTAGGGAAAGATCGATATGTATATATCGATATATTTAACCAAAACCACAGTCATTCTCTACGATTAATTAAAGTGCTTTTGTGGCCTTGACCTAAAATGCACTTGTGGACTCTGGTACCAAAGTATACTTCCTCCCTCCAACTCTGGCTCGGTAGAGAAAAGCTGAGCTTATTTGGATACATGCATGACTCTGAACTACTGCTGACGGTTCTGCTAGCAGAACCTGTCGGCCTCGAAGAACAAATAGTCCTCAATTCCTGAAACTGGCTCTGACTCCACCTGCTACTGTTCCTGCTCTTACTGCACAGCTGGAGAGGACCGATATAGCTTTGGAGTGAATAATTTGTACACATACTGTATGTAAACACCACAACAGTCTGGACAGGCCGCCAGATCCTCCTGTAGTCACATTGGTTTCAGGTCGAACAGGATTTGAATGTAAAATTCATAAAGTTGATTGTTTGATGCGTTCACCTGTTTTCCTGTTTCTGTGGCTCATCTGGGCTGATAGGTATTTAACATTTTGAATATTCAGTGTTATGTTACTAATATTTTCTATAATGACCTCGGATGGACATTTCTGACTTCAGTTGCTGTATTGTGTGAACGTTGCAGGTGTTCATACTTGTTATTATATTTTCTTACTGCACTTCAGAGTCAAACCAGTCATACTTTATCCCTGATGTGAAAACAGTAAACTCTTCCTCATGGAGAAAAAAATGTCTCATGGTATTCATTTCCACTCCAGCACATAATATTCATTTCATAAGACTCAAAAAACGGCAGTTAGAATAACTTATTTTCTTCAGTCAAGTCACGTTACAAGTCAGACTATATTTTGTGGCAGTAGCAAGTGTGAAGTAACTCAGCAGAACCGCAAAACACGTGTGTGTGTGTGTGTGTGTGTGTGTGTGTGTGTGTGTGTGTGTGTGTGTGTGTGTGTGTGTGTGTCTCCATATCTACATATAACAATGTGTTATGTTTTTGTAGCTTTCCCACCCAAAGCCGTGCCAGTTAGTATTTTACACAGCAGGCTGCCCAGTGTGTGTGTGTTTTTTTTTTAATTTGGTCGAATATCTCCATCACACACACACACACACACACACACACACACACACACACACACACACACACACACACACACACACACACACACACACACACACACACACACACACACACACACAGTAAAGGAGATAGAAAACCATGCTAAGAACCTACATTCACTCCTGAACAAAAAAAAAAACTGTCTACAAATGCATTCATGAATATATTGATGGTTACAATGCACACCAGTTTGAAGTGTGTTTAATCTGTTTCATTGCTTTAAATGTCATTGTTTTACGTTCTGCACCTTATTCTCTCATTTCAAAGACGGTGCTTGTTTAAAAGTAATCTGAACTCTGCCAGACAAAAAAGAAATATGCACCAGTGTTTGTAACCCTCACGATTCAGTCCTGGCGTTACATGTACTTCATACATATCATTTTAATCACACATAAAATGTATGTTATGTACAGTAATGCCAGACATAAAAAATAAAAAAAAAACTTTCTTTAAAGTAGATCAAAGTTTCATTCTCAAATCAAACCATTTCACTTCCTTCTCATTAAAATAGTAAAAAACCTAAAAAAAAAAAAAAAAATGTGAGGAAATTAGAAAGCATTCTGGTGCTTATTTGTGATTATGTATTTCTAACTGGACCATTCGTTTCATATCCTGTTTGTAGAGGCAGGGTGGTGTGAGAAAGCAGGATGCACACAAAAAGAAAATTATACTTTAATAACTAAACAAATTCTGTCCCTCATCTCTTCCTGCTGTGGCTTTGTCTTTCCGTCTCTCTTTCCTTCTGCCCGGTCTTCAGGCTAACTCCTTTTTTTACTGGTTTGTATTGTAGGCCGGTCCAAATATTCTGACCCACAGTAGTCAAGATATGAAGGCATGTAGTTAAATTCATGTATTACACTACACTTGTAGGCAGGGCCATTATGTGTTGTTTCGTTTTTACCATTTTATCTTTATATTTTTTAGTGGACACATTTGCACAATTCCTCACAATAATTTGTCTGAAAAAAATAAAGTTATTGCTTACCAGAAGAACCACTTTGAATGATGCTGCTTTTTTTATGGCTAACTTTTAACTTCAACACGTTCAAATGAAAATTGTGAACAAACTTTATACAGAGGCCTTTTTCTTCAGCAGATATTTTAAAACATCATTAGATTCCTCCACACAGGAGAATGGAAGTAATAACACGCCGCCGCCGACTCAGTTCCAGTTGGGTTTACGCATCTGCCCAGCTAAATGAAAGAAAGCTTTTATTTATGCTTACACCTTGAACATTAAGCCGTGTCAAGTAAAGTCACTGACTCAAAGGGCCTTCATAACCGCTGCAACATATTACTTCCTCCAATTAAAATGATCGAGGCGCAGCGAGTCTGTTTGAAGCCGAGGGAGCATTTATAAATCAGGAAACTATCAAAGAGACAGAAGAAAGAAAGTATTGTAGGGAAACACGTTTGGGATGAACCATCTGACGGTTACACTCATCTGTTTGTATTGTGTATTATTGTTATATGTACATTGCCTCCAGCTCACTTACTAATTTGCCTGAACAGCTTCTGTAGTATCATCAGTGTACTCATGCAGCCTCTGCATTCATACATCCCTGCTGTGGTCTCAGATTTACCCGACAACAGCTGACCCTTCACATACTGTACAAATCGTGCACTGCGTACTTCACAGGCCACTCCGCTGCAGCCCTGCAGAGGCCGCGATATCTGGAACCACTGTTTCCAGAATGGGGAGGTTTCTGTGCTACCTTTTCTTTAATTAGGGGCATTCGATTTCATTTGAATGGACTTTTCAGGAAGTTTCCCCCCCAAAAAGTTCTCTTTATTCCAGAATTCTTTTTAAATTGTCAGATAAATGCTGGGGACACATGAGGAAAAGATACTGTGTCAGCTAAAATTTAATTTTTTTTGTCCACTTAATTGCAATCAGCAATTGCAGTGGCTTTGATGCACAGTTTATGAAGGCAGTTATAGCGAGGCCACTTTAAAATCCTCAGCAATAACTGTCCCAAAAGAAAAGGCTCAAAAGTTGTCAGCAACCGGTATAAATTACTTAATCCATGGCAATATCATAACCTAAATATTATCGTGAACATCCAAACCAGATGTTTAATGAAGCAAGATGAACCCACCAAGTTACAGATGAAAGTCAGACCAGTCCTGCCAATGATTGAAAACAGTTCAGTGTTTGTTAATTGTTATTAAATTCTGTATTAAAGATTACGTGTGCATGTATGTTAAGTATTTGTTATTCACATAATCACCTTTATTTTCTCTATTAAAACACTGACACATTCACTTATTTACACACACACACACACACACACACACACACACACACACACACACACACACACACACACACAGACAGACAAACACTGAGACACCCACTGACACGCCACAATCTGACTCGCTGACACATCACATCTGGGGACATTTCCAAAGGAAAATCATGCAGATTTATTCCTCCTGTGGGTCAAACGAGAGAGAACCCCCGAGAAAGGAAAGATAGATGGTAAGTAAGAATGAAAAAAACGGAGAGCGAGCAATCCAAAAAGAGTGAATGAAAAATCAAAACAGAATCACAAAAAAACCCACAAACAAACAAACTGAGGGGACAGAAAAGGAATAAGACTGTTGTAAAGGACTTTTGGCCTGTGAGGAGCCGTCTGAGTACATGAACACTCTGGAGACTGTTTGACACACACACACACACACACACACACACACACACACACACACACACACACACACACACACACACACACACACACACGCACACACACACACACACACGCGCACACGCACACACACACACACACACACACACACACACACACAGCATGGCCTGTGGTCAAGCTGTGTGCTGTGTACCATAGAGCGAAAGGACAGGTGTGTATTCAAGCGAAACCTCACTCTGTGTCACTGTCAGTGTATGTGTGTGTGTGCATGTGTGTGTGTGTGTAGTTTTTGGCTATGGGTCATGTTCCTATGTACATTCATGCCAATGTGCACTCAACAGTGTGCATGAATCTGCCTCTGTCATCCATGCACAAACACACAACACACACACACACACACACACACACACACACACACACACACACACACACACACACACATATGCAAAAGCTTTGTCATTGTGTCAGTAATCTATGGCATATCTAATGTGACAGTAAACACACCCTCCTTCATTGTGACACACACACACTGACACACACATGCTTTCACATGACTGGAGAAGTGTTAGGACAAGACAATGTCATCTCCTCTGTAGCCGTGTTGCTCGGTCTTCCTCCCATCATGCTGTCTCTCTCCTTCTCCTCCAGGCACACAGCATGTCCCCCATGTCTTGCCAACTAGCACATGGTCTCCCCTCAAAATTACACAGGCGTTTATGTAGACTCGAAAGTTCCAATCTCAGTTTTGTTCTCCCAGGTGGCACCTACGTCTATAACCAGTAATTGCAGCTGTTTTTGGACTCCATTTCCCAGAGATCCAAACAGAAATCTTTCTTTCAGTACGCCATTTCACACGGCAGTGAGTCGAAGCCTGTTGCATTTAACTCCGCCCACCCTCTCTGGTGGAACAACCACTGCTGGGTGATGGAAAACGCTTGATAGATAGAGACTTAACAGACAGTTATTTAAATGAAAATGTTTGAGATTATCAGTTTAAAAGGTCCCACAGAGAGAGTCCGAATCAGAAACCCAGATGCCCGCGCTCAGGTACAGCGCTACCTCGTCCAGACTAGGGAAACTGGGGCAGTCTCCGGGAGCCAGCCCCAGGAGAGGAGCTTGCTGCCAAGCATCTGGTGGCTGGGCCTTGGCCTTAAGAAGCAACATGGAGCTGCCACCCTGTGGGTCCACCATCTGCAGGGAAATGCGCCGGGTGGAGCGCAGTATAAGCTGGGTGGCAAGGTTCTAGACATTCTGGCGACATACATCAGCTCTAAGTACTTTGAACAGAACCTCTCTGGTGGGTAAAGAGCCAAGCTGGTACAGGAGGTGGAGCAGCGCCAGGCAGATATAGTTTGGCTCTTTTCAACACACAAACAGTGCTTCTGGAACCAAAGCTTCCCGGGTGTGAGGTACTGTGGGGATGAGCGCCGCTTCGTTGGAGTTCTCCCTGGAGAACAAGAGGGCTACCTCGATGCGGCTGAGAGTCACTAAAAGGAACGCTCTGGCTGTTGCTGGGACTCCATACTTTTTATGAGGGACATCAGCACTTATGTGGGTAACGATGGAGAAACCAGGAGGGGGGGTGAATGGGAAGGAACCCAAGTGGTGCCAGCCACAGATTGTCCATAACAAACACCATGTTGGAACATGAGGATGATTATGGAGCTGTCTTTTCATCACCACCTGGTGGTGAGTTGGATCAGATAGCGATGGAGGCAGCTGGACGGATCTGGTAAACCCAAATGTTCTGGTGAAGGTGAATGGTGAACATCTGAATTCAAAATAGCTCTTACCCACACCTCTAACTGCCAATTTGCACTGAGTGATTCCAAGATGTTTTAAGTTTGGACACAAACAAGAAATAATTGGCGTGTTATTAGTTAAAACAGAAAGTGTGTTTTTATCATTTTAACTTAGATGAAGGACTGATCTTATTTTAAAACACATTTAGACCTAAATGCAGACAACATTAAAGACATCCAAACACTGACTTTTCTCCATTTCAGCCAAGACAAGCGTGGACAGCAGATCAGAGCGAGGTGAAGGTCAATCTTCGTTCCAGGTTGACAGAATATATACATGTTCTCTTTTTGTCCCTTAAAAGCAAATCTCTGCATTAACTTAACGCAATCGTTAAAGCCTCTACTGTGGACACAGCTGCTAGGAGTTGTTATCAGAAGGTCGTCGGTCAGAGGAAGGAACTCCTAAATTCAATTAACATTTCTTCTGGGGAGTAGCAGAGTCTGAAAAACTTGGGGGAGTCTCACTCAAAACTTTAACAGCTCTCAAAAGACCACTGGACATTTGCTGCCACGCCTCTTTAGTATCACATGAGGGGGTTTGGGATAGTGCTAATGGACAACGCAGCTGAGGGTGTTGGTTCCTATTTCTAAAAAAGGGGAACTGGATAGTGTGCACCAAATATCGAGGTATCAAGCTTATGCTGGAAAGTAGGCGCCAACTGATTGTCGAACGAGTCAGGCTACGCGGATTCCATCTTGACCGTGGGACAGTATGACCAACTCTTTACCACTGCGGGGTTACTGGAAGGGTCCATGGGAGTTTTCCCTTCTACTCTACGTGTGCTGTGACCTTGGAGAAGGCCTCTAAACAAAGTCCCTCTGCAGATCTGCACTTTTTGGGGGGATTTGAATTGGGTTGTAACACAAAAGTCCTCAAACAACAGAAGTTGAGTGCAGAAGTTTCACAAGTGCACAGAAGCATAGGTGTCAAAGCTGCAGAACAGGAGATTTGTGCAAACAGCAGTGTATCTGATGTACAGTTTAAAGTGACAGCTGAGCAAATCTGTGAAGCAAGCAGGGACAATTTGAGGGTGAGAGCCACGTTTTTAAAGGAGAGCATTGCAATATCTGAACTTGAAAAGACTTGAAAACAAGAATTCATGCCCTCCAATTAAAAGAGTATGCTCTTAAATAAGGATATATACAATATATACACATATGTACACACTGTGTTGTAGCTAGAGGTAGTGATTAGATTATACAAAATCTTTTAATATGGGCTTAGACAACATGAAGTACATTGAAAACGTAATTTTTTTTCTGCTGACTTCTGTTTTTGCATGAGACCCCTGGAGAAAAGACCCCGAGTGCACCTGCAGCTCCCTTACAGACTAAACTCGGAGAAAATGGATCACACAACTTTTGTCAATAGTTTCTTTTTACCTTTTACCATTAAACGCTGAAACCTGGAATTTACAGCACACTGGACGGTTTACTCTCTTAAAAAAAAAAGGTAAATGCTCTCAAGTTAAGCCAGACCACCCTCTTCTGGTGTATTTCAAAAGTCAACAGAGCAATGGGGGAGAAATGGCTGCAGGAGGCCTTGCTTTGTGGTTAACATTGTGTGATGTGGAAGGTCAGGGGACGCGGGGGACGCTGACTGAACACCACTCGGTGTGGCATGGATAGCCAATGGTCAGAGTCAAAAGCCATGAGAAGCTTCTGTCAGACTCCTTTTTTCTCTGTTGGGAGGACAAGGAGACCAGTGGAGCTCTGACAATCACGAAAAGCATTTATGGTCCCTTTGACACGGTTACTGTGCTGGTACCTGTGTTTTAGCTGAGCTGGCGGCTCCACTACAAGAGTCTCTCTGGTGCATGTGCCTGGGGTTGGGGGGGTTGGGGGGTTCATAGCTGTAGTCATGCTGCGGTTACTGTTCTCTGTCCGAAATGTCTCGTTCAGGTCTGAAAACAGCAGTTATCAAGAATGTATTTACTGCCACGAAACACAAGCTAATTTTGGATGGAAAAAGACAATATTTACAAACAGATTTTTTGGGGATAAATCACTTGTATCCACGTCATATGTATAGCTTCTCTTAGAGGAAGGAACAATTTAGCACATTAAAAATTCTAAACACAGCAAAGTAGATAGATGGCCCTTTTTAGTCTTTTTGATTGTATTAAGTACACACACACACACACACACACACACACACACACACACACACACACACACACACACACACACACACACACACACACTCCACAAGTTCAAGTTGTTTAGTGACTTGAAGGAATGTTCCTCACACTGGAAAGAGGAGAGACACAGCTATGAAAATAGGTTAGAAACCACTCAGGGAAGTTCCAGTGTCAGGGCAGTTTCCCATGTACCTATGTACATATATACACACATACACTCAACGTGCACAAATTCCCATTCACAGATCACTTTACTAATGGCTACATAGTAAGTGCCAGATGAACTTGACTGGACTTGCCTTAAGGGGGGCTTAAATGTGTTTTCTTAGCTGAGTGTGAGTGCGTGTTTCTCTTTTTCAAGCACTGAGGTCATTAAGGTTCTCTTTCTTTTTTTTTTCTTCTTTCTTTCACCACATTCATCATGTGTAATCACCATTCTGTGTACTCGGATCCTGGTGCATTTTGCCAATGTCTTGTCATGTAAGATTTTCCTGCAAAGAATTTCTTTCTCTTTGCATTCACAGTGTGAACAAAAAAGGAAAAAAAAAAAAAAAAAAGAAAGAAAAATCACAATTTGAAGTCCATTCAATGAGCAGAGCGACTTGACCAATATGATCAACAAGTTTGTGTCCTGAAACGTTTTCTTTCAATGGTCATGCTTCTAAAAAAAAAATCCCCTCAGCGATATTGATTTTGTGTAAGGTACTGTGAGGCATGCTGCTTCAGTATGCTCTCCATTGATTTCAGCTCAGGTGTATGTATCCGTTATTAGTGGATATGAAAGGTATCTGTTTGCTGTGGTTAAGACTGGTGCCATGCATTTTAGAGGTAATTAATACCAACAAATAAAAGATATGGGTTTTTACCCAGAAAGACAAAACCTATTTTAACAATTAATCCAATTCAGAAAGTGCTCACATGAGACAGTAAGGTTTGATCACAGTCATACATGACTGGGACATAGAATGGTTGGGTTTTCAAGACTATGCAAGCTTTTATCCAAAACTAGCCAGGGCAGTTCAATCTCAAAAGCAACAGGACGGGAAGATCACTCAAAGGCCACATCGAATATTCTGTCAATTTTTGGCTACAAATAACTCTTAAAAGTTAATGGATACATTATTACATTAAATAAATTAATCACTCACGTTACTTTTTATGGTTTAAATTTCATACAGCAAAATACAAGATGAACATAGTAAACATTCCAATCAGACACAAGATGCTTTTAGCAGGTCCGTCTTATATATGGAACTATTAAAAAAAAAAAAAACTTTTCATCTTTGTATTATAGCATTACACGCCTTAAATGGTCCCTCCTGGATTTCACTGAGTTGTTTTGTGATTGTTGCAATCAGAATTGTTTGATTTTGTGGCACATTTTCTCAAAAATGTAGATTTAATTTACAGTTTCAAGTGTTTTTTGTTAAAAATTGTGGAAAAGAAACATTTGATTTTTTAAGCACTACCTATTAAAGGCATAAATGAGTCATCACTTCCTTTGATAATAATCATGCTGCACATCAGAAATAATTTAGTTCCAATATTTTTGCATTAATTTATTAAACTTTGAGAACCATGGGGCTAAGTTACAAAACAATCCTAAAAGTGACAGCTTAACAGAACAGTGACTCTGTGACTGTAATATAGAAACAAACGACTAAATCAGCTGTCAAAATAAGAGCTGTTTAATTAATGTTAATTCAACACAGACCTACTGTATGCACAAAAACAAAGTGCTGTACTTACAACTTGACGTGTTTATAAAACTATTTTCACAAACAGTAATATGTAATCGTTTCAATTAATGATGAGTATTTAATTAGATAATTTTTATATGAAGACCACATTTCCCACAAACCCTCTCACTTTGTTTTTCCTCTTGTTCCGGTTTCCTTCAAGTTTTATTTAGTGATGAGAAAATTTAAAAAAGATTGCAAATGAGGAGTTATGTTTTTGTTAATAAAGTGAGGTTTGTTTGAAAAGACTTACTTTATGCCGTTAATACTTTCAGCACAGCTTCTGCTCTGTGCAGAAAAATCACTACTTTTAAAAAATTGCAAGTTCCGATAAAAATAACTGCCATGGATGCATAGCTGGTCCATGTCGGTTTAATCAGTTGATTCATCCACAGTAATAAACATAACCTCTGCTTTTCAAAGTTTTTCTGAAAGCTGTCATGAGACATACTTCACGAGTAGTTACACTATGTTACGACATGATGTGTCTGAGAAAGATATGTCTTTAACTGGATTATGTGACGCTTTAACTTTTACATCAATGACACACCTCATCAATGGCAGCAAGCATGTGATCTTTAATGGTTTCCATATCGCTAAAAGGCCTCGTCTGTCTGGCTCTCTCTCGTTTCGTACAAAAGGGACCCATAGCTGCTTGACTCAATTTATATAGCTCCTCTCTCGGAGGAGTGAGGACTGTACATTCTTGTCTTTAGTAATTTAACATCTTTGATTTTTAAATTGTGACTTGTAGTTAAATGTATTTAAGAGAGGTGGGGACTTTTCGCTGTGTTAGTCTGTCTCCTTATTTATGTAATTGATTCGTAGCAGAGGTACACAGTCCCACTGATCAGTGTGACTGCCCCAGTATCATTTTGCAGTGGTTGGGATCAGTGTGTCATGTGTTTCAGAGCTAATCAATTATCTGTAGCAGAGGGGGTTCGTGGATAAAATGGGATATGAATTGCACTTTGGCATGATCTCATGTTTAGCATTTACATGTGAACTTTCAACTATTCACCCTTATTTATAATGTGTGTAAAATTGAATTTGATAATTTAATGCAACCGATTTGCAAGTTTGCTTCTATATTTGATTCAGAAAAAAACGTGGCTCTGACTTCTCTAACGAACAGCTGCTTGTGACCTCGCAGATAGAGAAGCGAGAGGGGGAAAATGTAAATTTGTCATTATCGTAATACAGGTGATACAGAAGTCCTTCAAGTTTTTCTTCTGCTGAGCTTGTGTGTACTTATATCATAATACAGTGCATCCGGAAAGTATTCACAGCGCTTCACTTTTTCCACATTTTGTTATATTACAGCCTTATTCCAAAATGGATTAAATTCATTTTTTCCCTCAAAATTCTACACACAATACCCCATAATGAGAACGTGAAATAATTTGTTTTGAAATTTTTGCAAATCTATTAAAAATTAAAAAAATCAACAAAAAAAAATCACATGTACATAAGTATTCACAGCCTTTCCCATTACACTCAAAATTGAGCTGAGGTGCATCCTGTTTCCACTGATCATCCTTGAGATGTTTCTACAACTTGATTGGAGTCCACCTGTGGTAAATTCAGTTGATTGGACATGATTTGGAAAGACACACTATATAAGGTCCCACAGTTGACAGTGCATGTCAGAGCACAAACCAAGCCATGAAGTCCAAAGAATTGTCTGTAGACCTCCGAGACAGGATTGTATGGAGGCACAGATCTGGGGAAGGGTACAGAAAAAGTTCTGCAGCATTGAAGGTCCCAATGAGCACAGTGGCCTCCATCATCCGTAAATGGAAGAACTTTGGAACCACCAGGACTCTTCCCAGAGTCGGCCGTCCGGCCAAACTGAGCGATTGGGGGAGAAGGGCCTTAGTCAGGGAGGTGACCAAGAACCCGATGGTCACCCTAACAAAGCTCCAGCGTTGCTCTGTGAAGAGAGGAGAACCTTCCAGAAGTACAACCATCTCTGCAGCACTCCACCCAGCAGGCCTGTATGGTAGAGTGGCCAGACGGAAGCCACTCCTCAGTAAAAGGCTCATGACAGCCCACCTGGAGTTTACCAAAAGGCACCTGAAGGACTGTCAGACCATGAGAAACTAGATTCTCTGGTCTGATGAAACAAAGATTGAACTCTTTGGCCTGAATGCCAAGCGTCATGTTTGGAGGAAACCAGGCACCGCTCATCACCTGGCCAATACCATCCCTACAGTGAAGCATGGTGGTGGCAGCATCATGCTGTGGGGATGTTTTTCAGCGGCAGGAACTGGGAGACTAGTCAGGATGGAGGGAAAGATGAATGCAACAATGTACAGAGACATCCTTGATGAAAACCTTCTCCAGAGCGCTCTGGACCTCAGACTGGGGCGAAGGTTCATCTTCCAACAAGACAACGACCCGAAGCACACAGCCAAGATAACAAAGGAATGGCTTCGGGACAACTCTGTGAATGTCTTTGAGAGGCCCAGGCAGAGCCCAGCATGAACCCGAGAGATTTGAAAATGGCTGTGCACCGACACTTCCTATCCAACTTGATGGAGCTTGAGAGGTCCTGCAAAGAAGAACGGGAGAAACTGCCCAAAAATAGGTGCCAAGCTTGTAGCATCACACTCAAAAAGACTTGAGGCTGTAATTGCTGCCAAAGGTGCTTCAACAAAGTATTGAACAAAGACAGTGAATACTTATGTACGTGTTATATTTTTGTTCTTTATTTTTAATAGATTTGCAAAAATGTTAAACAAACTTTTTTCACTTTGTCATTATGGGGTATTATGTGTAGAATTTTGAGGAAAAAAATGAATTTAGTCCATTTAGGAATAAGGCTGTAACATAACAAAATGTGGAAAAAGTGAAGCGCTGTGAATACTTTCCGGATGCACTGTATGATGATAAATGGCCTGTAGTTTACTTTATAGCCTGCTTATCTCCCTTTTTAAGAAGATCGTAGTATCAGGAAAACAGCCACTGAAAACCCATACATCGACTGCATGTAAAATGTTTTACAGTACGGTTTGTGATGTCATCAGCAGCACTAAAGATCCAAACAAGGTCAGAGCACCTGGTTTATCTGCTACATAAACTTGCTTTCAGTTTGGGAGACAGATAGATGACGAGCTAATTAACCTGGTAACTAGAAGTTAAAAAAAAATTCTAGGGTCGGGGCATGCATTTCGAATATTATAATAGTCGTTATAATAGACAAAATTGATTAGTGTATGGGACTATTGTTCCATATTATTTCCCGTGTTTTTACCGGCGCCTGGTTGTAATGCATTACTCCTGTCAGAAGGTGGCAGTAATGTGCCTTAAAGCATAAAAGTGAGAATATTTGATTAAAAATGTAATAGTTCAGGGTGAATTTTAAATAGTAGTTTTGCTTCAAATGTCCATCCCTCTCTAGTTCTTCTTCTGACATTGGATTGAGTGCAGACTTTATGCTACGGTGACTCCCTGTACCATGTTATGGTGTTACAAGACAGGCCAGGCTGGTGCTAGCTAGTTAGCATGCTAACTTCAGTGGATATCTCTGCAACACAATAATTACTTTGATGTCCCTGACAAAATATCAAAACTGCTATTTCAACACATACTGTTGATAGGTTTGGTAATTTTTTTAATATTATCAACTAAAGATCTCACAGACGGCCTCTTTAAGAAATAATTGCCAAACTCTAAGATGGATAATCATAACAAATGCAAAGCAAACACAGCACAGGGAACTTGTTTCTATTCTGATGGCGGCTTTATATGGCTGTTATTTCGTTTTATTGGTCATGAGGACAATAAAACATGTTAACAAGCAAATCATTTTTATTTCACACGCAGATTTGACCTGTCACTCGTGATTTAAGTCCTTGCACACAACCAAGAGGCGAAGAATGGCCATGCTCGTGATCACGTTTTATGTGCATCTAACAATTTGGTAGAAAAAACTAAAGGTGTTGGTAAACACCATTCATATGAAATGTGGCCAATATCATGCAGTCAGACTTTGCCTTTTGGGGGCAGAGCATTTATGTCGAGGGAGAAAACTATCCCGGCTTGGGGATCCACACCAAGTCCTGCTGACTGGGCACTTTTACATGGAATATAAAAGGCGGTGGAAGGCTGTAAGACACAACCATTTACACTCACACACACACCCACAACTAAATGTGCACATGTACACGTATACACACAGCTTATTGTTCTCCAAGGCAGTTCATCTCCTCTTTCACCAGCTTCATATTGTCAGATGCACTAGTTTCTGTCATCATTATGGCAGTTATACAATTTCCTTGCACGCTGCACTGCTACATCAATATCAATAAAACTCTGTTATTACAGAGAAAATGTTTTCAACTCGGCCCAAACAGAAGCAAGAAAAACACTTTTTTTAGTCACTGACATGGCAATTATGGAAGCAGTAAATGTAGCCGCAAGCGGGCAATGATCGGGGTCCAAGCAAAGTACAAATAGTAGAAGACAAGCAGCACATGAAAGTGTACCCCACGCACACACTGCAGCGTTGTTGACCAGTTGTACTGGTCCAGCAGTGGTTACGAACCGTTGACTCCCGGATCCTCAGAAAAGGCGACTTACAGTCCTTCATCAACCTTAATCCTTCACTCTGTTGTATTTTGTTATGTTGTTATCATACTATATGTTCAAACACATGCAGTATCCAGAAAACAGAAACTACATCTCAATCATCTCTGCATTTATTGTTGAACATACCAAACGTATATCATATGTAAAAAAAAATGTTTTGGTTCAAAAGTTACAATACTAATACTACAACTTCAAAATACAATGAGGTTTCTAGTTTACAAAATCACCTCAGTGTCTTATATTAGAAAAAAATAATGTTAATTTGCCTGTAAAATTGCGTTTTATCTCTAAAGAGTGAAATATAATAGCGGCTAATTGTAAAACAGACATATGAATGATTTCAATAATTGAATGCCAATTACTGAAATCTATGGCTAACTGCTTCTGTTAATAAGCCTCCAGCTATTTTAAAAATATTTCCACCTAAAAAAAACATTTCCAAAAGTCCACAACTGTAAGAGCAAAATGAGCAACCTTACATTTGGGAGAATTTTGAAAAAACGAATTTCCTCACTGCCATTACAAGACTAACCTGGCGCCGGCAGACTATCACTGACAGTTTCATTTTAGTTTTTGCTGTGATTACAGTCTGTAACTCTGTTTGCATTAAAATTTGCACAGCCACTCCGTAGGGTAGCCAAATGAGCACGCGATGGGGTGTGGTGATGTTGAAATCAAGCGTTCTTTTCTAAATGTAGTAGCAGTGGTAGAGTTTCAGCACATGTGGTGGCCAATGCCAGTTGGTTAAAGGCTTCTCCAATAGTTTCAAAATTATTGCCAGGTCAATGCACTGTAAGATGCACCAACTGGAAATAATTCCCTCTGGAACGTGGCCAGACCCGTAAATTCATGCAGAGAAATTGGGTCTGGTATCACCAGGCTATCACCAGACTAATTAAAAAAAATTAAGTTAGTGAGTGAATAACAGTCACAAAACAATGGGTCGGTGACACTGATGCTTTTGAGCCTGTTCTAAAAAAATCCAACCTGAAACACAGCAAATATTACATCCAATTTAGGCATAGTGTCAAGAAACATTTTAATACAAATATATTGCCTACTCCTGTTACACGGACCTCCAGGGTGGGAGCAGTGCTCATTGTTGGTGGGAAACAAAAAACATGAAGCGACACTTCTATGGGGCATGATCGGGGCCAAAAGTTTTGTTAATTCGAAGAAAATAAGTAAATGAAAAACTAAAATTTAAGACTGAAAGTTTTGAACTTTTCAAATTTTAACAATGTATTTAAACTAAAATAATGTGATAAAGGTTTTTTTTTTTTTTTAATTTTTTTTTTAAATTTTTTTAAAAATTTCCCCTTTTTTTTTTGGAAAAAAATTTTTTTGGGGTTTTTTTTTTTTCCCCAAAAATTTTATTTTGGGTTTTTTTGGGAAATTTTAAATTTTTAAAAAAAATTTTGAAAATTTCCCCCCCTTTTTTTTTTGGGGGGGTTTTTTTTCCCCCCCCTTTTTTTTTTTCCCCCAAAAATTTTTTGGGGGGGGGGTTTTTTTGGGCCCCCGTTTTGGGTTTTTTTCCCCTTTTTTTCCCCCCCCATTTGGTAATTTTTTTTCCCCCCTTTTTTTCCCCCCCCCCCGGGGTTTTGGGAAAAAAATTTTTCCCCCCCCCCCCGGAAAAAACCCCCCCCCCCCCCCCCCCTTTTTTTGTTTCCCCCCTTTTGGGGGGGGGCCCCGAAAAAAGGGGGGGGGGTTTTTTTTTTTTTGGAATTTTGGGGGGTTTTTTTTGGGAAAAAAAAAAACCCTTTTTCCCCTTTTTTTAAAACCCCGGGGGGTTTTAAAACCCCTTTAAAAAAAAACCCCCCCCCCCCAAAAAAAAAATTTTTTTTTTTTTTTTTAACCCCCCCTTTTTTTGGGGCCCCCCCCCCTTTTTTTTTTTTCCCCCCTTTAAAAAAAAAACCCCCCCAAACCCCCCCCCCCCCTTTTTTCCCCCCGGGGAAAAAAATTTTTTCCCCCCCCCGGGGCCCCCCCCCAAACCCAAAAAAAGGGGGGGGGGGGCCCCCCCCCAAGAACAAAAAAAGGGGGGGGGCCCCCTTTGGGGGGGGGGGGGGGGGCCCCCCCCCCCGGGGGGCCCCCCCCCAAACCCCCCCCCCTTTTTTTTAAAAAAAAAATTTTTTTTAAATTTAAATTTGGGCCAAAAAGGGGCCCCCCCCCCCCAAAAAACCAAAAAAATTTTTCCCCCCCCCGGGGGGTTTTTAAATTTTTTTTTTTTTCCCCTTTTTTCCCCGGGGGGGAAAAATTTTTCCCCCCCCTTTTTTTTTGGTATAACATAAAGACATATAGTTGGTTTGATTTGTATGTATTAATTGCTCTGTCTGCATCAAAAGAAGCTGATGACAAATGTTTTGTTATCATAATCACAAATTTAAGTTTATTTTTTAAATTTTTATTCTATTTTTATAACTGCCTGTATTGGTAGAGGGGTTATTACTTATAAGTCACATTCATTTAAATATGCTGATTATCCCTGTCAGGGCAGGAAAAAAACATCTTTATGAAACACAATTTGTAATATAGTCTTGATGAAATGTTAGTGGACCGTGATTGGGTTGCTTTGGGATTAGCAGTCAGATTTATTAGAAACAGTCATGACCCTGCACATCTGTCAGTCTGCTAACATACAGCTGTGCATGCGGTGTAGGTGTGCTGCATGTACAGACAGAGGGCCAATCATACACTACCTACACACATACGTGTGGTTATGCAAGTGTAAGTCTATGCTTTGTAAAAGCATGCAGCAAGGATATAGGTTTATGATGAGTGTGTATATCTGACTGACCATATTGTAGGTATAAGGAGGATCCAGGAGTGCCGATATGTGTGCGAATGAACACGTCAGTGTGTCTATTCTGTGATCGGAAAGATGGTTGGAGAAATTCTGACATATGACGCAAAGAAGGGAACATTAAGATTGACAGGTCAGACTGCATTGTGACTGCTGGGTCCTTGGGGTACCTTCAGAAAAGGCCATGTCTCCAACACACTGACGTGATTTCCATAGCTATTGGACAAGTCATAATATTTCAGACACTTGAGGGACCAATTCTTTCATTAAAAGAACAGTTTGAAGGAGCGAGAGTAAGAAAAGGAAGAATATGGCTTCTAGGCGTGTGATCTCATTTAGAGCAAAAGCTCATCTGACCTTTTCCTGTCAATGCTAACTTCCAGACAGATTCCAGAATGGGTTCTCTCCCATATCCATGATAATAATTCCGACATTGTCATTCACACCTATTTACAGCAGTTCTTTTGCAATTTCTACACAGTGGCGGAATTATTAAGACCTTGAGTCCCGACTGCATTGGAAGATGCATTTTCAAAATAGAACCTAATCAGGCAGGAACAATATAATGACCAAATAGTCTTAAACATTTGACTCGTTGATATCTATAATGTGAAGAAACTCCCTTGACCTGCATGATATTTAACAATTACAATAGTTCCAATACAGTTCCATGAAAACTAACCAACTAAAGCCGTAAAGAGTGAGAGATCAGTGTTAACTGCTGTTACTCCAAGTTCTAAAGGCAAATACAAGTTTAACAAAAAGTCAACGGATTTATCAGTAGACTGTTCACTCCATAAAATAGACTCCTAGAATTATACGGCCCTCTTCAAGTTTTTTTTTTTTTTTTCTTGCATATTAGAGGTTATTTTAGTCAACAATGGACTGCAGGAAATGTCCAAGCTTAAAGTCCTTCTGTATTCCGTGTTGTACCAATCTCTATGAGCAGATATCTGCATTTCAATCTATCGATGTCAAGACTAGATATTGGTACCAGAAGCATTTTTGGTTTATGCTTGTTGTCCATTTGTGGTCCATTTGTAGTCCGAGTGGGCTTTGGTTTCATGCTGGTAAACCATTAATGTGGAGAGCAAAAGACCACGAACACGCTGGCCAAAAAATAATCCCAGAATTTATTGGCTATCGACGGATTACAATTTAGCTTTTTTATTAGCTTAGTTTCACTGAGTGTGAAGTGGCTGCTTGTTATCTCACAACTCCAACTTCTCTCTGATGTCTATAGTTGCTAAATCTGACTGGCTCGCAGAAGTCTTGGCCCAGATATTCCCAGGCTGCACTGGAAACCCCCTAAAAGATGAATCCACTGTTAATATAGCGCTATCAGGTCGATTGGTGTAGCACCGTTGCTGTTGTTCTTGCCCTCATTGGATTTTCTTGCAAGTCCACGTGGCTGACTGAACCTGAAGTGTCTTGCAATCATTACTTTTTTGATGTAACTTTTTTAAGAAGAAAATAATATCAGACACATTATTATGGAAGGTAGAGTGTTTTATATACATTCTAAAATATGTCTGGAGGAGACCTGTAAAGTTTGAGTGAGTAAGAGTTGAAAGGGAAGAATAAACTTGGAGAGAGAATGTTTTTTAATGAAATGTTACTGAAATAACCACTTTACATTCTAGAAATGCCCAAAATAAAATGTTGAAGGAGGTCACACTCAGTGGGTTCATATGCAATAGTATTACTATCATCAGGTCCTTTTTGGAGTGCGCTGGTTATGGATTTGAACATTTACTCTCTACATCCTGGTAGAAACAACCGTATATAAACCCATATCCCATATCCCGATTGGGAGAAAACATACCGAGCTGGCACAAACATACTGTGGCATGTCAAAAGCCCATCGCTGTCTACCAATGTACCCGAGTGAATCATACACTTAAAGCTAAGTTATCCAGTATTAATCCTCTCAATGCCCTTATCGGGTGAATTTAGGTAACCTTGCTGAAAGACTCAGCTGAGAGCTGTACCATTTTGACATAGGCAACCAAAATAAACTTAAAAACCAATTCAAACTGTTTGAATGGTTGTGCTCGTCACGTGCACTTGCATCCTCATGGTCGCAAAACTCTGAAGGTCACCATTGATCAACTAGACCAAAATCAAAACCTTTACTTTGGCCAATTGGAGAAGTTAGATAAAGCTATAATATATATAGATAGATATAATATTTGTCATTTCAACCACTGGTGGCATGGATCTGGAAGCATTGCTTGATAAATGTTAATTTCCTCTGCGTTTCCATCTGAATAAGAACTGGCTATTGGAGCCGATTAGTATATAAATCTAAAAGCAAGCAAGCAAACAATGCAATAATGTAATTGCTGAACGGGAAGTGACAGAATTACTTCAGTGCAAGCGACTCGGTCCGGACCGCATCACTGTCGTGCCAATAATCACGTCAAACCATGAGTGTAATATTGCGATTACACAAGTAACCATCTAAATAAAATATGTAATCAAAATGTATTCATACAGTGGAGCAATTCGCTCTCAAAATATAAAACTTCTTGTTAGCGTGATCTGTTTCTACGGCAATACATGGGGTATGACTAACAACTGGAAAGCAATCAGTCGCGTCAGTAGAAGCGAATGTAATGTATGAAATGTTTACCACTCCAGGAAGTACTCCGACCTTTAGCAACGACCATAGCAACAGACACGAGATCTAGTCCGTTTTATTGCTTTATAGAGATGGTTTCTCAAACTGAATAAATACAGCACATAGAAACACTAAACTGTTCAATCTCTTTGTAAGCAAGATATACGCTTAAAAAAAAAAAAAAAGATATCAATGGAGTCATGTATCTTTTTAAGATTTTAGCACTGTGTCGTGTAAAAACCAAACCGGTCAAGCTAGCCCTCGCTAGGATTTCAAGAGCGTGACTATCCGTGGTTACGGGTGCTCGGAGCGACCAAAAAGGACCCAATTTCACCAAGTGGGTCACATTTAATAGACCTATAACACATAAACACAACATTATATTGCATATTATATGAAACTCGATTCCAATTATATATTCCCATTGAGAAGGCGGAGTTATATTTTCTAGTGATGAGCAGGGTGTGATGTTATGATGATTTGTTCCAAATGTACAGCTGACCAATAAGATCGCTAGGTTGGAACTACTTGTTGTATAAACCAATATTGAGCATGAATTGTAGCGCTGGTATTCTATTGCTATTGTTCTATGGAGCAGCCAAACCCTGCAGAGGAACTTCAGTGGGGTCATCCTTACCTGACGAGGTAAATCAAAGAACAATGGCTAGAATCACCTTAAAGATATCATCAATCATGTTTCTCTATGTTTCATTGAAACATCCTGAATATGATTAAAACCAGGACAACACATATTACAAATATAAATCTAAACCTAATTGTTGTTCTTTTTGTCTCGTCTCATTTAGAAAGCTTGATTTAGGATCCGATTGTCTGGAAATCTGCAGAGTACTTCCTGTTTGGGGATACGTTATAAGGAGATAATGGTTCAGTGGTCAGCCCAGTCTGAGATGTTCACTTCTGCCATCCAAAAACACAATTTAAAAGTTGACGAGGATGAAGTCAAGAGACTATCTTACCATTTGTAGTCGAAGTAGCTGATCAGGATTCCTTCAATGACTGATTTGATCTCAAACTCCGTCCAGTCTGTCGTACACGTTATCATCACATGATGTTGGGTTTTATGACTCGTTGGGAGCACTCGTGTTATAAAATTGAAGAGCATAAATTAATGAGGCAAAAAAAATCCATGATACCAAAATTTTTAATTTGTGAATATTTGGGTCGGGTCACGCTGCACTGAAGTCTGTTTCCAGTTGTTGCAGCCTACTGGGTGTAGAGCAGTTATCTTTGAAACCGTTAACCAATCAGCTATGATCAATTTATACAATATGTTGTGCACCTGGGGACTCGTGTATAAAGTAATAGGATCCATACTACAAGTCTACATCTGCACAAATACTGAAAATGGCGTTCGTAAAATAATTCTCAGATTTATAAAACGGTGCGTACGTAATCACAGTCCACACGGAAATGTGCGCACGGAGATCCACTTCTTTTACCTCCTTCAACATCCCCACATTAAACCATAAACGGTCAATGCAAAGCATCAAATGAATGTTAATGCATACAAAAATTTGCCTTGTGGCTCAGTGGTGTCTTTGCTGAATCGTGACAACAACAGAGGAAAACCCGGAAATGGAGTTTTTCCGACGAGGTGAAGGATATGAACCTCATGTTTGTTTAGTGGTGTCACAGCTGTGGGGTCCCAAAGAGAATAAAACATGACAACGTTTAGCCACTCTGTGTGCCTGACAGCGCAGTCTGTTCACTGCAGCGCCTTTACACACAAAAACGACATATACATTTTTTTTTTTTTAAACTGATGCTCTGTTCTGCAGTTCTTTAATGCTCTTTGATGTTGTCAAAGCAGTGGGGTGTGTGTGTGTGTGTGTGTGTGTGTGTGTGTGTGTGTGTGGTGGGTGGAGGGGGGGCGTGTTTGTGAGACAGCACTCCTGAAATATTGAGTGGCGTTCGATTTGAATTTTAGATCTGCTTATATCATTTACTATTGAAAGTTGCATGTGGACTAGTTATGGATTCAGTAGCACAAATTACACTCCTGGTTTGTATGGTGATGACAAACTGCATTTATATAACATGCAAAATGTAAAATGAAATGCATATAATGGATCCAGATCTGTGCGTCATGGATGTCCGTGCCTCAGTAACTTACAACCCTTGACGTGCTTTCACATCTCCGTGTCACGTAAACATAGAAAACTGCAGTTTTCTCAGGCAGAATATACTTTTCTGGAGGGGCAGAGTTTAAAATTCTGGGCAGCTTTATTGTGTGAACCAATCAAAGTACTTTTAAAAGTGCTGTTAACCCCTCAGACAAATGACAGACACTCCAATTTCCACAAATAATCACAAAGCTCCTGCAATACACACAAAGAATAATTCGGTAACAGAAAATTCATCAGAACATGTTCTATTCACTATTTTGGTGTGTTTAGAGACTTAAATTAAAAAAATGAAGTTGCACTGTGGTACCAAAGTGAGAATATCTAACTTGCACAAATACTGTATATCATTGATAATATTGAAAATGATCAATCATTTACAGATGTTAAACATCTGTTAAAAAGAACAACCATAACAAAGCAGCCTCTTTGGTGAAACTCCACTGGATCAAAAGCCACGGTACAAAACTCCTCTGCCGATGGAAGCCTAACACATCTTCAGAAATTAACAATAAATCAACTGGAATAAATGGAACTGAATCAATAAAAACAGAATTTATGAATTCAATATGACAAGGACGTGTGACCAAATCCGTTTCAGTCCTCATCAATTTCTTCCAATGGACTAACAAACAATGATTTACTTCTGGAGACAGACTGCAGCAAATACTCAAGCCAGTGAAAAACATTAATTAAGTACTACACCAAAAGTCAGTTCTGTCTGCTTTATAGCACACACCTACAACAACAGAAAACACACTCTCACACACACAGCCAATGTGAAGACGTAAACAAAAAATTGATTTCGCAGAGTGCAGTGGCTTCCTCAGTGAACTGGCCCTGTAGTTCAGACAAGTTTTACATGTCCTACTTTTTCATTAGTAAGAACTAAAATATTTTCTGAGGCTAGACATTGGCAGTTTTATGAAGGCCTTTTCACTGCAGGAGATTCTGACTTTATTCAGTGGCAAGCCACCTATATATTAGTCATAGAAGGAAACCATATGTTGTATGAATAACATTAATGGTGGCTCCTTTCTTTTCAGTGTCCCAGTGTAAGTGAGCCAGTATGTGCAAATACCAAGACCCTGAAACTGAAGTAGCTAAAGGAAATCCAGCTAACATTATTATCAGCCGCTAAGAGTTCTTGGGATCATTTGCCAATTTATCTTTTTTTTTTTCTTTTCTTTTTATTGAACTAATCCAAAAATAGACACACAAAAAAAGACAACAACAACAACAACAAAAAAGTACATTTTTCAAAAGGATGAAAGACAAAACTAATTCATATCCAGGTCAATCAGATCTGGATTGCCCTGACCAGTGTGTCAGGTGATCCTGCAAAAATCCTCCTGCCAGCCGTGGGTTGAATACAGAACACGCACTACCCGACACTAATGAACTGGCACTCATCAATAGTGCATCAGGGTTCTATTTGCAGCCATGGATTCGGTGCTGGAGTGACTATTTCTGGCAGCAGTAAAGTGTACTTATGTGGATTCGGTCCAAATCAACTACAGTTTATGTGTTCATGTTGTTGAAGGAACATCTTACCCAGCAGATACAGTGAAGCTCGCCGATATGACACCACAGCCGACAGGGGTAGATCCAATCAGAGCCACCGCATCGGAAATTGTGTTTATATCTGTTCTGAATAGCCACAGTTGGAAGTAGAGTACAAAGGGATTAGGTCAATACAGAAAGGGGACATGCATTATTATTTTAAATGTAGAGGAAGGAGAACTTTTTCCTGGAAGACCTGAATCTCTTCCAGAAATAGTTACAAATGAAAAGAGAAGCGAGTCCAAAAACGTGGCCTCTGTCCGATCTCCACACAGCTGACCAATCACAGGGTGAAGCGGGTGTGAATGATAGATCGTTGGTTTCATAAAGTTACACAAATGTTCCCTTAACTGTGGGCTGACTTACTGAGATTTTGTGTCGCTGGAGCTCGTTCAGCTCGTTGCAAGCGCTGCATGAGAAGGCGACTTCACAGGATGGAAAGGCAAAATTTTAAGTTCAAATAAATTGGTTTTCTTGGCATCTGGTTTGATTTGACCTGCATTTTAAGCAGTAGATTTTAATTGGACTCTTCATATGAAAAGGGTAACTTTTGTTAAAACACTGAACACTTCACCCGATTTGACAATTTATTTTTTTTGTTTCAAAAAAGTATTTTAGGGTAGAATTACAATTTGCAAATTGTGGGAAAATGTTTGATTCAAGATTAGAAAAAAAGACAGTTTTGCCATTTTATCAAAGATTCAAGTTGCACTGTAAGCAATCAATCTGGATTTAAAATGACACTGCAGCAGCAGAACTCGAGGAAAACCAGCAGAAGGTCAAAGAAAGGGTCTGACATTTACACTGCAGGGAATCCACTCATTCTACCTCTTCATCTTTCTCGCAGCAACACAGACCTTATGAAAGTTCTGGCCCCTTTCCAGCAGATAATTATCTTTTAATTGCTGTTCTTTTCCCTTTTTTTTTTTTTTTTTTTCAACTTCACCCTTTTTTCTACTTTCTCCACACTTTGTTAAATCTCGCAGTAACAAAAGGTCAGAGTGCGGTGAGTGTGATGCCGCCGCTGCATGCCTTACGTGTGCTGGCGAGACGGACAGATCTATAATCGCACTGCTCATGCTCTCCGTGCGTCATTCGCCATGGTAACTGGTAGGCAAATGGAATGCCATGCAGTCAGACAAAAGGCAGAAGAAGAGAAAGAAGAGAAGATAAAGGGAAATGGAAAAGATGGACACAGACGAAAGACAAGGACGGATGATAAATCTGTCGCCTTTGTTAGGGTCAAAGGAGTTCTCATCTCTGCTCTCCTTCTTGAGAGATAGAATTACTGTGTGCCTGGAAGAGAGATGGTTTGTGTGAGAGAGTGTGTACTTATTTATAAGTTAAAAAAAAAGAGGTCTGTTTTTATGTATTTGGTCATACCACAACAAGTAAACCAATTCATCTTTGTGTGTGTGTGTGCATGTGTGTGTGTGTGTATATCTGTCTGGGTCAAGCGTCCTCTCTCTCAGCGTGCGGTCTCGACGCTGCACCCCACTACCTACCCATAATCCTTTTCTCCCCAGGCGCTTCACTCTCCTGCAACTCGCCCCCACGCTGAGATAAAGTTATCACACTACGCACACTACCCTTACTTGTCCACTCCTGAGTGTGTGTGTGTGTGTGTGTGTGTGTGTGTGTGTGTGTGTGTGTGTGTGTGTGTGTGTGTGTGTGTGTGTGTGTGTGTGTGTGTGTGTGTGTGTGTGTGTGTGTGTGTGTGTAGCATATTTTCCCAAAACCTCAACCATTATTACTTGCTCTCTTCTTTCTGTGCAAAGGTTCTGCAGTTGGATATGCCTGTTTACAGCATAATGAGGCAGAGCTGCTATAAACACCATTCCATTCAAGGAAACTAATGAGATACGAGAGCCTGAATAAACTCTCTGTTTCTGACACACAGCATCAAGAGATGATATATACGTCCACGCAGCACAGAGAAGTTGTAACCAAATCAGCACGAGTAACAAGTTTTTTTGGGAGCGCTGATCCGGGCCAGTCTGCAATTTCTCCGTGGACATGACCTGAAGCCGTACATCAAATTTTATGTCAAAATCGGGAAATCAGGCAATGGAGACCATCGAAATGCTTCAGAAAGTCTAAGTGATGAAACAATGAGCCGAGCGAGGTGTTCTGAATGATGTTTCAAGAGGGGAAGAACGTCTTTGACGTTGGCTGTGTTGCACCGTGAGTTTGTCCCACCCAGGGTTAGACTGTCAACACAGAGTTCTACTGGGACCTTCTGAGGCGCCTGAGGGGAAAACATTCACTGCAAAACCACCTGAACTGTGGCGCCATGGCAACAGGGTCCTCCAATATGACAACCTTCAACAACACAACCGTCACTCCACCCCCCACCCCGACTCACAGGATTTTGCTCCCTGTTACTTGTTTCTGTTCCCTAATAATTTGGCCCAAATTTTGATGTTTCGGCAGCTCAAGTTTCAGTACGAAACTCTGAGTACTTACGAAGGTGATATCTTTAAAGGCCAGCAAGTCGTGAACGTTTCAGTTTACCGCCTACTTCTTTTTCCAGGATGGCGTTAGCTGTACGTAGAACTTCGTAGGTCTTTTAGATCTATTTTGCATCTTTTCAGTTACACCTTGCTAAAACTAAACCCCAAGACTAAATGTGTGCACACAATGTACAAATCATACATACAACATAACTTCAGTCTGCTGCACCCACACTAGTGTCACCATGTGGCTTTACTTGTGTTAAGCTAAATGCTTGCATTGCTAACCTCCTGAAAATGATGACGCAAACATGCCAATGTTTATGAAGTAGTTATGATATATAATATGTTTACCATCTTTGTATGTTCACATGCATTTGATAATTAGCATTAAACATCTGAGATTGTATGGCTCAGGCTGGCAGGAATATCACTAGCAGGTATTTACATTAAAAAAAGAAATGAAGAAATTGAAGTTATAACAAGTCATACTGAAGGGGACACAAATGCCTGTATAATAATAATAATAATAATAAATAATAATAATAATAATAAATGAAAAGGGTTCCGATGACCAGTAGTTTCATCTTCAAGGGACCATCTACCAAATTGTTTGTGCTCGGGGTCACAGGGTCAATTAAAAGCGATTCCAATTTAGATTAATTATTTTGGAACCATGAATATCCATAAAGTAGGTGTCGTTTCCAATATGTGTTGCTGTGAAACACTGTTTTGGATGCACGACTAAAGAGAACAGAGACTGTCGGATCATCAGACCAACTGGACCAATGAACCAACCACCACTATCCCCGTACATGTTACAACATAACAGTGGAACGTACGTAGATGAGAGGAACTGAAAGATTGAAAGACAAAATAAAGGTCGAATGAACGCAGACTTTCCTTACAGGTTTATTTCTTCAGAGGACTGCCAACCTGAGAATAAAGTAAGCAAGTCAGACAAAAAGAAACTGGGAGGAAACAAACATACCTAAGGAAACAAAGATAAGAATAGAATTTCTAAGAGGAACTCTGTGGAGATTTGCTGTGAATGCCAAATGTCACTTCTGCATCTCCAAAGCTTTGGTTTGTCCTAGTTTGGTTTGAGATGCAAAACACAGAGCTTTTTTCATGTGAAAAAACACCCTTCTGCTCAGGCAAGACACACAAAGTAGGGCTGCAATGGTGAAGCGCGGACCCTCGTGGCTAATTGAGATGCCGCAGATTAATTCTGCTTCCTCAACTTCTCACATTGGTGTGGATACAGTCGGGCAGTTAGAAAGACACGAGTCATGACTTCAAATAAAAATCCAAAGATGTTTCCTGAACAGCAGCGAGTGCAGCAGCATCCAAACAGTCGGACTTCATCAATATCAAATCATATTGCCACACTTGGCCTTTTTTGGTCTTCTTTCATATAAATCATCACAGACACACTGGTGGTGGTGGTGGTGTGTGTGTGTGTGTGTGTGTGTGTGTGTGTGTGTGTGTGTGTGTGTGTGTGTGTGTGTGTGTGTGTGTGTGTGTGTGTGTATGGGGGCTTCTGCTGCCCTAATGTTACAGGATTCCCAGGCACTGATATTCAAAAATCTTCACGCAGCTTGCTTTCACTGCAATTTATGGTGCTGCCAAGAGTAGGATTAAAGTTCAGCAGGAAACCAGGACCTTGAAGGGAGACACTAATTTTTTTTTTTTAATGTGCTAAAAATATGTGACACCAGTGAGTGTGCAAGCACAGATTGCAATGTACAGTACCTGTGTATGTACAGTGATGCAAAATGAGTGAGCAGCCTGCTGAAGCTACACGAAATATCAGTGTAAGCATCTACTTCCACTAAACAGTTCTATTGTTTCAGGCCATCTCATTTTCACAATCTAAAATACATTTTGAAGTGAAATGTGGAGCTCCAGCCTGCAGAACTAAAGTAGAGAAATGAGAAACTGAGGTCATAGAAAGAAAGCACATAGAGTTGTTTTACACCTGAGAGTTTGTGATATAACAAAGTCTTCAGAGGTTTGGATAACAGGTGCCAAATGTCAGCAGCTCCATCTCCACAGAGCTGCTGTTGGCCTAGTTTGTCTTGAGATGCAGCTGTATGCTCTGTCATAGAGATGGCAAATAAGCACCAGAGGGGGTTCGTATACACACACACACACACACACACACACACACACACACACACACACACACACACACACACACACACACACACACACACACACACACACACACACACACACACACACACAGAAAGAGAAAGAAAAGATATATACATTCCCCCAATGCACGTGCTGTATGCACCTACAGTAGCTGTGTCTGTGTGCACACAATCTTTCCTAGGATACACAAGGAAATGTAATGTTCCAAGTTAAACACAGGCATATATACAGGCATGTACACACACACAATCACATGAAGCATCCAAACACAGAGTGCGCACAGTGTAGCGTCGTACCCAGAGTGAATTGTGAAAAATGGGACAGCATGGAGCCACACCACCCCTGGCTGTTGGTGGGGATGACTGTCAAAAACTTCTATTCTTTCTCTCTCCTTCCTCTCACTTCTCAGCCTTCTATTTAGAAAAGTACTTGGTCGCCATGAAGAAGCGAAGTTGATACTTTGAAATTAAAATGATTTAAACATTTAGTTTCTCCTCCTTAAGTCAGTTATATTGGCTGGTTTTAAATCAAACACGGTTAAATGTAATGTTTATGGTAGCTTCCAGCTTTTTTTGTGTGTGTTTATGGATTAGTCGTGCAATTTCTCCTATACATTGTTGAACTGCAAGCATTATTTATTAGTATCTAGTAAATGTCGTTGTCTAATGTTAAGCACACGGTCAGTAGGTCGCTCATAAAATATTTAGTTTCTGGTAAATTTCTTATATTATTGTTCACTCATAATATTATATGAAAAACACAATAATATCAGGGCACTGAAAATATCTTTCATCTTTGTAAAAAAAGAAGAAAAAAAAGACTAAGATGTATTTCCCATGTAATTTCTGAAAGATAAATTGTTCTGCTGTATCTTTTATTTCATGTGGATATTGAAATTTAATTTTTATTTTTTGAATTTCAGATAGTTGATTTACAAAGTAAATGCATCTGATTGGTTTGTAATCACTGGTGTAAAAACAACTCTTCTGATCACCCTATGAGGCTTTAGCATTCCAACATGGCAGCTACATAGTCAGACTATCGCTCACGGTCAGGTGCTGTTTGGTGAACGTCATGATGTCAGAAGAGTATGAGGCTTTTTCCTGCTCTTTCATGTTAAACCCTTCCTGTTTATAGAATTACCAGAGCAGTCAGCTGGAACCACATGTGGGCTCCTGTGAGCATCACAAAACTCAACCATAATTGGTTTCTGGACTTTACGTAGCACATGTGGCATGTAAAAGCCCAGCATTGTGACTGAGTTAGCTACCAAAACTACCATGCAGCTGATTGGCTGACCTCCTCTTGAAGGCAGCATTTTTGATTGGTTACTCAGACAGGGGTGGTTTTCCGGGGGAGGTCATGTGTCTGAAATGTAAACCATGAAAAAATGAATTTTCATCTTGAGCGAGAGGATTATCCCATGGCAACATTGGACAGCCAATGAACATGCGTACGTGCACTGAGGTTACGTCACCATTTGTTGACATCACTTCCTGGTCTAAGCGGGAGGCAAATGGAAGCATGGGCATCACGGCACCCAATCAAATCCCGACAAGTCCTGCAAGACCACCGATCGAGCAAACAGCAGTGCTTCATGTTTGTAAGTGTAACGGCCATTTTAACAGAAGTCACGCTTAAAGGGTCAAACGGTTTCAACAATGGAAAGAAAACTGAGTAAAATGACGCCGTAAAGAAAAGTGAATCAGTTTGAGTTCCACATAAAGTCCTCGAGAAGTAAAGATGTCGCTTCCAGCTGCAGACTAATAATCACAACTGTCCACGTCCATTCCTTCAAGACATTACTTGTGAGTCATGGCTTTGAACTTTTTCTTTTATGGTTGCTGTGTGTGTGTGTGTGTGTGTGTGTGTGTGTGTGTGTGTGTGTGTGTGTGTGTGTGTGTGTGTGTGTGTGTGTGTGTGTGTGTGTGTGTGTGTGTGTGTGTGTGTGTGTGTGTGTGTGTGTGTGTGTGTGTGTGTGTGTGTGTGTGCTTTAAGTGAGTGAAAATAACATCCTGTCCATTTCAATGCAGAGCCACAAGGCCTTTTGTTTTATTATGTGAGAGTGTAATCTCAATTTGTGCTTGATTTTCTGCTCATCTGTATGATTAAGGTAACTAATGGAATCGTGGTGATTTTACACCTTCGACTCTGAACTCTGACCCCAGCGCACACCTCCAGCGCAGTTAACTGAGGACCAAACAGTTTACCACGACAATATTCAGGGATAAATAAAGAGTAACGGACAAAGAAGATTCAAAGCTGAAAAATATTAAATCCTTACCAGTGTTGTTCGGACCTTGAGAGTTCAAGCTGGCGTATTTGTGCTGAAGAAATTCTCTTCCACACAGATCCAGCACCTGGAGGACAGAGAAAAGCACATGACTTCAACTTTGATTTAAAGAGGCAGAAAGGGGTGGGATTTAAAAAAACAAAACATGGCCCTTTGAAACGACTAGAGGCACGGGGATAGGCAGCTTCTTCACATTCATCAACCGACAAGTGAAAATAAAAGCGTATTCAAAGTTTCCTTCGTTTCCTTTCAATCAGAAAAAACTAATTCTCCAGGTCAACGGCCCTAACCGGGTTTGGTCCAAACAATATAGGCCTTCACCTGTCCTGTCAGAGAAAATTGCTCAAAAAAATGAGTTTCTTTGGAGACTGAGGAATGAAGATGGACTACAAGGTAAAAAAAAAAAAAAAAAATCTTTCCATCAACAGATTATGAAAGGACGAGTGCTTCGAGCAAACACAAATGATGTGAAGTGTGAGGCGATGCCGGCTGAAAGCACGGCACCGTCTTCTCTCCGTTGTGCTTTGTCATGTGTATTGTGCCTCGGCCTTCGTGAGCCCACATGTTTCCAAAGCCCTTTTCAAAATGAACGGTCATGGGAAACTCAGTGGGCAGTGCACACGCTCCGTAGGGAAACCCGGCTCTGCTCGGACCCCCCAGGGACGAGCAGTGTCTCTCTGTCCGATTCTGTTCCATGGCGAGACGTCGTCCTCGGGGGCAGCCAGTTCACATTACCCCGAGTGAGGAAGGTGCTGCTCAGGTAGCAAAGCAGTTCATGATTTTAATACTAGTCTTTACATTCAGAGTTATGACCTCTGACCCTCAGAGCGCAGCTCAGTGTCTCTCCTATTACTCCACACTTGTGTTTTAGCCTTTCTTATTATGCCACTTTGTGTTCGTTCATACCGTTTTGCTGTATAAAAAAAATGACCCATATATATTTTACTTGATACAGTTTTACATTTTCTTTTACTAAAAAACAAAACTATGATATTCCTGGCAGTTAAGGTTTGGCTCAGATTATTAATATATTACTAGTAGAGTTAACTATTTGAGGTAATGGTGATGGCCGTGGTTGGGGTTTCCCTTTCCTTAATGGAAAAACAAGTGTTACATTGTTACACACAATGACAATAAGTCATATATAATAACAAATATTATTACATAATAATAACAGACAGAATGAATATTGCTAACATCGACCACAAGATGATTTTCTTTTAGGATTTAGAATTAATCTTGCTTTGGGTTTTGTGATCTTACAGTTCCTGGTTTGCAATGGCAACGTGCTACGAAATGATACGAGAAACTGCCCGATTCTCTGGTGTCTTGATGACTTAAATAAGTCTGAATACGTCTTTGCTTTAAACTGAAAAGATGCTCTGGCAGTATATATATATATATATATATATATATATATATATATATATATATATATATATATATATATATATATATATATATATATATATATATATATATATATTAATCTGTGACGGTATCGTCACTGTGTCACATCACATGACACAAACCTGAGATTTTATGTTCTCGTCCGTTTTATGTTTTTTTTTCCAGTGTAATCCCACCCGCCTCAGGAGTTGCACAGTTTGAACCCCCACACACCCGGCCAGTGTCTCCTCTGACAAATGTCATTTCATGCTGGAGTCTCTCTGCAGTCAGCCATTTTGTGTCACAGCAGCTAACCCCCGTAGCTCCGCAGCTCTTCCCTGGTCTAGTATTGTTCCACGGCCTTCATTCACACCACAGGGGGCCCATTGTGTCGTGGTCAATGAATGAAGTTTGAGGCATTGACCCCTATAGCATTTGAATGTCCTCCTGTCCAGCCCTATTCCATGCTATCTTGTTCCCCAGTAGGCATCCATTTTGTGTCAAACGGAGAAGCAGGTGAAGGCTCCAGCTTCATTATCATTTACAATATTATTTTCATTCTGCCATACTGCCAAGCAAATCGTATCAAGGGAATTCACATGTAAGTATCCACCCGTAGATCTCAAACAGGATTTGCATATTGCTGAAAAAAAAAAAGTATAGAAATGATAAGATGTCATTTTAAAACGGTCATTTTTTTGTTGTTGTTGCAATTGTGTTGTGTTGGCTATGTGTAACTATGGTGAAGTGTAATATTTCTAAAGAAAGCGGGGTCACATCTGCCATCATCTTGGATGTTGTCACCAGATCTCCCCCAAATTCTAAAAGAAAAGTGAAACCTCCTCCAAACTGACAGGACTTCCACACAACTCCTCCCACTTCACATGTCACGAATGCTCATTGATGTTTTTGCACAAATCCAAGAAGTGGATCACTTCAGCACATCTGGCCGGGTGTCTTTCTGTGTAACAGTCTGGTTAAATAGCTTAAAAGAAAAAAAATACAGAGAGATACTGTTTGAGTGCTGTTTATACACTTCTTTCTTCTGTTTGAATTGTAGCCATCACCCAGTACCATCTGGGGGGGAGTCAGATGGTCTCAAGTTCATGTTGTAGCACAGTGTTTCCCTTTGGACAACAGCCTAGGGAGGCAGGATGGCGATTTTATGTCTAATTCCCCCCCCAGTATAAATGTCAGTTTTGTAAAGCTAGGAGTATTCCTTCTTCAGCTAAGATAAATCCTTACTACTCTTGCGTGTAAAAAAAAATATTCTGCTCTGCTTTTCAGCAGTTTGTGGTCCAGATTTGTCCATTGATAACTTAACTTTTTTGGCATAGCTCCACCCTTCATGGTACACAGAGAGCCAACAGGAGCCACAGGACACAATTAATGTTACTTTCCGGTGACAGAAAAACACGTGACCGACTCAAACTGAGCAGAAATTAAATGGGGAGGGGGGTAGGATAACAAACATCACCATCATGAAGTAAGTCAGAGAAAGGGAGAAGTTCTCCATACTGATGTGCATAGAAGTGTTTTTCATGTCACTTTGACAAACATCCATTTAGAATTCTTGAATTTTAGCTTCCACACTGAAACGGCAGAGATACATGATTTTTAAAATGTTTCTGTTGTTCACCTCTTCGATAGAAAGTAAAACTATTCATGCCGTTCTTTTGAACACGCCGCCACTTTCTTTGTAGTGCCTGAAACTCATGAGTTCTGTGTTATATTGCCTTTAAGATTTAGTGTGACTCATGTAATCGCTCTTGCACTGCAGGTGTTACTTTTCAAAACTGAAACAAAAGAAGGAAAAAGACATGCAGAGGTTTACGCCGGTTGCCCTTCAGCAGATCAGAGGTATCACCAATAAAAAACATGACGAAACAACCACTGCAAATCAAGTCAGAGTACAAGATACAGACTTCTTTTGCAAGAGTCAAGTAAGAGATCTTTATAAACTCTCTGCAAACAGCTTCAGAGTGAAAAGCCTGGATTTTGCTGTGATGAAAAATCATATGGGGTAAATATAAGAGAAAGAAGAGTGGAGCAGAGGCATGGAGGATGGGCAGATCGATGGTTCACAGGTGAGCTGAGCTGAGGAGATAGATCGAAGGACAAAAAAAAAAAAAAGGAGCGCAGTACAGAAAACAAAATTCCTGCTCATTTTGTGACTCGGATACCACCTGCAAGAACACACAGGGCCGGGGGGGAGTGGAGCAGGTTGCAGTGTGGGGGCGTGTACATGGACACACACACACACGGACCCCCTGCCAGGAAAGAAGGGGCTGAAGCAGGCTCTGTGCTGGCTGATAAGCAACGGCAACACTGCTTCCAACACGGAAGTTGTGTTTCCAGAAGAAAAACAGACTTCTAATTTGTGTGTGCTTCGCTTGGACCCACAGTCATTTACCAGCAGGAAGCATTAATACCTAGAGCCCGGGCAGCGAGTCGCACCGTATGAAGCCCAAACTAAACTTTTATTCAGCATCGCCGAATAGCAGTGTGGTCTTGTGGCCTTCATTGAACAAAGTCTTAAAACATTGAAAAGCTCTTTTTAGGGCCCGAGCACTGATGGTGTGAAAGCCCTATTGTTTCTTACGAAAAGTGATTTGCCTTTTTGGAGGCTTTATCATATTCAAAAACTCATGAAAGTGAATACACATATGTCTCCCAGTGAAAAATGTCGTATTCCAGTGGAGTCTCAAGTGGGCGTGGCCAAATGGCTCGAGAGCGCCCCCTAAAGAGATGCCCCGGCGGCCACATTTACCTAAATTCACGAAATCCGGTGGACACGTGTGTCACACCCAGATGCACAAAAAAGTTACATTGCACCGTTATGTCAACTCGACAGGAAGTCCACCATTTTGAATTTAGTCACCATTTTGGGCGATTCTGATACGTTGTACTTTGTCGAACTCCTCCGAGGGATTTTGTCGCACTGACTTGACTTTAGTTTCTATGAATAGATAACATGCTTGGGATTAAATCTTATCGAAATAATTCGTTTTCGTCGATGCGTGTGCCCGTGAGAGGCGGCCATTTTGAGCATCTCGCCATGAAACGAGTTGCTTTAAATCTTATGTACATGGACCGACCTTCTCCAAACATCACAGGTATGATAACAGCCCCGCCCTGAAGACCCCTGTGGGGTAATATTCGCTCACAGTCATAGCGCCCCCTGTTGGCCACTGGAAATGACACTTTTCATACTTTCTCATTCTACGTTGAGCTGGTTGATCACATGAACGTAAAGTCGGGTCACAATAACCTGAACATGTAGTTGATGATATATTGAGACATTCGTTCGACTTTGTCAATGGGCGTCGCCGTGACGATGCGGCAAAGTTTGATGTCTCACCGTGACACAGGAAGTTGATGTTTAAGGTCAAGGGATGCTTGAAACCTCACGAAACGTGCCACATGCATCCGGCATGGTGAGACGATACATGTGATATGTGTTTTGCGAGTGGGCGTGGCCAAACGGCTCGCTCGCCGTGACACAGGAAGTTTATGTTTAAGGTCAAGGGATGCGTGAAACCTCACGAAACGTGTGACATACATCCAGCGTGATGAGACCATACATCTGATATGTGTTTTGCCAGTGGACGTGGCCAAATGGCTTGCCAGCGCCCCCTGCTGGAGACAGGAAACGAGACAAAAATAGCAACTTTAAGCGGGTATACGTGGTCCCTCATGCACTGCACATCGGGGAGATGGCTTCGGGGAGGCGGCGCGCGGGAGTGCAAGGGCCCGTACATCACTGCTTGCAGTTTTAATTCATATTATTTCTGAATTATGACGGCATTATGAAGGAGGACCGACAGCTTCTCTTGGTTCACACTCTGTTCCGGTGTGCCACTTAATTAAAGGGAGTTTGTACTGCGTTAATGATCTGAAAAAAGTACAGGTGACAATTTGTGTGCTGACTTATGACTTTAAACACAATTTAACATGTCACACTAACAGCTCTTTTGATTAGCCAGTGAAGGCAAATCTACAGAGAGAATAGCCAAATAGCTCTGAGGGATTTTTGAATTAGGCTTTTTGCTTGAAATGCCAATCCCTACTTAACCTGCTCCACCGAGTTAACGGTTTGTTCCAATGAATTGAAAACATGTGCCTTCATTTGATTTATTTTTTCCTTCAGATTAAGAGTAAAAGCAGTAGGAATTTAAGCTTTTGTACAGATAACTTTTTGACATCAGGTGAAAGGGCAGATATCAGTCTGACAGTGAAACTGAACTAATCCATTGTGCCCTAAATTTAAAGTTATTTCCATTACAGATGTTGCGGATTAAATCAAATTCACATTTCTGCAGATTTTACCTGAAAATCCCCACTCACAGTGATGAATTTATAAATTTGCCACTATAGATTAAGGCCGAGCTTATATTGCAGCGACATCAAGCCTCATCAAGCTTTGCGCTAAAAGTATTCACCGTTTTTCCTCGTGACATTAGTCCGAGGACAAATTTCAACTGAATTAAATCTCAATATAGTTCTCAAACCAAATTACTTTATGTGAGCCTGTTTACCGTTTTGGAATATTTATGAGACGATGTGGAATAACAAATTAGCTTTTCTTCACTGCGAGTCCTCCCTTAAACCTTCATGTTTTGTTGCTTAATTTATTTCCAGTCACGATGGCTGCATTATGTATCCCTGACAAACAGCCTCTTGAAAGAGTAAAATATCATTTTAACCCAAAATGCTGCCAGCGATTGGGCTCGTCACTCTGAAAACCCACGGTAGGTCTCGACAAACATGACATCTTACAAAAGCCATTTTCTCTGACATTTGATCATAACTTTTAAACTGAAATTTCTATAATAGTCAGAGATGAAGACAATTTATTAATTCGGCTATGATTACACTATTACCGTGCTGTTTGAACACATAATGATGAGGACTTTTTCAAAATTATTATCACTTGAGATCTACTCAGAATTCTTCCCTGTGGAGATGAAACCACGATAACATACAGTTTTGACACACTAATTTGTATAACGTTTATTTTTTTGGTAGTTTGTTCCATTTGCTAGATTTTAGAATGAAGAGTGTGCAGAGCAGTTATCAATGTAAAAGGTGGCAACTTTGAAGAATCCAAAATTAGAAACATTATGGCTTGTTTCCCCCTTTTTCTCCTATTACGAACATACATCTTATTACATTGTACTATTTCATACGGATTTTATTGTACAATTTATAAAAATGCAAAAATAAAGCGAACCCTTTGAATGAGTTGTGTCCAAAGTTTTCACCGCTGTGTTTACCGTCTGATAAGAGAAATACATTATTTATCATGCAACAATATTTTTATTATCACTTAAAAATACTTGTTTAAATCAATTAAATGTATGTCTACATATGTCTCAATACAATGCAGTATATTGCAGTTTCCGATGTTATGCATTTTTTTGTGTGCATCCTATTTGCATGACCATTGTAGGACCATTTCACCTGCATATTAAAAACTTAGATTACAGTAATTACCATTTCATCAGGAAGAAGGCAACAGACCCACAAACACTGTTAACCACTACGAAGGTAGTCGATAAAGCAGAATAGATACGAAATGAAAAGTTGCGTGCTCTTATCTTTATTAAAACATATTCATGGCACCTTAAAGAAATTACAGCCACTTCATATGGAACATCCGCTGGTGCTTATTCAAGCCAGTCATCTTTCACAGGGCACTGAGGGAAGGTTATGTTACGGTTGTGTGACAGCAGTGTGCCATTTAATTAAATGTTAGCACAAGTGCCGCCTCTGTGATCACTCACAATGTGTGTTAGCACACAACTTGTTCATACTGTATATGTTGTGTATTTTTGGTATATTAATCTGACATTGATGACTAAATGTAGAGAGTAAGGGAGGAAGGGGAGGGGGAGTTCTAATAAGAAAGTACAGAGCTTGAAATAGTGTACGCTCTTCAAAGAAACAGCTGTTTGGGTTTTTCTGTTGTTGTTCAAAGAGTTGATTGCTGTTATTTGTAAGAAGTGACAAATGTGTAAATGTGGCGATACAGGAAGGCGGTAAAGTGTCAACACCGAGAGGGTTCCTGTCCCGTCTCCTACCAACAGTTAATGTCAGATTCTTTTAATCCTGACCATAATCCTTCTTACATTAATTAGCTTGCCCCAACTTCAACCAAAAACAGTACATGGAGATGGAGGAGGAGACGACACTCACACTGGAATGATATAACAAATGACCTCTTTTGGTGTTAAGGTGCGATGACTTGGAGAACGAAAACAGAGATGGGCAAACATGAAAGGTTGAACACAAGCCGAAGGCGGTACGGATGAACTGACACATCATGGCAAACTGTAAAATAAGTAATAGAACATATTTGTTTCAATATTGATCCAGCCTCCTCTCATCTTCTGCTTGTTGCATTTAATTCTTATTAAAAAAAAGACATTTAACTTCTCATAAGGAAAACGTCTTCTAACCTTTGAGAAGTTTACAAGCAGAGTATATATAGATTGCCTATTGCCATAGGTTGCATAATGACTGTGATTTTGCAGACATAAATGGGTTCTTTTAGGGGGTAAACCATAGCCTTGTACTTTGTGAAAAAGGCCACCTTATGGTTTAGATCTACCTAATTAATGTGTTGAGCGAATCATTTTTGTGTGAATAAAAGGTTAAGACAGGCATCACTCTACATTTATTTTCTTACTTTCAGCAAATTGTCTGAAAAGCCGTTACCCCCAAATCTATAATATTTTACTGAAGTTGAGATTTTTACAAAAAACATGCCACAAAGCCAGGCTGGCATCTCCTTCACAAAACGATATACCGTACAAAATGAAATGTATCCATGCACTGACATCACAACGTGGTTTTTGACCATATCTATGATATTTACCACAACTGTAATGTCACACTTTAAACTTTTTTAGACTTTTGTTCCAACTATATTCTACTGAGAAAATCATGCTGAAAATGCACACACACACACACATAAAATAATTAACATTCTGTGATAAACAACACAAATCACTTGTGAGTAAGACTTTGTTCTGAGGATAAATCTAATTTGGATATTTGTTATGCATGTCATTGGGATTTGAATGGAGATTTATTTCCCACAAATCTTGACCAATTGTTGTTTACATAAAGTACATTCACCAAGCACTTCACAGTCCTGCCAGGATATCGTAACTCCTGGGATAAAAAATAATTAATAAAAATTCAACCAATCTCCACAATACACAGGGTTTGCAGTTTTGCCGAATTCCCGCAATTTCTTTTCAATAAACAAAGTAGAAGCTCTGCTTAAGGCTCTAAAGAACAAAGTCAACCTTTCCGAAGTTGAGAAAGTTTCAGAAATAAAACTACCCAAGACAATTCTTCTGCACAGTACTGAACTAAGGGTTTGAACATTTTTATAAATGAGCACTTCAGTTGAAGATTTTTTTTTTTTTTTTAAATCGATAAATTTGCACACAAAAAAAGCAATAAAAATGTAAACTGCAAGCAGTGATGTACGGGCCCTCACACTCCGGCGTGCTGCCTCCCCGAAGCCGCCTCCACAAAGCCGCCTCCCCGAACCCGCCACCCCGAAGCCGTCCCCCCGACGTGCAGCGTGCGAGGGACCGCGTATACCCGCTTAAAGTTGCTATTTTTGTCTCGTTTCCTGTCTCCAGCAGGGGGCACTGGCGAGCCATTTGGCCACGCCAGCTCGCAAAACACATATCAGATGTATGGTCTCACTACGCTGGATGTATGTCACGTTTTGTGAGGTTTCAAGCATCCCTTGACCTTAAACATAAACTTCCTGTGTCACGGTGAGCGAGCCGTTTGGCCACGCCCACTCACAAAACACATATCACATGTATTGTCTCACCACACCGGATGTATGTCACACGTTTCGTGAGGTTTCAAGCATCCCTTGACCTTAAACATCAACTTCCTGTGTCACGGCAAGACATCAATCTTTGCCGCATCGTCACGGCGACGCCCATTGACAAAGTCGAACGAATGTCTCAATATATCATCAACTACCTGTTTAGGTTATTGTAGGCAGACTTTACGTTCATGTGGTCAACCAGCTCGACATAGAATGAGAAAGTATGAAAAGTATAATTTCCAGTGGCCAACAGGGGGCGCTATGACTATGAGCGAATATTACCCCACAGGGGTCTTCAGGGCGGGGCTGTTATCATACCTGTGATGTTTGGAGAAGGTCGGTCCATGTACATAAGATTTAAAGCAACTCGTTTCATGGCGAGACGCTCAAAATTGTCGCCTCTCACGGGCACACGCATCGACGAAAACGAATTATTTCGATAAGATTTAATCCCAAGCATGTTATCTATTCATAGAAACTAAAGTCAAGTCAGTGCGACAAAATCCCTCGGAGGAGTTCGACAAAGTACAACGTGTAAGAATCGCCCAAAATGGCGACTAAATTCAAAATGGTGGACTTCCTGTCGAGTTGACGTAATGGTGCAATATAACTTTTTTGTGCGTCTAGGTGTGATACACGTGTCCACCGGATTTCGTGAATTTAGGTAAATGTGGCCGCCGGGGCATCTCTTTAGGGGGCGCTCTCGAGCCATTTGGCCACGCCCACTCGCGACTCCACTAGAATATGAAATTTTTCGCCGGGAGACATATGTGTATTCACTTTCATGAGTTTTTGAATATGATAAAGCCTCCAAAAAGGCAAATCACTTTACGTAAGAATAAGAACATTGAACGTTGAACGATGAACGTCGAACGTCCAAGAACATTTTTACGAAATACAATAGGGCTTTCACACCAATTCTCTGTGCTCAGGCCCTAAAAAGAAGAAGAATCACATCTTTACGAAATACAATAGGGCTTTCACACCAATTCTCGGTGCTCGTGCCCTAAAAGTTATAACAAATTCTCTGTCATTTTGGGGTATTGAGTTCTAATTGATTGGCAAAAATGCGAATTTTATCCATTTAGAAGTGAAGGGGTCCCGATACTTTCTTCAGAACAGCACCAGTTCTTGCACACAGTTTTTCAAGCTCCCTGGCAGACAGGTCATCCCATGAGTCTCTGGAAAGCTTTTCTTCAGTAGATTTACTGTAGTTTGTGTCAGTGTCTTCTGTCTCTTCATGTAATCCAGTGACTCCATGATGCTCAGACCAGAACTCTGTAGAGGCCATTTCACCCTCTGCAGGACTCCTCCAGACTCAAGACAGTTCTTCAAGACTCTTTATGTTTGGACTCTTTCTCATGCTGCATGGATGTATGTATTTCAGCTGTTTGGACCTGGTGGTACTGTGTGATGAGTCTTAGCTAGTTTTATTTTGAACTTTGAATTGATGAGTGTAAGAAGTAAGTCAACAATCTTCATTTACTTTATCCTTTGCTTTTTTTTATTTTCCAATAGTAAAACATATAGTTGACTGTAAATTTAGCACTATGCGCTGATCTCCTCAGTACACACATCTAAAAAAATATATAAATGGAAAAATGGACTCTGAAAGAAATCCACAGCGTGAGGAAAATTGAGAGGGAGTGAAAGGCAGACCCAAAGAGACTGGAGGATATTGAAGTCATGACACCCTCCCGCTCCCTTATTAACTAAAACCAAACTGACATCCTGATGTCAAACCTCCTCCACATACTTGGTCAAAGGAACAAACTGATATATTAGCTGTTAGCGGTTCCTTATCTGCTCCTTGGGGATTTGGGGGTAACTCGTATTCGTATCTCAAAACCACATGTCTTTGCGTTTTGTTAGCTTTGGCACGAGACACTCAAATGGGGAGTTCTACTCACAAAAGGGATGAATCAACAAACATAACGCAGAGCTGAATATCCGATGACTGCGGGCAATATGGTTGTTTGGGTCCACCTCGTTCTTGTGCACATACAGAAAACATTTTTGTTGTCAGACAAGCCTGAATCAATTAGCTGCTCAAGTTAATCAGCAGCTCACAACAGATTGTAAAACTTGCTGTCAAGAGCAATCCTGCCTGGTGCCAAAATAAGAGCATTGTCCTGACAAACAGCAGATATATGTTGCATGAATGGGTGTAATTTAAACAATCCGCCCTCCCCGAGTAAATGATCCTTCTCCTGGGCAAACATGAAATTGGACGGAGGACTTGGAAAGAGAAACTGGCACAGCATAAAAGAGGGAAGAATGAAAGAAAAGACGTGAGGAAAGAAAGAAAAGTGTGAGTGAAAGACAAATAAATCAGGAAAGAAGGAAAGCAGAGCAGATTGAAATAAATGGAGCAGAATGCGAGCTGGGAGTCTCCGATTCTCCCATGTCTCCATCTCACTCGTACACCTGGTAGCAATTGAAAAGTAACCTTATTACCTACAATAACTCTCTCTTTTTTTCCCCTGCCCATACACGAACACACACTTTTAACACAACCAGACTTGCAAACCCACCCACACACAGCCTATTAGCCAGGATAACAAGGCCTATTTATGACCAACACCACACTCCCTCCATTTCACTTTAATAGTGAGATGTATTCCACGGCAAAGTGGTCATGTCACAAGAGTGTGCACACAAACACACACATCAAACAATAAGCAGCACACTTACAGATGTCCACACTTACAAATATATATTTGTACATTACACACACACACACACACACACACACACACACACACACACACACACACACACACACACACACACACACACACACACACACACACACACACACACACACACACACACACACACACACACACACACACACACACACACACACACACACACACACCAGGGAAGCGTTAAGGAAACAGTGAGGGAAGCCGCAGCAAAAACATGTTAAAAATGATCTTAAATAAGATGACCTCATTTCTAAAAATATATAGTTTTTGTTTGGAAGGTACGAAGGTCAAGTTATACCACATAAATCCAGACAAAATAAAATAAGATACCTTTTAAAAAAACTTGAAAATGAAACTGTAACCAAGGTAAAAGGTACCAAGCAGAACTAAAAAGGCTATTTTCACCTGAAAAACATCTGTCAGTATCAGCTCCTCAACTGTGGGGCCAAAATGGGCTGTATTGTTAAGAAACATTTGGGAGACATCTAAAATTACAGTAATTCTCTCTGTCTCCATCACCAGGCCAGAGTGAGATCTGAAAAACTCCAGCAAAAAGTTATATTATTACTTCTGCCTAATCCGAGCTAACATCCTTCTAAGTCAGTAAACATGGATGTTATTGAACGGGTTCTAAAAAGGTGTCAACTCTACCAAATTCAATGCAAAAGAAATGAAGGACAACAAATTCTGTTCTTTCAATTTAATCATAGGTGCCTCTTCCTTGAATGTGCCACACTTGACAACCTTTAAAAAACACACAGTGGGTTGTGTTTGAATAACAAATGCATCCTGGTTCCAGTGCAGGTAACTCCAGTGTGGAAAGAGTTAATAGAATTTGTTTCTGTTGTGAATAAAATCTCGTAAAAACTCTACGTGGAACCAAAAACACAACTTTTTCTTTTATATTAAAAGAGATTATTTGTAGGGTGTGGCAAATCTTAAAATCTGTAGTGAATTTATTATTTTGTGGTGTGAAGTTCTAACAAAAGAAAAAGTCGATTCACATTTACATTCAGATTTCCCCGGAGTATCCAGTGACTATGAAAAACAATCTACTCGTGTTCTAGTTTGTTTGTAGGCGTTCACTTAATTCTCACCGCTGTTAAAGGTTTGGTTTGCACAAATTACAAAATCATATGTTTTTCTCGCTCACCTCCAGTGTGTAGCCACGCAGATGGTTTAAATTTTATTTGGTGAGGCTTGGAAAAATTGGCCCCTGACATATCTGCCTGCGCCCTAATGCAATGTTTTGTGGTGATCCAAGAATTTAGAAAATAGCTGTGAAAAAGTCACATTATAACTTGTCTTTCCAGAAACAGTGTTTTGATTCCTGGGTCGAATATGCAAAGCTTGCCGTCAACAGCTTTAACTGGAACTAAAAACTAGGTGGGGTGTGTGTGTGTGTGTGTGTGTGTGTGTGTGTGTGTGTGTGTGTGTGTGTGTGTGTGTGTGTGTGTGTGTGTGTGTGTGTGTGTGTGTGTGTGTGTGTGTGTGTGTGTGTTCGAGCCGCACAGCTGCAGTTCCAGAGAGCATGGCAGCGGACATAGTTCAGCAAGTCTTTACCTACATCCGGAGTGAGCTGTTCTCAAGAAAGCTACACAGCAACACCACAAGCCAGGAATCATACTGTCAAACAGGATACTTTGAATGCACACTGCACTAGTATTTGTAATTAGGAACACATTTTACTGAACACTACTTCCCCCAACAATTTCAATATCTACACGACGCTCTTATCACAGCTGTGACACGCAAGTTTTTTTTCTTTAATTCTCACCCAATAATATCCATTAAGTACCAGTCAAAAGTTTAGACACACCCACCAATTGAAGTTTTTCTTCTTTATTTTTACTATTTGTACATTGTAGCACAAACCCAAGGACATGAAAACTGTGAAATAACACCCAGAAAAGTGCAAACAAAACCAGGTACGTTTTCAATGTTAGATTCTTCAAAGTAGCACCATTTTGCTTTAACAGCAGTATTGCGCACCCTTCTTTCTTTCAGCCAGCTTCATTAAATCATTTCCTGGAATGCTTTTCCAACAGTTTGTAAGGACTTCCTCAGCACAACACAACTGATGGTCTCAAATGCATAAAAAACAAACAAAAAAGTATTTCCATCAGTTCCCTCAGCTGGTAACTGAAAACTATTTTAGGTGATGAGCTTGTGAGGCTGGTTAGCAGCAAGCAGTGGCTACTTTGAGAAATGTAAAATATGAAACCACTTTGCTGTCACTTGATGCAACCATGCGTGCTATTTCATATTTTTGCAGAAAAACCCCCCAAAGAAAAACAAACAAACAAGAATGGGCCTGTTTCTCCAAACTTTTTACCTGTACTATACATCATTCTGTAAATGTGTCTGCTTAGGAAGATGTGAGAACAGAATTGCTATATATTTCAAGTTATTTTTGATGTAGCTCGATCTGTTGTGTTTTAGTTAGCCATCTCCTGACCTTTGGACCTTTAGCTGATACAATTTGAAAGTCTTATACTGTTGGTAGCAAACTATTGACCTGTTGTCATCCACCAAGTAAATGTGAGTTAAAAGTGAAACAACAACTTACAATACAGTCCTCAGACACAATATGGTATTTTAAAGTAGACTCTATTGGAAAATATTGCATTTTGTTTTAAAATATGAATATATTTCTAACATTGTTTTTGTACAGTAAGAATTCTAACAAAATCAATACATTTGAAATAAGTATGATTCTGTTTTATTTTGTTTTAGAAAAAAAATAATTCTGCTAATTTTGGTCAACATGTGTTGTATATAAATGTCCGATATCATTAAACGGATGGGAGTTTCATCCTGGTCAATCATTTTTGACTCGTGTCTGCACAGTTCAGTGAGATATCTATATACAAGAAATAATTCAAAAAAACCTTTTTATTTTACCAGCAATAATTAAATGCATCAAATACTATTTAACATTAATTTGGGTCAAGTTGTGCTTTGAAAGTTTTTCAATATGTTGTAGATCAGAAGGTTAATGTTACTATTTACAGTTTGTTGTACAGCCCAGAGCTGAACCAAAATAATCACATACAAAAAAAAATCATGCAGGTTTACTTGGCTCTGGTTTGAAGGTGTTTGAAACAATTGCGGTTAATTTAGAGTTTTGATTGGTTCCTTTGAAAAAAAAAAGAAAAAAAAAAAGGTACAAATAATTTTTAAACTTTAACTAAACTATATGAAGTGGTTCAGACATTACACTTTTTCATCCAATACTCACTGCAACCACATGTAAAATTGGGGACATGTGTTCCACACAATTTACATACCTGTGAGCATACTTTGTTGTACAGCTAAAGGTGTAATTAACAGCCCTCTGCCACATCAATCCTGGCAACAGTAATATTTCATTGCATTTTTGAGAGGACAAGTGAAAGTGAACTGGTAAATATAATTTACTGTGCCATATTTTAAACCACTGGATGCAGCAGCAGCATGTGTCATCCTCCAGGTTTCCCCTGGAAACCATTAGTTAGCAGAGAGTTCGTTGCTAGCAGCTGCAACAACTAATTGAATGGTAGATGTGCTGTTTAGCCCTTAGCCCGCAGAAGGTTTGTGGAAACTTTAACGGGGTTTTATTGTCCTCTGCTTACTCCTCGACACTGCTGCAGGTCACCTGAAGGCTTTGGAAAGCTAAAGTTCTTGTGAATCCGTTAGCAAAAACTATTTCAAAATACAATTACCAGAGCAGTGAACCGCTTTGTTACACCCCCCAATGAACAAACAAACAATTACAGAATTGATGTAACTCACTAATAAAGCCTCATTATTCTGTCCTCAGAGTAGGTGTCAGACCACACTTCGACAGATAGCGAACATACTGTTGTATAGAGAGTCAGACGAAGAAGAAAAGTTGAATGAACGTTTACTGTTTGTTTTCCTCTTCTCGTGTACAACAATCTTTTTTGTAAAACTGAAATAAGGACAAAATAAATCACTCAATCAGTATGTATGTCAAAATAAAATTATATATCTTTTCTGATGTACCACACAGAATAAACACTGTGCTAAATTACCTTCCTTTTCAACAAACAAGGCATGGCTTGATAATTAACATTTTTGCTGAGTCATCACAATGCTTTACCTTAACTTAGATGCTAAAAAATACTAGCTCCATAAAAACGTCCCTCTTTATGTTAAAGTTCTATGTAAACATTCAATAAGCAGTACAATTCAGCACACATGATATGTTGGTACTCACAAGCATTGCTTCTCAAGGCACTGAAGGTAAGAAAGGCAGAGGATGAGCTGCCCACATGTGATCCCTCACCTCTGCTGTGCGCTGGAATCATTGCTCTGGCCACGTCATGTGACCCTATTGGCCAATGAATGAAGAGAAGACTTCTACTGCTAAAACTAACTGCAATAACACATGCAACCACCAGGGGGATAAATTAAAATAATCTAAACATCAACCCAACAGACAGAACACTCATAGTGCTGCAAGGATCCATAAACGTCCACTTGGCTTCAGTTCAGAATGGATGGATGAATGGGCCCACACGTCAACATCAGCTTTGCCTCCGTAATATTTCTCAGACATTTAGGACCATCTCAAATTCTTAAGGCCCTGAGGAGTTAACAATGAAGGACCTTGGTCTTAAGAGTTAAGAATTAAGGCCCTAGGTCTTAAGAATTTGGGACCAATTTTCATTCATCTGACTGTGACACATGATGGTGCCTTGATAGACAGAAAGACACAGAGAATGATAATTGAAATAAGGGTACGTTTTACCATACATTTTTACAGAATCCATATGCAGTTCTCACTTACACGGTTAGTCCAGCCTACTTTTAGTACACAGCTACAGTATTTATCATTTGTTTTGTATGTTTAAATACCAAGCCAAACATAAACAGCCATAAATCTTCCATGAACGCAGTATACACGTCCCAGGGGACTCAATATTCCAGGTCCACGTAGGGGAGCTGTTCACAGTGCATCACTGTAAATGGCAAATTCCCCTGAAACTCTTTGTCCCATTTTAACAACTATGCTTGGGTCTCGCTTTCATTTCAAGACAAAAGGAAATTTTGCTGTTGTTTAAAAAAAGAGCCAGTTCGACACACAAACGGCCTATCGCCCCCCCCCCCAACATACTTATACAAGCAAATTTTTTGAGCATGTAATCATTTACACCCACATACTCAGATATAAAAACAAGCACACAAGTATGCACATCCACATGCAAACCCAGTCGGTGACCTCACAGGAAATTTGAAGGTTTTTAGCCGAGCCACTGTTAAACATGATTAGGCACTTGTGGAGGGCGAGGTGATTGTCGATGAAGGACTTTGTAGTGGTTAAAGGGTGTGTTAGGTCACTGTGCTTTCAGCCTCTAATGCAGTCTGAAGAGGTCATCTAATAAAATGGCACTCTTTATTCCACCCACACACACATACAACGCAAGAAAAAGTAAGACTTTGCCCTTTGTTCTTTTGAATGTATGACTCTAACTGCTACAATACATACCACCACCAAAGCTATGCAAAATATTAAGGAATGACAGTTCGACATGCTGAGCAGTGCTACTTGTGGACGTAAAGGAAAGAGTGGTGGTGGGAAGTTTACGTGCAGTGGTCAATAATGTCGCTTTTATGTACTTTAACACAAAAACAATATAATCATGTGATTTTCAATAGTTTTTTCTGGTTTACTCATCGAAAGTGTTATTGTCAGATTTCAGTCACAACACCTTCCTGCAAATGTTTCACAAGAAAAGTGTTGGTAAGAAATTAAGGGTATTTACTAAAAAAGCAAATACAGTAAGAATTAAGTTTGCTGTCATGCTGTAACTTTAACAAGGCAAACAGAAGCAGATCAAAACAAGGCTTCAAGTTGTCGTCACAAATCAACACACCTTAAATGTCATAACAACTCTGACTACTTCTTTTGTTTTTGTTGGTTTCTTGCGTGACAGACACTTACAAGATTGATTAGATCTTCAAGCAATTAGAAAATGTAAATGAGTTTCAGCCTGATCAAGAGAACTGTGAGCATCTTAGTTGCTCACTTGGAGAAAAAAAAGGGGCCAAGCATCGTTCCACCGCTGCACTGTGGTGCTGCAAACTTCAAAACATAAACACGAACTGAAAGACTGGCAATACTGTGCACTTAGATCATGTTTCATTCCAAAAATCACTAAATGGATTCTTACTGTGGATGCATATACACCTAACCGAAGCTCTCTTGTATTTGCCTGCACTTTGCACTACAGCACCTCTAAGATGCATATTCTATGATTTAACTCTATTCTATTTTATTACTGTTTTGTCTTGTGTTTAATTTTATGCATTTTATCTTTTCTTCTGCATTTTATTTATTTTCTATATTTTTAAATGTTCATTTATATCTGTTTTAGTGAAACACTACATGCCATTTTCTTGCTGTGAAGCACTTTCTCACACAAGTTTATTATGATTATTATGATTAATATTATAATTTTGTATCACCCATCCAGCAGTCCATCTTGTGCATCAGTGACTCATAAACACAGAAAAATAGAATTAGTAATAAACTCTTCCATGAGACTTTGTATGTTGTTTCTCTGGCCTAGGTTTCAGTCAGTTTGTCAACACACACACACACACACACACACACACACACACACACACACACACACACACACACACACACACACACACACACACACACACACACACACACACACACACACACACACACACACACACACACACACACACACACAAACAGAACATTACAAAACTAGGCAGCTACTGACCAAACTGAATTATGAAAGTGACCTTTTCTTTGGCACAAACTGTATGAACAAACAATACTTGAACAACACATTATACAGACACTAGCCTGACCAGATGATCAATAAACTGGGGCCCACAGAATTAATCTGTAATATTCTTTGTGACCCCATGACCTTTCCTTTCATAGGCAGTCTTACATAAACAATCAGATGATAATAGCTAATTTACAAATCCAAATAAAACAGAAAAGAAAGAAAACTGGCACAAAAATCAGTGAAGAGTTCAATTATGAACATATCGAACAATTTCACAGAGGAAAGGTCTTCTTAAGGAGTTCACATTCAGGAGTTTATTTCAGTTATAGAAACATAGTGCATTATGTCTACTCTCCATACGAGTGTATGTATGTATGTATGTATGTATGTATGTGTGTGTGTGTGTGTGTGTGTGTGTGTGTGTGTGTGTGTGTGTGTGTGTGTGTGTGTGTGTGTGTGTGTGTGTGTGTGTGTGTGTGTGTGTGTGTGTGTGTGTGTGTGTGTGTGTGTTATTACTGCATCTAACCTTCATTCTTTTTCTAAGTGCATACTGTTGTGTATTTTGAGTAATACTGCTGTTTTAAAACCGAAGTAAACAGAAAACCACTTCACAGAAAGAGCAAGAGACACAGAGAAGACAGAACGTGAGAGAGCTGCAGTTTGTGCGCAGACAGCCAGAGAAACTGGATCTATCCAAACACACCTGCTTGTAATGATTTTCACCAAGCACTAAGTGTGTGTGTGTGTGTGTGTGTGTGTGTGTGTGTGTGTGTGTGTGTGTGTGTGTGTGTGTGTGTGTGTGTGTGTGTGTGTGTGTGTGTGTGTGTGTGTGTGTGTGTGTGCGTGTGTGCACCCAAAACAAGCTCAGCGCTGTCTGTGGTCCCTCGGTTCTCTCAAGGCAGCACAGAAACACATAGACACACACTCTAAGTATGGTATAGATTAACAGAGAGCAGACTTTCTAAACACACTCATGTAAACAGAGCAAATTCACACACACACACACACACACACACACACACACACACACACACACACACACACACACACACACACACACACACACACACACACACACACACACACACACACACACACACACACACACACACACACACTTGGTGCATTTTTCAGAAAGACTGTGTCCTCTTAATGGCTTAAGAGTAAGTTATGAACAAAACATTTGTGCATTAGGATATAATGTAAAACACAGAGTCATGGTGTATAAACATGTCATTTTCACTTAAGGATAAGGAAGGAGAGATAATGGAAGTCATTATAAACATGCGCCCCTCCTTCTTCGATAAATATCTGCCACGGGAAGCCAAAACTCCTCTCTCTTATATTACCTAAAAAAAAGAGGTCTTTGTCAAGTGGCCAATCACCTACATTCACAATAGGAATACACAAAATGCTCACTATTATTGTTCGTGTTTAACAGTTAACAACTGGGGAAGTCCAAAGTGTTCAATATGAACTATATAAAACATATACTATTACATAACTTTTTTATTTCAAAATGCTCAGATCTGGTATGATTTCCTATTGACACTTGTATGTAATGTCACGTTTAGTTTACTTAGTTATGGCAGCAGATAATTTGAATTTACAAATCTGGTTGTAGTTGTCCTGCTTACGTGCAAGTGAGGCAGGGTGCGTGTGATTGGCTGAAAGGTGAGAGAATTGCCGTGTTTTCAAATGACATACTTCCCTTAGTACACTAACAAATAGTGCTCGTACATGTCAGGACTGACAGAGTAAGTGTTGTTTCTGCTGTTGTGCGCTGACTTTTGTGTCCTCTGTTTAACACACTCAATAAAACACACAGATTCTTCTGTCCAGCAGCAGCAGTAGTGAAAAAGAAACATTTTTGTGCTGTGTTCAGGAACAGCTGCAGCTTTCTCAGACGTCAGTGGCACCGCCCCTTTCCTCCATATAGTCAAGACGGTGACCGTTTATTGTGGAAAGTGTCCAGCGTTTCAAACACATTTTTTTTTTGGACCGTTTTGAGTGTATTATCCTGGTACTTGTTTCTGTGCTTGACAGCGTGAAGGCACTTCTGCACTCAAAACAGCGAGTGTTAGTGCACAAGTGCGCCATCTGGAACGCAGCACGTGTCATGAAAAATACCAGGGTGCAATAAAAAAGATGGAGTTTTGAAAAAGACATGAAATGCAACTTATTTTCACTTCAATAAACATCAGACAAAACTCTTCATGTGTAAAAGAAGAGCTTCACTTTTTTATTTTTAAAGCCCGCTCATTAATTTGAACAAAAATGACAAATATGATCACATCACAATAAAAGTCCACTGACAATAAATTACCATTGAATTGAATCACAGCCCAGCTATGTTACTAATCATTACCTACTTTAACCCTTGTGTGGGACCCGTTTTCATTTTTTATCAAAAGAAAAAATAAATGATTCATTATTTTATCAAACTGAGACTCATTGGCTTTGACTCATTTTTTGTGAAGAACATATATCAGAACACATTTTCAATGACCACACACACCGTACACCCACCCTACACATTTATATTACATACAGGATGTTCGGGTCCACTGGACCCGCAGCTAATAAAAGTGTGGAAATTGTAGGTCCTGTGTAGCTTCACTCTCCTTATCCTTCCTTATCACAACTGATCAGGATGGCCAAAAGATTCTCTGCTCAGAGCGCCTTGCAATTGATTTTAGAAGAGAGAGAAGCTTTAGATGAAGATGAAGAGGAAGAGGTTTCAGAATGTGAGGATCACATTTCTGAAAAGTCAGAGTCTGCTAGTGACTTTGAAGAAGAGGATGAGATTGAGCATCAGCTAGTTCCAAAACAAAGACGAGCCACAGGACCAGTTCATCAGCAGCCAGGTGCAGGACCAGAACAAGCCCGTCATCAGCTACCCTGGGCCTAATGTCACCATTGATGAGCAGCTGATGCCATTTAGGGGCCGCTGCCCCTTTAGGCAGTATATACCATCTAAAAATGCAAAATATGGTACAAAGATCTGGGCTGCCTGTGATGCCACTTCCTCATATGCTTGGAACTTACAAGTCTACACATGGAAGCCTGATGGAGGAGCCCCTGAGAAAAATCAAGGAATGAGAGTTGTCCTGGACATGACTCAGGGACTCAGTGGACACAACATCACATGCGACAATTTTTTTTACCTCGTACAAGCTGGGACAGGAGCTCCTAAAGAGGAAGCTGACCATGGTGGGAACGATATGGATAAACAAATTTGAGCTCCCACCCCAACTGCAGACTACAAAGAACAGGCCTTCCAAGTGTGTGTACACGGCTGACATGTCCCTGGTATCTTATGTGCCAAAGAAAGGCAAGAATGTGGTACTCATGAGTACACTGCACACGTTTTATTAAAAAAAAAAAAAAAAAAAAAAAAAAAAATTAGTAGCACTTAAAATTGATAAATGTGATCTGACAAAGGTAAAGGGCAAATATTAACCATATATTCTGTTTATATTGCTTTTAATTGGGATGAAGTAAACATCTGTTGAGTAATTTAAATTTAAATTGTTTGATTGTGTTGAATTAAAAACCCAAAAATGCAGCGGGTCCACCAGACCCACGAACACTGGCTGAATAACAAAAATATGAACACCACACAAGGGTTAAATAATGTTACATTACCTGAGATAAAAGGTTATAATGGTTACAGACGGCTGTTTGCTTTATGTCCTTGTAGAATATTCTGTGCTTGTTTGTGTAGACACAGCACATGTCCCAGACCTTTCTGTGACCTTCGCTCTACCTATCTAATATTCACTCACTCCTCTCTGCCTTTTTGTGTCTCCTACCATCCCCCCGCGCCTTCCACCCCCACCCAACAGCTCTTTCATATTTCAGTAGGTTTTTTAGCAAGGATAAACTCTCTGTGGTTAACTTGCTCCTTTTAAAGGACTCCAAACGAAGTGTGCCTGTGTGTGCTTTGGCAGGCTTGGGGCGAAGTCCATGTTCCAACTGGTCAGTGCAGCAAATGCAGTGTGTCAAATGTTGAACCTTATACATTTTTCTTTTTTACTGCATTTTACCGACTGACCTTCTCCAAACACCGGCTGTCTGACGAACCGTTAGCGCAGCAATTAGAAAGGACCTGGATCTGAGTGAGTCAGTCCCATCCGACGATCTGTGACAGGACACTCCCGAGCCTTTTTATTTATTATTTATTTTCGTTCCTTCTCTACACATGGCATCCTTCTATTCATCTTCCTGTGTCAACCAGGCCATTCATCTGTCCCTCCTCACTATTTCATTTCATTTACTGGCCTGGGTTACTTTAGTGTGGCCCCGGAGCACGTTTCCCCGGAAACTTGATTGGATTACTGTGGCTCTCGTGCTTATATAATGGTTCGCCTTCCATTTTAAGTTTTGGTACTCTGACACTTTTTTTTTTTTACATTATCTCATTAAAATGTGCTCATATGAATCTACACTGCAGTTGTTCAAAAGGTTCAGATCGAGAGGGACCGTAGAAAATGATCAGAAACTAACTAAAAAAAAAAGAAAGAAAAAAAAGTCTAATTAACTCATCTGGTTAAATTAGAACAACAATGTGTTCTTTCTCTTGACATTAAATCTACTTAAGCCAGTTACAAACTTGAATTGAAGCAAATATCTCAGTGCTATATGCCAGCATAATAGCCACTTTATTAGGGCAATTAAAGAAGAAAAATTCCACCGGTAGATTGAGCATCTCGTTTTTCCAGTTCTGCAAATGTACATGTAACAAGCTCTGCTTTATTGCTTTATTGTGTGCGTGTGTGTGTGTGTGTGTGTGTGTGTGTGTGTGTGTGTGTGTGTGTGTGTGTGTGTGTGTGTGTGTGTGTGTGTGTGTGTGTGTGTGTGTGTTTGTGGGGGTGAAGGGGTGGGGGGAGGGTTGCTGTGCTTACATTAACATGTTGACTTATTATTATTTTTTGTTTCTATTTAAGTGCTGACGACAACCTGACCTAAATCTTACTCTCTGATCGGATCCCTGTGAGGGTTGTGCAAGTGCATTCTGGGAGAATAAAACCTCTCACTGGCTGACCCCGTCACACCTTTCTGTCACTCCTCGAGCAGTAAATTTGTACGGTGGTTGTGTACGCCTGTGTGTGTCTTTCCCCAATGATTATTCCTTTTCCCCTTTTCTTTTTTGTGTCTGAAACTAACAAGTGAAGTGTTGTCTTCATCAGACGGTGCACAACACAGTGTCAGCTTTTTCAAGGTCAGCCCCTCATACTTTCTGTTAACAACTTTGGTGTAGCTAATATTATAAAGTTTGCATGATTCTAGACTCACTTTATTTAGCTTACCTTGCAGGTATCCCTCCACATTACCCTCAAATGTACTCTCATGTCCTCAAATGAATAGCAAAGAGGGAGCTTTTTTTTTTTTTTTTTTAACCACAATGTATTTAGGAGTTTATTTAGTGGACATTAATATGAGGGACACTTAGGACTTAGAGCAAAAGTAAAACATGTGAGTGAAATGAAGAAAATTAAGTCGTGAGGTTTTCTCATCATGTGTTCAACTGTCAGACTCGAAGATCTCTCAAAAAGCTGGAGAAAAATCTCAGCCATGTCACACAGTACGTGAATTTAACTGGAATGTTTTAGTCTCTGCAGCTTTTCTGGAGCAGGTTCTGCCACAGTAGCTCTCCCATCATGTAATGGCACTGACACAGCACATGGCCCAGACCTCTCGACGACCTCCTCCCTTCCCTATCTAATATTCACTCGTTTCTTCTGCATCTCCTTCCTCCTCTCTTTCCCGTCTTTGTGTCTGCTCGCATTCAACCTCCTCCCCTCCTCCCACCAGCTCTTTCATATTTCAGTAGGTTTTAGCAAGGATCAACTCTCTGAGGTTAAGTTGTTCCTTTCAAAGGTCTATGTGTGTGTGTGTGTGTGTGTGTGTGTGTGTGTGTGTGTGTGTGTGTGTGTGTGTGTGTGTGTGTGTGTGTGTGTGTGTGTGTGCTCAGCAGAGCGGCATGTCCCAGAGGTTAAGTCAAGTGTTTCAGAAATCAGTAGGAGAGGTGTTTTACTGCTGTACAGTCAGTGCAGTGTTTGTGTGTGTGTGTGTGTGTGTGTGTGTGTGTGTGTGTGTGTGTGTGTGTGTGTGTGTGTGTGTGTGTGTGTGTGTGTGTGTGTGTGTGTGTGTGTGTGTGTGTGTGTGTGTGTGTGTTTTGGTGTGTTTTCCCCATCAGTAAAGAGATTGTGAGTCACAGGAAGAGGAAAAAGGGAAAGAGCTTTTTTAGGCTTTAGACATAAAAGTCAGGAGGCCATTTGGAGTCCTACCTGCTTCTCCTTTCCTTTCTCACACTGTCACATCCAATTTCAGCTTCCTTTTTGCTGTGATATTAAAATCCATCTGTGTTGCCAAAGCGAACAAAGTGGAATATAATATATAAAGAGAAAAGGGACACACTGTTACAGATGCAAAGCTTCCTCAACAGAGATGAGGGGGTAATCCCAATACAGTTTGTGGTTTGTAGATACATACATGCTGCCTATTGGCCACAACGGTCCATCTGCCAAATCTAAAGTAAGTTTAAGGAATGAAAATCCACGATTGAATGAAAGAGGAAACAGAAAAAAAGAGTAAATTTTGCTTCCAAAAGTGGAGCGTGTCAGTCCTCTTGTCCTGTTCTGCAAGTCTTTCCTGCAACTTTCCCACCAAATCATCCCTGACCCAGTAAAACAAAATGTAAAGGGAACAAATTAATTCAAAAAAGGAATCAACATATTCAAGCAATGTTCCCTGAAATGTTGTAATTTCTCCACAGCTATTATAATTTGACATCATAGCGCTTTAATCCCCATAAATAGCATGACACTCCTTCAATACTCCTTTAGAAGTACTTCAGCAGAACCTTGACATTTCCCTCTAATATTTTGAGTTAAGAAAAATCAATGTCAAATATCAAATTATAACGTTTACTTTAGATTTCAGAAGCAAAATACTTTATGGTGGATTTAAATTGTCAAAGCCGAACCTTTCGCCACCGAGCTAGTGTGGTTTGGCCCAAACTGCAGCATCTAATTAAATTTGATGACCATTTTGCACCAAGGCTTTGAGTGACATTTCTAACCCACATGCTGCGCTGTGCAACGACTGCAGCTGGTATTCACCATGTTTGTTTCTTAAAAGGACACCAAATTAAACCAGGTGAACATTTTGGGTTTTATAGTGACTGAATGCAACTATTAATTGCCCCTGAAGTCTGACTCTGAATCTTCTGTTAAGTTCATATGTAGGTGTGGCCAACATTTTTGGGTAATTTGGTGAACCCAAACAGGAGCTCATCAATGGCACAGTGCATTGGCAAAGTAGCAGCAATAGATAATCAGGTTTGTTACAGCTCACTTCGACCATAGCCAATCAAATCAGTTCCTCTCATCCGCTTTTAAGCCCCTGTGGCACAGCATATAGTCAGTTTCCAATGGTTGAAGAAGGAGCAGAAGGAAACATTTGATTGTCAGGTGAGTTGTAGCGGTCATGTGACACAGCAACAATCGTTTCAGCAAATGCCCCAAAACGGCATGTTTACATTCGAGCGATATCACAATCGATGATGGTTGTAGTAATTACAATAGGGGCAAAAGAGGAAGTCAGGTGACTTTATTAAAAAACTGCCAAGCGGCAACCAGCAGTGACGTCGCCCATTGATTTGCAACAACAGTTATGAAACCTTGACTTTGGATTTTGTCCGTCGCCATCTGGCTAGTTTGGAGCGGTTTGGAACAGGAAGTGACAATATTTGGACGAGCACGGGGAGGAACGAGCGGGGGACCTGACTCAATCTGATTGGAAACCTGACGATACTATGTCCCGCCTATCGATAGCTGTAACCAGACTGCACCACGGGCCTGTCAATCAAACAGGCCAAAACATGTCAAAAACATGTCTTTTTGAAGCTTATTTTCTAATTAATGACAGGATTATTTTCATAATAAATGACTTGGAATAAATTATTTGTGGATACATTTTCCTGACTGAGAATTTTATGAGAGAAGTTGAATGGGAGTGCGGAGGCTTTTTGGAGCCAACCTCTGGCTACACTCGCTGGTATTGCAGTTTAAGGCACTTCTGCATCAGCCTAATTTTTCAGACCTGAAAGCTAAGTCCACTGTTATATGCAATCAGAGAGAACCACATAGTCCAAGGTAAAAGATGAGGGTGGATAAATGGCTCGACAAAACATTACACTGGAGAACGCTGTTAATACCTTTTTTTATCGACTCAATGTTATTTCCTTTAGGTCGCCCACTATCGCTTAGCATGACAATGAAGGTCCTCTTACCTTAAAGTATGCATTCTTATCTAAACCATACTTTTTCTCTCATCCTGACAGAGTTGTTTTTTTTGTACCTAAACCTTTGTCACATTATAACGAGGTTAGTTCTTTTATTGTCCAATACTGATTTTTAACTGCTTATTTGTGAAATATCTCTGGCTGCAGGTAAACTTTTATGGGGAATATCACAGGCGGCATGATTCAGGTTTTAGGATCCGATAGCATGGCTCAGAGACATGTGAGTACAGTTCAATCTCTTAAATTAGATTAAGTGCCAAAAAAAAGGGAAAAAGCCGTGACAAGGGAGTATCCACAGTCAAAATCAGTCCAAAGTCCAATAACCAAGCAGGCAAATGATCAGGCCTGAAACCAAAGGGTGAGGTAAAAGGAAAGGGCCAGGAGACAAAAACACAGGTCAGTACACAGCAACTCATGGAACACGAGGCGAAACGCTGGAACTAACAGCATAGGGACTCACTATTTTGAGTGCATTGACACTGTCAAGAAACATGCGGTGCGTTACAAGTACCAGGATGATGCACTGAAAATGCCCCAAAAAGGAAGTGTGAAAAACTGGACACTTTCCACTCTAAACTGTCTCCATCTTGGCTCCATAGAGGAAGGGCCTGCGGCCACCGGTGTGAAGAATTTTAAAATGAAGGCGTCTAAGGAAGCTGCAGCTGTTCCTGAACACAAAAGTGTTTCTTTTTCACTGCTGCTGCTGGACAGAAGAATCCGTGTGTTTATTGAGTGTGTTAAACAGAGGACACAAAAGTAAGTGCAGAACAGCAGAACCAACACTTATTCTGTCAAAATTCCTGCACTACACAAGTAAGAGTCCTGACATGTATAAGCACTATTTGTTAGACTACAAAGGGAAGTATGTCATTTTAAACAGTAATTCTCTCTGTCCTCTCACCTTTCAGCCAATCACACGCACCCTGCCTCACCTGCATGCAAGCAAGACAACTACAACCAGATTTGTAATTCTAACTGTCTGCTGCCGTAACTAAAGAAACTAAACGTGACATTACATACAAGACCTTCAGTGTCTGTGTGAGATTTCATGGCAGTGTGTCTAAATAAAAAGCCAGGGACTCATACACACATACATACAGCTCTTTGACTCGGCATACCATGAGTTATGCCGTCATAGCAACAACATCGTCTGCCAGACAAATGGATCTGTTTGACTTTGGATAATTGAGTGAAGGTAGAAACAATGAACGAGAGTCTCTTCCATATGGCTGCTATGTCAATTTTCTCCGGCTAATGATGATAACTCCATATGCATCATAATCTAGTTATTCACAGTTGGAGGTACGTACGGTACTTACAGGGTTTGCATGCTAACATTTACATAATAGGCTACTTCCTTATTTACATACAGACACTACCTGCACTGCTGGAAAAAAAAAAAAAAAAAAAAACATGCAGTCATACTATATATGTGACTCGTACATTATGGGGTGCAGTGTTCAAAGATAAAAATGATTAATTCAGACTTGCACTACTTCACTTGATTAGGTTTGGCTATTGATGTGGTTTTTAGATTGTATTTGTGTTGTAGAAATTATTTTTTCTATTAAGCTGCTTTCAAGTGCTTCCGGTGCCGTCTGAAATTGGCCCACTTTAAACAACGTGTTATTTTGTCGGAAAATCAAATTTTTAACAAACAAGCCATTATAGAAGCTGTAGCATTGCAAGTTTTTGAATTGATCAGCATTACCAGAACTTATTGAGTTCTGAAGTATTTTATGCCTTCATCCTTTTTGATTTTGCTCTTCCTCAGTATAACATCCATTTACCTTCTTTGTATTTGATGAGGGCATATAAGGCTGGCAATATTCAACAAAAGTCTAAATCCTTTTTACTCTCTTGTTACTTCTCCTCATCAGCATTCGTCCTCGTCTGTCCTCCCTCTCTTCAGTATTGCCAGTTCCTTTCCCTCCTCTCCCGTTCCCCATCCAAGTAACCAAGATGTCGAAGTGTCCGTTTGGGAAAAGAGTCAGGTAATGATTTATGCTCAAGTGTCTCAAATCCCCCTCTCTGTTCTGTCTTCCTCCTTCTTACACACAAGCCCCCTTTTTACCTTTTAGTGGCCCATAAATCTCACGGTGATGGAAACAAACACGTGTGCACACTAAAATGTATAAATTCAGACACACAAACACGCCCGTTGTGTACTCAATCATTCTGCTGCCTCTCTTTCTCTCTCTGTACTCCTCATACACTCACGCACACATTTTCTTTTACTTGGTGACATCAGCCCCTCATCATTAATTTTAATGACCATCAATATGCCATAATACACCAGAGCATGTATACACACACACACATCCGCATAGCAACAGGCGCCACAGATCCTGGAGAGCAATTATAGCCTGCACTTTGTTTATTATCTGTTACGAGAGACAAGGGACTGTGTGTGTGTGTGTGTGTGTGTGTGTGTGTGTGTGTGTGTGTGTGTGTGTGTGTGTGTGTGTGTGTGTGTGTGTGTGTGTGTGTGTGTGTGTGTGTGTGTGTGTGTGTGTGTGTGTGTGTGTGTGTGTGTGTGTGTGTGTGAGTGATTTTGATAAGATCAGCCCTGTGTCTCTGCAATCCTAGCCTGCACCGGCACCTCTCTTTGTCCTGTTTCACACTCCACCATTAAAGTAACCCAGCAACTAACTGAGTGATTAATGGGAAAATGGTGGGGAGTATGTGGACTTAAAAAAAAAAAAAAAGAAGCTCAATTAAAACCAATACGTAAGTAATAATAATCGAATAATCTGTTATTCAAAATGTGATCGTGCTCAATAATGAAAGCCTCCTTCTTTTTACAATGCAGTGTTGGTTTTAATATAATAGAAAAGGGAATACAGTCAAGCCTAAATCAGACAGGTGTTTTCTTTTTTACGTCCACAGTGTCACGATATAAACCAATTGTTTCGAAGTGAAAAAGAAAGCAGCAGAGGCGTTGTGTAATTTTCTAATATTTTGTACTGACAACCAATTTAAACATTGTACTAACATACATGTGCATCCAAACCCTGATTGGACGGAGCTCCCTCCTCTGTTCCACAGAGCTCTCCATCGATAAGCCACACCGAGCGACAACGTTTCTTCATTATAAGTGTCTCAATTTTGTTCTTCTCATCTCGACTTGCTCCTTCACACCTCCCTCCTGCCTGTCCTTTCTCACCCCTCGCACCTCGGGTCCACCTGCTTTCATCGCCATGGCGACCACACAGCCAGTGTTTTATGTTGTCATGGCGACAGGGGTCGAGGCTTGGGCCATTTTTAACAAGGCGGAGTTGGCGCAGTCGTCTGATAATTGTCAGTGCATACCGCGCCGGAAAGAGGTTTAATATTAATATTATCCATCCATCCATTATCTATACCCGCTTTATCCTGAACAGGGTCCCGGGGGTGCTGAATATTAATATTATGAATGGGAAAAAATAATCTTAATCTACTGGTAAATTAAAAAAACAAACAAAAACCATGAATCATGTGCAGTGTCTGTGTATACAATATTTTTTAAATGTTTGGAGGAATCCTCTGTCTTGATAGGTTAATTGCTTTATCAGAATCATGATATATCACATCATCATATATCTACATCACCAGCAGATTAAATGATGCCTCATCCAAAGCTGCAGATGCCACTCCACGTCCAAAGGCTAGCACACTTGTAGCTCTAGATTACACCAGCTGTGGATAATCTAATCAAAAGGTTTATGAAATAAATGCACTGCCTTCATGTAAGAAGGTCCTGGGTTCGTGCAGTTGATGTGCTCTCCTTCCAGATGCTTCAGTTTGCAGGCTAAAGATATAAAGGTTAAGTGAGGTTGGGACTTGAAGTTGTATGGCGGTCTAAATGTTTGTTAATAACTGTACTGTAAGGATAAGTACACCCTTCCTCTTGCTTAATGCGAGGCTCCAGATCTCCACCACTCTCCAGGAAGATATGAGAGTCTAGTTGCAAAACTATGGATGCAAAGATTACATTTTGCTTTAAATCCTGCAACTTTTGATAAAACTTTGCTGCCTGTAATATGACAGAAAATAATTTCTGTATCATTGTTCTGTTGTGCAGTTAGAAATAAACACTCTGAATATATAACTCATCTATAGGTCATTGTCAAGACAGAGAGACAGACATAGAAGTTAAACTATATATTGAATAATAATTTGTGTGTGATCTACAGGTCGAATGGTTGAAGACGCTCGTCCAAGCTGTGGTGATCATCTCCACACCCAGTGCGAGTCATAGACTTATTTTGTGTAAGTGCCAATGTGTCTGTGTATCTCGCTCTAAACGAGGGTAAACAAAAAATCCCATGCCTGCTTTTTCGCCATTATCAAAAGAGAAACGTATGATTTGATGAAAGGCCCGGCAGTAGCAGAGGCCGTCTAGTGAGTACACCGTTGCGCTTCATTTGTTGCTTCAAATTTGGTAGAATTGTAGTGGAGAATTTCTTGTGGCGAACAATGCTCTCGCTGCAGCTGTGAGCAGACCCTTGTTCTGGAGACAATGCCTCACAGTACCACACTTCTCCTACTGATTTGGCCAGTGATTCACCTGCCTATGGTTTTGTTTTTGTGGGTTTTTTTCTACAATATGATATTCATTTGCTCACATTTGAAAGAACAGCAGAGCTACATATCAAAGTTCATCTACATTGAATGTTTTTCTTGCTGTGTCGATCCGACCACCACAGATGAATTTCTCCCATTTAGCTGGCTTTCTGATAAATGCTAATGAGGGATGTCTGAAGGTTATCAAAGTACAATTAAGACTTAATTAAGTTAAAAGCCATCGTTAATGTAATCCGGATTGTAGCCTGTGATTGTGTATATATATATATATGTATGTATGTAGGCTTCCACTACTCCAGACTTTCTCTGCTGACTATTAATGCAATTCATTTTTTTTGAGTGTGTGTGTAAACATGTGTATGCCTGAGTGTGTGGGTGATAGCTGGGTGTTTAATTAAGGTTATTTGTGGTCGTTTTTCCTGTTGTTTTCCTACCTCGGCTTTCTTTCCCTCTCTGTCAGATATTCTCTTTTTCTTCCCTTGAGTGACAGGTTTCTTTTTGTTTCTTTTCTTTTTTTCTATATTTTTAGGTCTGCTCTCTGCACTAAGTAGCAGCCATGAGTCCAGAATTCTGCTGTGGCCATTTTGTTATTTTTGCAGTGTGTTGTGTCCATGCTGTGCTTCAAAGAGCGCCTTTATGTGTGTGTGTGTGTGTGTGTGTGTGTGTGTGTGTGTGTGTGTGTGTGTGTGTGTGTGTGTGTGTGTGTGTGTGTGTGTGTGTGTGTGTGTGTGTGTGTGTGTGTGTGTGTGTGTGTGTGCGTGTGAGTTTGCATCTGAATCATAGACTTCGTTGATGAGATTCAATGAAAAAAATCCACAGGTGGTTCAGAAATTTCCATGGTAAATGCTTCCCCTTGTCCGTATTCTTTTCCGGGGTCAGCTCACATTAGTCTAATTAGGAGGTAAGATTTTCCTCTTTAAAGGCCAAATCTATATGGCAGGAATTGCAAAGGCCATCAAACAAACATGCCCCCCAAAATATGGCTTTTTGAGGCCTCATAAGTAATTAATAACAGGATTATTTTCAAATGGACCGTCAGAAAACTAATAAGGAGTGACTTTAGTGAACAACATTATGTGGACGTGTGGAAAAAAAATTATGACTGTTTTTCAAACAGACAAAGCACAGACATTTCTGGAAAGCTCAAGTTGTGCAGTTTCATAGGACATGTGTTACATCTGCCTGTGATGAATACTTGCTGCTCAGTTCACCTGCTGAGGAGAAGAGGAGTGAATTTGCACACACTTTGCATTCATTGGTTTCTAAAGGTCAAAAGCTGAACCAGGGATGACAAAACATAAATGCACAAAATTCCTCGATTTTGGTTTTTGAATGAGAGAAAACTAGCTTGCTGGTCTCCACATCCAAGATCGCCACTCTCTTTGACAACATGATGATATAGGTAGGTGAACAGCAGTAGCTTGTAGTGCATAGTACACATTGTTAGGAAGATCTGATGTAGCCAGAAGTAGGGACATTTTACCTTGCAGCCACATGTTTGAAATCATAGAATACTTACTAATACTACTTTGTTACTGGGCGACGGGCACAGAGGCAACCACACACCACAGGTGGAATAGGTGGAACAGGTGGAACAAGTGGAACACATGGAACAGGTGGAACAGGTGGAACAGGTGGTACAGATGGAACAGGTGGAACAGGTGGTACAGGTGGAACAGGTGGAACGGCGCTCTGCCACTTTTGCTCTGAGGGAATAAAATGCTCAGTTTCCTTCATTCGGTTAAATTCTTTAAAACATTTTCTTGTAGTTGCTTAAATATCCAATCATCTTTAAAGAGGATATCATACAACAGAAACAGTAAAAACAAACAGTATTTTAAAAGTTCTCTAACATTTTAGGTGCACTGATTTAATTTATGAAACTCAAAGCTACTGTTTGTCCTGTTAAAGTTACTTAAGAGTTAATACAGACTAAACATTTCCTTTATCTGTTTCAAAATAAAAGCCCTTTGGTATTTCAATAGGCAGAAACCCTTGGTTTCTTTACAGACTGTTATTGTGAAACATTTGCAAGAACATGTTGCAACTGAACAAATAGCACTACACACCTGCTACTTGCTGTCTGAAGGCAACATTACTATGAATATTTATGAAAATGTGTTGAGTTTCAGTAAAATACCTTCAAACTACATAAAGAATTTGTTTCTTTTTTTTTTTTAATTTTTTTTTTAGCTTTTTCCAGAACTTGCAATCCCATGTCACAGTCCTCCTCAGCTGTTTTAGTTTGTGGTCAGTTAGAATGTACATGTACCTAAACCACAGATAAAGCAATTTGATGTACTTTCTATATTGATGTAGCTATCAGGATGTACATGCCATCAACAGCTCGTGTGCACAAAATGTATTTTTCTTTGTCCTGAATCTCATTAGTACGCCTCAGTAGAGTGCTCTTAATTTTTTTTTTTTTTTTTTTTTTATTAAAACGTACTATCTACTTGTGCTTAGAAATGTTCTATCCAGCGTTAATGCCGTCATCCTACAATTTAACTTTGCAACAGGAAGGGATTGTCTCTTATGAACCACCTCCTGTAATTTTGTCGTTGACCCTGGGGTGGGGAGCATGCTTAATATTTCATCATCCACAACCTCCTGGAATTTTAATCCAATCCAAACAATGTTGGAGATACAAAGGCACAACACAGGGGTCATGGTGTGAGGTGTGCTCGAGCTTATCTGGAGTGCTCTTAAAGACACTGAACACTGAATTTTCAAGTATCCCTAATTACAAAATAGGCATTTAACCGAAGCTCTTCACAGCACTTCACTTGGGGAGTAGTATTTCTATTATATGAGAACCTGATGCCCCTCTAACCTGATGCCCCTCTAACCTCAAAGATGATATATATATATATATATATATATATATATATATATATATATACAGTGGTGTGAAAAAGTGTTTGCCCCCTTCCTGACTTCCAATTTTTTTTACATGTCTGTCACACTTAAATGTTTCAGATTATCAAACAAATTTAAATATTAGTCAAAGATAACACAAGTAAACACAAAATGCAGTTTTTAAATGAAGGTTTTTATTATTAAGGGAGAAAAACAATCCAAACTCACATGGCCCTGTGTGAAAAAGTGTTTGCCCCCTCCTGTTAAAACACAACTTAACTGTGGTTTATCACACCTGAGTTCAATTTCTCCAGCCACACCCAGGCCTGATTACTGCCACACCTGTTCTCAATCAAGAAATCACTTCAATAGGACCTGCCTGACAAAGTGAAGTAGACCAGAAGATCCTCAAAAGATAGACATCATGCCGAGATCCAAAGAAATTCAGGAACAAATGAGAAAGAAAGTAATTGAGATCTATCAGTCTGGAAAAGGTTCTAAAGCCATTTCTAAAGCTTTGGGACTCCAGAGAACCACAGTGAGAGCCATTATCCACAAATGGAGAAAACATGGAACAGTGGTGAACCTTCCCAGGAGTGGCCGGTCGACCAAAATTACCCCAAGAGCGCAGCGACGACTCATCCGAGAGGTCACAAAAGACCCCACGACAACATCCAAAGAACTGCAGGCCTCACTTGCCTCAGTTAAGGTCAGTGTTCATGACTCCACCATAAGAAAGAGACTGGGCAGAAATGGACTGCATGGCAGAGTTCCAAGACCAAAACCACCGCTGACCAAAAAGAACATTAAGGCTCGTCTCATTTTTGCCAGAAAACATCTTGATGATCCCCAAGACTTTTGGGAAAATACTCTGTGGACTGATGAGACAAAAGTTTAACTTTTTGGAAGGTGTGTGTCCCATTACATCTAGCGTAAAAGTAACACCACATTTCAGACAAAGAACATCATACCAACAGTAAAACATGGTGGTGGTAGTGTGATGGTCTGGGGCTGTTTTGCTGCTTCAGGACCTGGAAGACTTGCTGTGATAAATGGAACCATAAATTCTACCGTCTACCAAAACATCCTGAAGGAGAACGTCCGGCCATCTGTTCGTGACCTCAAGCTGAAGCCAACTTGGGTTCTGCAGCAGGACGATGATCCAAAACACACCAGCAAGTCCACCTCTGAATGGCTGTAGGAAAACAAAATGAAGACTTTGGAGTGGCCTCGTCAAAGTCCTGACCTGAATCCTATTGAGATGCTGTGGCATGACCTTAAAAAGGCGGTTGGTGCTGGAAAACCCTCCAATGTGGCTGAATTCCAACAACTCTGTAAAGATGAGTGGTCCAAAATTCCTCCACAGCTGGAAAAGACTCATTGCAAATGATTGCAAACGCTTGATTGCAGTTGTTGCTGCTAAGGGTGGCCCAACCAGTTATTAGGTTAGGGGGGCAAACATTTTTTCACACAGGGCCATGTGGGTTTGGATTTTTTTTCTCCCTTAATAATAAAAACCTTAATTTAAAAACTGCATTTTGTGTTTACTTGTGTTATCTTTGACTAATATTTAAATTTGTTTGATGATCTGAAACATTTAAGTGTGACAAACATGCAAAACAATAAGAAATCAGGAAGGGGGAAAACACTTTTTCACACCACTGTATGTATATATGGGGCGGCACAATGGTGCAGCGGTTAGCATTGTCACCTCACAGCAAAAAGGTTCTGGGTTTGAATCCGGGCCTTTCTGTGCGGAGTTTGCATGTTCTCCCTGTGCCTGCCTGGGTTCTCTCGGTACTCCGGCTTCCTCCCACCATCCAAAAACATGCACCTCAGGTTAATTGGGGGTTCTACAAATTGCCCTTAGGTGTGAATGATGGTCTTTGTTTCCGTCTGTCTCTATGTGGCCCTCTGATATGCACCTGTCCAGGGTGAACCCTGCCTTTTCCCAATGTGTGCTGGGATAGGCTTCATCCCCCCTGTCACCCCCTGTTTTTTTTAATTGGTTGGTTGGAGGGAATAAATCAGTCCCCTTAAATGTGCCCTGACCAGGTTTAGCTGAAATCATCCGTGTTCAGAGGTTATTTAACCGGCCGTTTTACCACACAACTGCACCATTTACAGTTGATTTATGAGCCACTGTAATGTGTCAGGGACTTGTTCCACACTCTTTTTTAATAGATATGGTTTTGAAGTCCTGCTGTGGCATTTCCATTAGCTGTGTTTACCTGCATGCAAGAAGAAAAGCCCACGCCTATATGTTCTGCTGTGATTTGTCAAAGCAATTAGACCTCAATGGATGCATGCTCATCCTTATGAAATGCGCAAAGCCCACAAATATGGCAGACGCATTTATTCAACATGAGATTACTCGCATAGATGCTTGTGTGACTTGTCATAATGGTGTATATTTTAAAAGTGGCTGCTGCCATGTGGGTGAACTCGATTGGTGCGCAGTTGCTCTGGAGATGTTAAATATACGTTGCTCCAAACAGATTACAGGCTGTCCATCCTTAATTTGCACCACTGAGGGATGTTTCCTTCGTATCGCTGCTCACTGCAGGTAATCTCTTAATCTTGTAACATTTGCGACCTCCAAACTCAGATTGTGTTTGAAGTGAAATATGATTCGACTGATTAAAGTCTATGGTAGACTCAGAGGGGAACGGAACGGTTTGCTCTAAGGAGATGCAAACAGGATGGATTGTAAATGTTTAAAATTTGTGTAGAACACAATGGTCTGACCTCATTGTGTCAAAGTGTGATTGAGTGGAGGGAGAGTAGGAGGTGTAGACTCAAGGATGTTAGACAGGAACAGGCTACAGAAGGATTGATGGTCGTACCGATGGAAGAAGCTATGTGTTTAGAAGGACAAGATTTAAGTATGAATGAGATTAAGTGAGAAGGCGGTGGTAGAGGAGGAGGTTAGGAGGGGAAATGATTATTGATATTAAAATAACCACATTCAGACACAGGCTGTAAAGACTTGGATAGAATGAAGCAGGTTAATAGTGTGTTGCTAACTAGAGGTAACAACAAACTAACTTATTTCAATGATTTTGGAGTAGATTTTTTTTCCACTGTACTGTTTAGACTTTCTAAATTTCTGCTTTTATATTTGGACACGTTTGTTGTTCTTATTTTTAATTTGTGCAAAATATTGTTAAAAGGCTTGTGGAGCGCTGATCCCAGGTCTGTTGGTTCTCCGTAATTCCTCAGCCACAGCTCTGTTTCATGACTGAGATTTAGATAAGCAGTGTATTCCTTCCCCCTGTTAAACTTCACAAATGACATTGCAATTTTTGAGACAAGACACACAAAAAAATCTTTGATTGCAACAATCACAAAAAACTCCACAAAATCCGTCCATCATTTATTTTGCTTGATCAAGCGAGACAAAAACAGTAAAGAGCAAACTATTAATGTGAAAAATGCCTTTTTTTTTTTAACAGGACATGACTGATACAAGCTAACCACAGATGGTTGTGAAGAAGTGAACACACCTGAAATGATATAACAAGTTCATGATCACCTCATTATCTGATGATGAGTCTCAATGACTCATCTGATATTAGACTTTTCATTAAAAATGTCGGACTTCCTCTTGGCCCATAACGGAAATACAGCATCACCTATAATTTGTATTTCTTTGTATCATACAGCTAGAGTGTAGCAGACTTACACTGTTTTATAATTTATTGTGTGTTATTCAGATGAATAATGATGTGGATCTTGGTAATTTGAAGAGGTTATTCATATGTTTGCAGAACGACTATTTTGGCCTCTTTAATCTTTCTGTATTTTAAATGTTAAGTTACATGTTAAAACTCTTTATATTTCCTTTCTGACATATGAAACATAACCCATGCACATATGATTTGTTGATTTATTTCCACAAAGAGTATAAATATACAGATGAGGGGACATCATACTGGTGTATACAGCATAAACATTCAAAGCATAAGCATTAAAACATCTGCTGTTAATACTTGTACCCATTAATCTTGATGCCAAAGCTGTTCATTTTCTCACAGGTCCCACTTTCATCTATAAGTGCTCCAGGACTACACCGTGCTGCCACAAACACACAAGAGGACTTCCCATCTTCCCGTCCACACCTCTGTCTGTCTGCTAACTCAGCAGGCCTTTATAATGTGCTTGCAGAAACCGACAAGTCATAAAAGATATGTGAAGCGAATGTGGTCAGCGGAGTCGTCGGTGGCACTTCTGCTGTAATGTGAGCCCGAGCACTCTGCTTTACAGCATTTGTTACACAGCAAAGCTAAGTTAATCATTGGACATTTAAATATTGAAATTAAAAGGCTATCAAAAGTAATTTGAGCTCTGAGACTTTGTCAGTACGCAATATAAAATTACATCCGAGAAAGAAAAAGGAAGGAGTAAAATAACAGAGCATTTCTAAGTATGTCGAAGACGTGTAGCACTTGAAAATAAAAATGTAGCTATATGTTGTGTGTGACTACTTTCTTTCTAACTGCCTTACTGACTTCTGTGGAAGACTGTATACTACCTCTATTCACCCTTTGAAAAAGCACTGCAGTTGCACTTGAGTGAAACACACATATCTTGCTCACGACATGTGTTAGTCTTAAATGGTGTTCGATCTGGACGGAGAGCGCAGTGTGGAGGAAGCCTTCTATGCATGCAGTTATGATGGCGTATTGATTTTAGTAACCACCTTCCTTACCACCCAAAACCTCTGTCTATTCAGCTTGTCAAAGGAGTCTCCCTCCCATAAACACTTCGTACTCTGAACCCATCAAAACAGGACACAGAGCTTTGCACCTCTGTTGTATTTACAAACTCTGCCCCCGTTCATGAAGACGTATCGATCTAGCAGAAGAGGCCCAAGTCTGGCTATGAACCGGCTCTTATACAACTTCCAGTGGGCTGACACGTGGAAGGGAGGTAACAATGTTCACTAGACCGAAGATGGGGAAAAATCTGGTCTCAGTTCCCAACTGGAGACCAGAGAGCTGAGTTTTAGTCTCCGTCAATGCTACCACAGAAATTTGTAATCATTTCTGAACTCCACTTTGAACATATCCTCATTTACTTAATCCTTTCAATTCTGAGACCAGGTTATATCTGTGATTAAAATGCAACCCGTCACCAATTTTAGAACAATTTTAAGAAGTTTAGCACATTTAGTAAGGATGGCCCCCCCATTACTGCTGTGATTAAAATGGATGGAGCTGTGTTGTGTTAATTTTCTGCATCAAATTTGATCCCAAATTTCAATTTTTTTTTTTATCATTTCACATTGTTATAAGGCTGTTATATAATCTCTAGTTTACAATTGTCATTGGGTGGAAGTATACATTTAAGTTTTTCAGTCTAGCCTGTTGAAGGGGTCACAGAAGAAGTTTAAATTCTCTCAGCTACAGTTGTGGAGCCGTTTAAGTCCGAAACAGCGTAGCACAGCAAAACAGCCTTTCCTATTATTTTCTGTTAACCCACAGGCGTGTGTGGACGCGCCGCCCAGCGACACTTCAGGCCGCTGACCTATTTCCAGTGTCGCCGCACCAGACAAAACCTTTTTTTCCCCCACAAAGAAAATACTTTTCAGTTCAGCTTCGATTCTGCTCGACTTCTTCACCAGCCTCACAGTGGACGAGGGGAGAAGAGTTAACGAGAATCGAGAAATATCCTGAGCTGCATGACCCACAGCGCCGTTATTACCAGGACAACGGGCAACTTATTCATCATATGTTTTTTTTTTCCCGTACTGTGTGTGTGGCTCTCCTATTGGTGCTGGGTTGGCAGCTGATGCGTGACCCGTAACGCACCGCGATGCTGTGTGTTTTAAGCTTTACGTCTGAATGAGGGAATGTTTATCAGGTGGAAATCTTCAATAAAACCAAGGCTCAGGGGGTTCATGTAATATGACAGCAAATAATTCAAATGCTATCGTCACACTTGATGAACAACAAATCAACAAAGGGTCAAAATCATACATAGAGATTCAAAATCATACAGGTCACCTAATATCGTGTTGTGTCATTTAGCTAGTTGTGCCTTGACCAGATGCTTTTGACATCCATCAACAAGCTTCTGACAGAAATCTGGTTTGATATTTCACCGCTCTTCCTGGCAGAAATTATAAAGTTCAGTCAAATTTGTTGGTTTCCTGGCACAAACTCAACTTTTAAGAACAATTCACATATTTTTATAAAGGCTGTGTGTGTGTGTGTGTGTGTGTGTGTGTGTGTGTGTGTGTGTGTGTGTGTGTGTGTGTGTGTGTGTGTGTGTGTGTGTGTGTGTATTCTGTAACAACATGACAAGAGTAAAATAAAATGAGAAGAAATGCAGATAGCCTGTGATTTCAAGTGAAGTGATAAAACCAAATTAAGTTGAGTAAAATAAAGATTTTGAGATTTTTTTATTTTGGGACCCTGCATCGTTACAACTTTTCTTTTAACCCTTAATTTCATAAGGCATAAATATATCTGCTCAAATAACAATAATAACGATAATAAAATGTTGAATTTTTTTTTAACATTCTTTATTTATGTTGCGAGATATTTAGGCAGAAAATGTATCAAAACCAGCCTAAAAAAACCAACAACTGTCATACACAGTATAGGTGGAGTCACAGATGATTAATACTGGACTCTGCGTTGCCAGTGGTTGTATCAATACTGCATGTTTATGTTTTAATGTAAAATGCTATGTTCGGTAATCCAACAAACGTTGATAAATTAATCCACAAAGCAATAGTAATAGTCATATACAACTAAATAATTTTCAATTTAGAAAACTCATTTGAAACCTCCCTCAAATGATTGTACCAAAGGAGATAAAAGAAAGCCCTTTGGATACATTTCCAGCCCAGTTCATCAATTTAGTGTTTGTGAATTTCTTAAATATTATCCAATATAAAATAGAGGTGTTGGAGATGTTCTAACTCACTCCCGCTGGAGGTCATGTACGCCTGAACGACAAACCTAACATATCATGAAAGAACAGAAGATTCAAACAAAAAGTTTTTTTGGCGTGTCAATATGTGGGTGCATTGACCCGAGCTGCACACGTGCCATTTGCTTTCGCACAATCAGTATGCAGGCATGTGTGCGTGTTAATCGGTCAGCTGCCTCGTTCTTACACTCATCATATTACCATCAGTTGGGAGTAAATCTAAATCCATTTAGACAGCCAGGAGACAAGGACATGATCCATTATTTACACAATCAACCATTTCTCTCGTCTCTGACCCAGAAAGAATGAATTTGTCACTTCTGCTCATTGCTTGGCCCTGGTTGTTAGTGGAGGAAACGAAGAGCGACAGAGACCCAATAATAAAGAATATTTCACTTTAGTGCACAACGTTCTGGGTGCTCGTAGAAAAAGTCTCCAGGAAAAAGTTTGTGGAATCCGTATGTTAAGAATGCTTTTTCATGTGTGTGTGATTGTGTGTGGGAGATAATGTGAGAGAGGCCAGTGTGCATTTATTAGTGGTTTATCAATCTATATGGCCAATATGTGTGTGTGAGCCATTGATCGGACGAAAACAGCAAAGGTTGAGTCAGGGTATTTATGTGTAGGTGTGTGTAAAAATAACACACAACTACATCCAATAAGAAAAAGAAGTGACTTACTTTTTCTAATAAATTTACACGCGCAAATATATAAGCATACATTGTATATATATAGGGACACCATGCCTTTTGTGTTTTTTATGCTATTCTTAATAATTAGTGTCTACACACTGTGATTGTGTCAGCCACTTTATAAACATGAAAACTTGAATTTAACGTAACATTTTTGAAATAATTATTAATTATTAATTTTTTGTGTTTAATTTCAAGCTTGAGGCCTGAACATGCCAAACCACTGCTAAGTATTTGTACGTTTGCTTTGTTCACACACACACACACACACACACACACACACACACACACACACACACACACACATACACACCCAAACTACACACACACACCAACATGTTCTTACAAATTTATGGCCATTAAGACAATCACAACCCAATTCCAATGTCCCTCCAGTAACAACAAAGAAACAAGATTATCAAACTGAGCCAGCGAACAAACCAAAATAACAGCATCATAATACCACTATTTAACTGAGGTATCACAGCACTTTCAATTACAAAGCCGGCGCATTTGTTTCCTTCTATTGTCAGCGTTGAGCACAACTGAACCCGCATTGCGCCACCATTAAAAACACCAACTGATTAAAAACCATTTAATTTGATAGCTAAAACAGCGATTTCCATTTTCAGACGAGCCATTCATCACGACGCCAGACGCACAAATGCAAAATAACAATTTGACTCCAATTGTTGAAAGCGTTGAATCACGCTGCGAGACATGCTAAAGCTAATTTGCCAGACAAATTAGTTGGCACGATTTGAACTTCATTGGCGAAGTTATAAAATCTCGTATGGAGAGGAAAGTGCTCTTGCCGTACATTTGTAGTAATTGTTTCTACGACACCCCGCTGTGGGGGGCATTTTAGACTCCCACCCCCATGCCATTTTTTAAACCCGGCGACTGTCAAATGGCTTGGCTCAGGATCCCAGACATTACAAAGGCAGCTCCTCCATTCCTTTTCACGACTGGATTCCATCTTCCCTGCGATGCCAACACATGCCGACCTGGTTGCACCCCAGTATTTTTAGGCTAACATGCTCCATTAAATCGTGCTGCAACACGAGGCAAAAGTTAGTTTTTCATGAGAATCAGTCCTATTCAAAGATCCATTGACGACCTCAGACTGCTGGAGAAAACAAGAACAATATCTGAGACAACAACAAAATTTAAAAAAAAATTGTATGTTATAAACAGGTACGCTGTTTCTCAATTTTTAAGATGTTTGTTCCAGTGAATGAGTTTTAGTATTAAGCGGTGTAGGATTGGATGCATTAAAAGCGCATTGAGTTTCTGTAGCAGCACTCAGCTGAACTCCAATGGTCGCAGCACACTACCTAAATATAGACGTTATTGTTAATTCGTTTCCTTCACGTATTTAAAGTGCAGAACATGAGAATCACATCAGTTGCCTTTTATGCTCATTATACTGGGAGTATGTTTTTTTTTTGCTTTTGTTATTTTATTTGTATTATTTTCATACGTATTCAAATGGGGAAGTGAAGGCACACCAGGCCACGGAGAGACAGTGAGGCCTACTGTCGGCATTTAGAGGCCATCGGACGATCCAACTGCACGAGTTGTGGATTTTAAATCTACTTCACTAAATCACTTTGAGAATGGCTGCGAATGAAAGGCCGTCTTTCTAAAATGGGAAATCTCTTCATGTCACCACCAGACACAAATGGGATTTTTGGTCTGAGTTTGGAACTTCATTTACGAATCAGTTTATTCGATTTACTTCATGAACTTTTGGGACTAGCAGCTGTGTGTACATAACAATTACCTGGCTTATGTTTCCTGATTTATTAATTCAAGTGTGATGTGGTTCAATCTGATTGAGATCAATATATGCAGATTTTTTAATCAATCCAGTCCAGTAATATCTTACTTTACATTATAACTGCAGTGACGTTACTGCTGGAACTTACAGCCATTCAGGCAGATACAGACAGCATAAATCTTATCCGCCTATTACCCTAAATACAGCATTGTATTTTTCAGCCCCCATTTTTTAAAGTAAGGCGAAGCGTTATACGCTACTGTAGATACGATTGAGAGCATGAATGGGTTTACTTTGTTTTTCCAACCCATTCAGATGGTTTTGAATTGATTTAAGTTGTATTCACTGTGACCATGGACAGATGGTTTAACATACAATACTAATGATCACGCTAAGTGATGCATATTGCCTGCCAAATGCAGTTCACCAAACGGCTTGAGAAATGAAAACACTGCTGTTAAACTACTACCAATACTCTTGGACCATTATGGAAAAATCACACTATTAGTTTCAATCAAAGATCAGTTACATCATCAGTCTGGCATCAGTTACATTCCCAATAAAATGATTCCCAATGATGTTCACTGGGTGTACAGTCAGGTGACTTGTTGAGTGGAAAAGTCAGTGGTCTTTGTTCTTTTTGGAGTTTAAACAGGCCTGGCATAGCATCAGTACACATTTAATCTCACACACCTGCTGGAAAATGAATCCTCTTCCGCACGAGTTGAAAGCAGAGGCGGCTGCAGTTTGGCATTTGCCTCTCTGCTTACATTTAGCTACCAGAATAGTTTGTACCAAGGGTGTTAACGTTATTGTTCGCCTTGGCATTTGGCAGAACAACTCAGCCTCTAACTGCTTTACATTATTATACACAATTTTAAACCTGAGTTGGCTTAGCATCTGCTTTTGGTGGACACATGTGTCCCTTTTATAATTCTTTAGTCACACTGTCACTGTGATGGCTGCTACCATAGTAACCAATCAGATCCACTTAAAACCCATGACTTTGATTCACACACACACACACACACACACACACACACACACACACACACACACACACACACACACACACACACACACACACACACACACACACACACACACACACACACACACACACACACACACACACACACACACAATTTGTCTTTTAATCTCACCAAAGTGAGGAAAAGAAAATACTGTCAGACTGTTAAAGGTGACCATTTTAGTGTTCAAGACTAGTGTAAGAATGTTTTGTGTGTGTGTGTGCGTTCACCAAACAGCCATATCACTGAAGCAGTCCAAAGCCTAAAGCAGTGCTATTGTATCGGCTATTGGATTAACTGAGCGCATGCTAATAGACATAGTCAGACCCTTGCCAGGGTCTTACACTGACAGACGCACACACTCCTGCTTTCTTTCAAACCCACGACACACACAAACACACTGCCAAAATGCCTGATTTCAAGGCTATGTGCTTCGCTAATTGTGTGCAGTCTGCTCTCTGATTATGAAATGTTATTTTGTGCTCAAGGCCACATTTCTTTCCATCAAAAGAATGCTGTTCCTCCAAACAAAGACTGTACAATCCACATGTTTTCTCTTGATAAATCCACATTCAAAGAACAGGACATGCACACACACACACACACTAGAAGATGTTACTTTACCCATTTAAACCAGGCCATCGGATTGATGTCATTTAATCATGTATTTATTCTTGTCATCAATACTATTGTTTGACTTATCCCATATACTTATGGACTCAAGATAAATAATTGCACTCTTTTTTTTAACTTTTATTTTGAACACTTATGATATCAGCCAATCCGATTGTTTGACATTACTGATATTTGGGAGGTATGCTCAGTACAACCATAAGTCAATGACATGTTTTATCACAAAACTCAAATTCCATCCCTGTTTCCAGAAAAGTTGGAATACAGTGTAAAATTTGAATAAAAATGGAATGTGATGATTTGTAAACCACAGGAACCCTTATTTAATTGAAAATAAAACAAATATCACATATCAAATGTTAAAACGGAATAAAAAGTTATTGTTTTATGGAAAATATATGCATATTTTAAATTTTATGGCAGCAACATCTAAAAAAAACTTGGGACAGGGGCATGTTTACCACTATGTTGCATCACTTCTTTTAACAACACTCTGTAAATGTCTGGGAACTGAGGGGGCAAGTTGCTGGAGTTTTGAAAGTGAAATGTTGCCCCATTCTTACCTGATGTAGTTATTCAGCTGCTCAACAGTTCATGTTTTCCTTTGTCGTATTTTTTGTTTTATGATGCACCAAATGTTTTCATTGGGTGACAGGTTGTGACAGCAGGCAGGCCAGTTAAGCACCCAGACTCTTCGATTGCGGAGCCATGTTGCTGAATGCGGTTTGACATTGTTTTGCTGACATATGACTGCATTTGTGGATGCAGTGATGAACTGTGTTCACAGACAATATTTTTCAGAAGTGTTCCTGAGCCTGTGCAGTGATTTCCACAATGGATTCATGTTTTTTTTTTTTTTTTAAATGCAGTGGGCCCTGTGATGGACTGGCGATCTGTTCAGGGTGTACCCTGCCTTCGCCCAAAGAGAGCTGGGTTAGGCTCGAGCCCCCCGTGACCCTGTTCAGGATAAAGCGGGTATAGATAATGGATGGTATGAATGGATGGATGGATGGAAATGCAGTGGGCGTGAAGATCACAGCCATCCAATAGTGTTTTCCTTTTCCCTTCCCCTCTGACTCTTTTAATGATATTATTTACCTTTGATGATGAAGTCCCCAAATTATTTGCAATTTTAGCCTCAGGAACATTATTCTTAATTGTTGCAGTATTTGCCCACACAGTCTTTCACAGTGTTGAACCCCTCCCCATCTTCACTGCTGAGAAAACTCTGCCTCTCTGGGATGCTCTTTTTATATCCATTAAAGTAACCGACCTACAGCCAATTAACCTAATTAGATGTGAGGCATTCCATCAAGTGTTTTACATTTTTTCAGCATAACACAACTTTTCCAGTCTTTTGTCGCCCCTGTCCCAAAGTTTTTGAAATGTGTTGCTGACATCAAATGCAAAAGCATACTGTATGTTTTACATGAAACATATACATATATTTGATCAGTTATGACATGTAATATGTTGTCTTTGTTCTATTTGAAATGCTGTATGGGTATGATTGGCAAATCATCACATTCTGTTTTTATTGACATCTTACATAGCATTCCAACTTTTTTGTAAATACATTTTTAATCATTTAAATGCAAATTCATGCAGCCTTGAAATACGTCATGTCTGAGACGAGGCTTCGGATTTTATTTCAATATAGTTTTGACTGTTTAATTGAATTTAATTTGAAGGTTATTTTCTAAAGTTCCAAACAACTTAAACTCATACATTTAATTAGGCTACAGAATTTTAAGTAGATTAATAAATTAGTGTCATAACTAATACACAACCTCAAAATGACAAAATCAGTAGAATAATTGAAAACTTAACGTGTTTCTGACATACTGAAAATAAAGTTCTTAGTAATATTAAGCTGATTAACTTACGATATTGTTATGATGTGAATAAATGTCTTAGTGAGAGATTCTGAGTGGAATGACATGAGGCACGTAGATATTAATCATTACTTTAACTGGAAACATTTAATTTGTCAGAACTTTGATCATTAATTTGTGACAGCTGATCTTATTTGCTCCCAGAGAAGTATGCCACTTTTGTCCAATAAAGATAGACATAAGAACTTTGCCCCACTGAGTATTTCACTGCCCAAAAATGTATAGCCCATCCTTGTTTTTAGAATGGCAATATCAAGTAAATCAATCACACTTTTTTAGAACATTTAAAAAAATATATATATCATGGCTTTGGTAGCATATTAAGTCATTCTGCATTAAAGTTTTAAGTCTAAAATGTTTAAAATCCAGGTCAGGTGACTCAAGTTCACACCTCTGGATGACACTGACTGAGGGTTCACAGCTGTTGCTGTTGTACTGCAATGTGCTGCTTTCAGCACCATGTCTCATGTAGAGAAGGGAGAAACTCCTGACTCTGTCTCACTCTTTTATTAGGATGCTCTGTGGTGTGAGCAGTGAGTTGAGGATGGATTCCACCGAGAGTTTAAAGAAAGCTAATTTGCTCCCCCCCAAACTATTTCAAGGTTGATCCATGCCAAAACACCAACCAGACACACACTGTGGTACTTTTCCCCTTTAACATAAACCTACCAAACACATGCTTTCCTTGCCTACCATGTTCAATCTACCGGTGTCTCAGATTAAAGTCAATAATAAAATGACTTCAATCGGAAAACAGCTGGTTGATCAGCTGGGTGATTTATGCAGACAGTCTACATTGAAATATGCATTCAGCCTCACACTATATTCTCACTGAAACTGGTCAGCTGAGTGAAGATATCTTAACGAGGTCAGAGCGAACCGATGGAAAAAAGGAAAACAAACCGGCAGAAGCAGCACCTCGTCCGGTCGGGGCAAAAGTTCTCTGAGTAACTCGGCTGAAGATATTTTCTGCAAACCTGATTGAAATGAGCCGATGCCAGAAATTAAGCAGGAGAGTCGCCACTTGTTGTTATTTTCTGCGGACGCTGGACACTGACCGAGCGGGTGCCTGACTCTCAGCAGAGCTGCAGAGGAGGTGGGGCTCGGTGTGTATCTGGCCTCGGTGTGTGCACACAGCTAGTGTCTGTTGGAAGCCTTCATCAACACGGGCAATGACACAATTACTCGGATGATACTCGTACTCGTCAAAAGTGCAATATCTGTGCCAGATACTAACGACTGTGCTCCAGAGCTGCTGAGGAAACAGAGGGAGTATGCAGAAGCGAAAACTGTGCTTAAGGAGAGAAATATAAGATCTCTCTAAGGTTCTCAACCAGACTGAGAGTATTTTATAAGGAAGGTTCAGCGATTTACAGCTACGCAGAGGAGGCAACAGAGGCAACAGGAGGCAGAGACGGGAATACCGGTATCAGTCCTGACAAAGCCACCCCAGTGGTGGTGCTAATGACTCGAAAGAAAACATGCTTATGGGCTGGGCTTTAGCGAGCAGCTCCAGGCATTACAACAAAATGGACACCTGATAACTACTTTTAATGTGGCATCTATTGTTATGATATAGCTTCTAAGTATTTCAAACAAGACTGAGGTCAATGTTAACAGTCAGATTTCACTATCTCAAATGTTACCAATACTAAGATTGTCAGGACAGTAATCATTGACACACAGAGGATGGATATGGGGTTGGGACAACTCTTACTGCACAATGTGGATCTTTGCATCAGTTTACAGGCTGAGGACCCTCTTCCAATGTTAGGAGGAAGAGACTTTTCTCTACACTCACATTCCAACAGTCTTAAGGCCATAAAACAAACAGCAAATCAGGAATTCTCAATCTTGTGATCACAACAATGAATGCAAATTCAAGGAAACTTAAGGAATATTTGGCAGAGGTTGCAATTTTTCTAAATTCAGGTGATTTTCCCGCAACAAAATTTCAGCAGAAGCTGTTCTGAAAAGTGTCACGGCAAAAAATACGTCTTTTCAAACACAACTCGCTTTATTAACAACAATAACTCCTCATTTACAACCAGAAAGGCTCTGTTCCTCTTTTCTCATCACCAAATAAAATTCTGCACCGGAGGAAAAACAAGGGGGAAAAAATGGAAGTGATGGCATTTGCTGGAAATGTGGTCTTCACATTAAAATGATCTAATTAAATGCTTATTATCAATGGAAGTGATTTCATAATACTGAACGCTAAAATAGTTTGATTCACATGTCAAGTTGTAAGAGACTGCACTTTGTTTTTGAGCATAAAGTAGGCCTATGTGTTGAATTAACATGAATTAAACAGCATATAAAGCTCATATGTTAGGTCTGTAGTGTCAGTGACATCTTTTAAATCTCTTCTTAAAACATACTTGTATCGTAGAGCCTTTGCTGATTTTAGTTTATTTTAGTGATCATTCTTATTTTTTTTTATACCCTGTCTTAATTTGTTTTTATGATTGTTTTATATGATCACTGTGTTGTTAAGACTTGTTAGAATTCACTTATTGTTTTGTTTGAATGGCTTATTTTATGTGAAGCACTTTGTAACTGAAGTTTAGAAAAGTGCTGTACAAAAAAAGTTTATCCATCCATTATCTACACCCGCTTTATCCTGCACAGGATCACGGGGGGGCTGGAGCCTATCCCAGCTCACATTGGGTGAAGGCAGGGTACACCCTGGACAGGTCACCAGCCTATCACAGGGCCAACATGTAGAGACAGACGGAAACAAAGACCATCATTCACACCTAAGGGCAATTTGTAGAACCACCAATTAACCTGAGATGCATGTTTTTGGATGGTGGGAAGAAGCTGGAGTACCCAGAGAGAACCCACGCAGGTACAGGGAGAACATGCAAACTCTGCACAGAAAGGCCCAGGACCAGATTTGAACCCAGAACCTTCTTGCTGTGAGGCGATAATGTTTATTATAATTATTATTATTATTTTGAAAGCTGATATAGTCATTGTTTTTATATTATAGTCACAGGCTCACTGTTCTGTAAAGCTACGTCACTTTTATTATTTATTTGTAACTTTTAGCCTAATGCTTCTCTAAGTTCAATAAAAAAATATAAGAACTAACATATTTCTGTGATGTGCAGTATGATTAAGGAAGTGATTAAATATATATTCCTTTATCAGGCAGTGCTTAAAAAAACAACATATTTTTCTTTGTGGACTTGCAACTGTTTCTAATTCCCACAATTTTATGTAAAAAAAACTCACTTAAAAATCCACGAATTACATCTCACTTTTTGAGAAAATCTGCCACAAAATTAAATATTTTTTATCGCAACAATCACAAAAAAAATCCTGGAGGGACTGTAAAGGATTTTTTTTTTTTTTTAAACCACATGTTTGCTGGAGAGTTTTCTGCAGGACTCTCCAAACGGCTTGCTCTAAGGTCACACCAGTACAAAAGGTTTCACACACCACTGGCTCTATTTTTCCAAACATCTATAATCATTATGTAGTTTCAGTATCGGAAATATATCAAAGTTCATCGGTCACATATCACTTCTGAATCTTGATAGCACTAATTACTGCATACGAGTACTTCAACAATACCCATTTAATATATTGTGTAAGGGCAATGGAAAAGTCAAAGAAACTGCTTCATACTCTGCATTACATCAATGAGTCGGGGCGATTTTGTTTGCTTTTTTCACTCCAGCTGACCTATTCTCTTCTGTCTTCGTTCATTCTCAGATCATGAACTTAGCCCTAACACGCTGGAAACTCATTTCCTGTCTCCACGGGCTGTCTGTTCCTCTCTACTCTCCTCACCGCTCCAACGACATACAACAACCTCAGTGATTGCCTGGGCTTGTTTCGGGCAGCACCTTTTCATTTACCACTGAGTCCCTTGGTGTGAAGGAACAGTACAGTGCAAAGGTTTTATAGGTTTAGATTCTTATCCATCACTCAATCCTATTAGGCGTCTGATTAGTCCTGAATTTATCTGCAGCATGACAATGAGCCCAAGCTAAGCAAGAGAAGTACAGTGAGCTGCAACAAGAAAAAGGAGCCCTGCAGCAGTCCTGCCAATCATTGATGGTGAATACTGTGTCATTACCAAGTATACATCTAGAAATAATAACAACAATAGGGCTTGAATTTTATGAAATTCTTAAGAATTGTAACATTATCAAATAGTTTGAATTGCCTACACTCAACACAAAGTCCTCATAACTAAACAACATTTTACAGTAGGCTGGGGGCAGCTTGAGAAATGGAGAGATAGTAAAACATCTATATGACTATTCATTGTTATATCAACAGCACATCACATAACACAGTGTTTTTTTTAAACATACATGTACCAGTTAATTTCATCACTTTTAAAAATTGCAATCACCATTTGGAACATGGACATTTTGATAAATTGGCCAGATGCTTTGATTTGATCAGTACAGGTTTGATAGATATAAAACTGAACAATGATTTCAGGAGTGACAATGATTTCAGAGTTCAGCTTATTCAGGCACAACTCTAAATGAGAGTGTGTCACAGTGTCAGATGATTTTATTTGAAGCAATCAGTCAATTAATTTAATTTTGGAAGTTAACATGCAGCTTCCATGACAACAAGTGGTTGTACAATAATTTCCTAACTGTTGCTAATATGCGGGCAAATTAAACTTGTGAATTATTTTATTCAATACAGTCATTACCACACAATTAAATTAGGCACTGATTAGTTGTAATACTGACACATTTATGTCTGTGTCTTAAATTCACTTAAAAACATTTGTTTTGTGTTTTTTTAAAATCGTTGTAGCTTCCCATCAGTGAACTACAACTTAATAGCTTACTCTTTTTAATGTTTTAAGCTTACTTTAAGGTTTGTGTTATGGAAAAAATAAATACAAAATCTATCCAAATAGAGCCTTAAAAAGAAGGCCAACAATGGTTGAGTAGTTTTGGCACCAAATATAAGCTGATTAGAGGTTAACAGGTCTGCTGAAATTAGGTTTAAATGCATTTGCCACGTGCTTTATAGATGATAACACAGTGGGCACACACACACACACACACACACACACACACACACACACACACACACACACACACACACACACACACACACACACACACACACACACACACACACACACACACACACACACACACACACACACACACACACACAAGCCCCCTGTTGCAGCCCTGTGGAGAGGTTAGTGACTCTTCACACATGCATGCAGTGGAGCATAGTAGTACCCTGCAGAGAAATCATTCACCTCTCACTTGCATACACACACTTCTAGTGTGTCCTGATTCTTGACCTCAACAGCATCTGCTACATCAGACCTTTGCTACCACCCCCTCCCACACACACACACACTATTAAATAATACAGTGAACACGCACGTACAGTAATTACGGAGATAAGTACCAACTTTTTGCATGCAACATATCAATTGAAAGACATGGTCCAAAAGTTGAACATCCACAGGGCCAATAAACAGCGTTGATTATATCATATTTATTGTTTATTGACTTAAATTGTGTAGCATCGTTCATGCTGATGATGACAACACAATAAATACATATAAATTACCAATAAAAACATGAATAAATTTTTTTCTGCTCTCCTTTTTTCAAATCTTAAATTATTTTACAGAGATACAACGTTGTGCATCATCTGCATAGCAGTGATGATTAATAATGCTGTCCAAAGGAAGCAACTGAAAAGAGAATAGGACCCACAATAGTTCCCTGAGGAATGCCATATTCTTTATTAAATAATTGTAACACCAAATTTCTTAAACTGACAAAAAGGTTCTTCCTGACAAGTATGACCAGAAGTGACGAACCACCACGCAAGAGAGTTACAAACACACCATATAACCACACTGCTACTACCTTGCTATTGCCTAGCTCGAGTCTTAGGTGAGAGATGAAATAAGAGCAAGTGGGTTGTAGCAACCTGTAAGTATAAATGGGAGGTGAATTACACTCAATTCATAAAATAAGCAGCGGCAGCTCTGTTTCTAGAGAAGGGAGAAGATCGAGAAGTATGACGGAAGTAGGAAGACACAACATGCACACACTATTCAATGGCATTATATTATCCAAAAGCATTTCAGGAACTCAAAATGATTATGTAAGTTCTTAAATTATTATCTGTTACTTTCCTATTTGACTCAATGACAGGTCTGCGCTTTAATAGTAAAAGCTTACAGAAAAGGCTTTATATTAAAATCATCATTAATGGTTGATCAAGCTTGATGAAAACACAAACATGAGAGAAGCAGGAGAAAGACCAACTGAAAAAAAAAGGAAAGGGAGAACAGAGGCAGTGAGCAGAGAGAGGATATTCTCATCTTTACTTAGCAAACAGGTGAGAGGGACAGAGAGAGGGAAAGATTACAGAATGAGAAATATCCAGAGTGCGAGAGTGCTGATATCCTGCCTTTGCTCAGCAAACAGAGGAGTAGCTCAAGGGTTTTTCTTTTAGAAAAGAGGAATGAAGACAGAGAAAGAAAGGGAGACATAGACGGAAGAGAGCAGGAGAAAACAATAAAGCACAAGTGAATAGAAAGAGTGAGACATTTAAGGACAGAATGAGAAATCAGTGTGTGAGGGGAGACAGAGAGTGACAGTGCCAAGGGCTTGTTGAACAGGCTTCTTTTATGCAGAGGCACGGCTGCCTGACAGACAGTTCTGATATGGAGCATTAACACACACACACACACACACACACACACACACACACACACACACACACACACACACACACACACACACACACACACACACACACACACACACACACACACACACACACACACACACACACACACACACACACACACACACACACACACACACACACACACACACACACACACACACACACACACACACACACACACACACACACACACACACTGCATACTCATACACACCCAACTAGTGATAGAATGTATTACATATTACAAGCTGTTAAATCTGCAGTCAGAGCAGATGTTTATTCATGACGAGCTCAGGAGGAGAATGTCAGGGCATATCTGCTGCTTAGTGCGCGCACACACACACAAACACACACACACACACACACACACACACACACACACACACACACACACACACACACACACACACACACACACACACACACACACACACACACACACTGATAGACTGGTTGTTATGTACTGTATATGTACATGTATAGAGTGTTATGTTAGGAGGCAGAAGGACGGTCAAGGGCACATTAGCAGTAGGTGATAGAGTTTGTTCTTTAAAGAATAAGCCTGGTTTAACTCTCAAATGGAATCTTATTTTCTTAGGTTTGACAAAATCGTATTTACAAAGTAAATTCCTGAGACCTGGGAATGTGGCAACTTTTCAAAAAAGAAGATTGGTGACTCAAGAAACAGGGTAGTCAGATGATCAGCAAGGTTGAGACCTATTCTGACATCAATTGCCGAAATGATCACCAAAACTGTTGGTTGTAAACATCCATCGGAATCTACAGACTTACTTTCGGATTCAACTTTGACCTACTGTTCATGTAGTTCCAGGCACACAGTTTTCTTGTTCCATGGGGGCGCGGCATTAGCGATGCTCATCCTTTTACTTTTAAATTAAGTGGTTTAGAGGCAAGGTTTTTGGCTTGTTTACAATCTGTCTCATCATCTTATTAGTTTGGTTTCTTGCCCTGAAGAGGTTCTGTGCTGTTATGTCACCCGTGTTCAGACATTTCAACTGTCATGAGTAAGTATTCCAAGTTACATTGCTTAATCAACATGAACACCTTTGTTACACACGTTTTTATGACCATCGGTACGTACGCATTTGCTATTTCACCATAGATAGAGGTAGAGACCTCACATTCAGTTTTGTGTCAAATTCAGTTGACATGTTGTGCACTGTGAATTCTCCCACAGGCTCAGCACAAACAACCTGAAGTGTGGCGGGCCCATTTACAGCACGTTAAAAAACAGCACAACTTTCACTCCCTACCACCGGATTTGGCTTCCTTTGCCTTCTTTATAAATAAAGGTCAGGGACTGTTCCATGCATGGCAGGAGTCCTGGGAGCCGTCTATCACTGCACAAGTGGACGACTTTTGAATTGCACAGTGACCAGATTTTTAATCAGTTGCAGTTTTGTTGTCGTAGGTGCAGTCTGCGTTTTTGACTGTGCTCTGCATAAGTTGTGTTACAATAGAGTGCCTTCAACTGAAGAAAAGTAAAACTAAAAAGCTTCATAGTGCAGAGCTGCAGATCAGAGATATCCTTGTGATGTGCGGGAGGCTCAGATCACTGCTGCTTGTAATGGTAGAAAGCAGGAAGGCAACATCATTGGAGTGTCTTACTTTACTTTTGCTCAAAAAGCCAAGGTTTAATACCAAGTTTTTAATTTTATATTTAAATATGATTTTGGATCTTCAGAACAGCAGCAATTTTGTCTGAATCTTATTAAATAATAATTCATGTTGAACAACTTCTGTCTTGCTCTACATTAGACCCGAAGGAAATTTTAATTTTATTCATGATTAATTGAACCAAATCCACAACATGATATAGAATAGTATCATCTGCATAAAGACATATTGTACAATTATGAAAGGAAAACTGCTTGGGTTCTCTCCGGGTACTCCGGCTTCCTCCCACCATCCAAAGACATGTGTCTCAGGTTAATTGGTGGTTCTACAAATGGCCCTTAGGTGTGAATGAGAGCGTGAATGGTCTTTGTTTCCATCTGTTTCTATGTGGCCCTGTGATGGACTGGCGATCTGTCCAGGGTGTACCCTGCCTTTGCCCAATGTGAGTTGGGATAGACTCCAGCCCCCCGTGACCCTGTTCAGGATAAAGCGGGTATAGAAAATGGGTGAAAGGAAAACTAGATATTTTTAAAGTGATGGAAATAATATAAAGGGTGAACAGTAAAATTAGGCAAACCTTTCATCACAGGTAAAAGTTCAGATATGATCAAACATATCAAACGCTGTGACAGAGAAAGATAAACATATTCTATGTAATGTGCAAAAACAGCAGCAAAATGTTTAAGTAGAAAATATATCTGGGTTTCCCTGCATGAAAGAGTAGTAGTAGAGAAGTAGCATTGTAATATTAAAAGCTATGATTATTTAAAAATTAATTTCATTCTGTTTGACTGTGTTGCAGAATTTAGCCAGGCCCAAAAAAGTCCAACTAGTATACTGAATTGGCAGCTCAGACTGAAGATGTCTATGAACCGCTATCCAAGGGGATCAGTACCTTTAAATACTCTACTTATATCATCCAGCCAAGTCAGCAAGAGCTCAGTCTCCCTTTTCTCCTGAACTTTATTTCCAAATGTTATTGTTTTATTACAATGGAGTTGCAACGTGGAAGAGGCTATAAGGGGCGACTGTGGTTCAGGGAAGCAATAGCAATGGGTAAAGTATTGTTTTAGATGTTTTTTCCTCTGGACTCACAGCTGAAGCACGTGTATGACTTTAAAATGACATGAAACTTAAACGCTCAGTTATGAAAATTAACAATTGTGTTAAAAAAAATTTTTTTATTTGTTTAATAATCAGGTCCTAGCTAATTTTAAAGAACAAATTCAAGGCACAATTTTCAATGTGGATTTCGCAAGAATCCTATACTTTGTTATATCCTGATGCAGTTTTTTGATAAATTTCAGATTCTGTATCATTCGTTACAAGAAATTGTTAGATTGTGATAACTGGAACCAATTACAGTTTTTAAGTCGGTTAACCTCCTCTCATCTCCTCTCCTCTCCTCTTCCATCGTGTTGACAGGCCCGTTGTTTGGTGACCTGACAATGGTACTCACTAATGGAGTCTCTCTCTGGGTGTCACCGCACACATACACATCTACGCAAAGTGCTGCAGAGAGGATGAGACTTTTGATTACACTCCAGTGCTCTGGTGATATTGCCAAATTGCCACCTTTGGCCCCCTCCCCCACCTGTCTCCTGACTTTCTCTGCCTCCCCCTTTCTGTTTGTGTCATCCACAACAAAACATGGGTGAAGGACAGAAAAGTACACAACAGAAAACACAAGGGGTCACACACAACAGTATTGTGGAGGAGCTGATAATTACATAGTGCTAAAGCCGACTAAAACACTAACGTGCCAAAACAACTGAGAGTGAATCTGCAGTTAAATCAGCTGCTCTATTTTCTTCATCATTTCTCTCTCTCACAGTCTAACTCAATGAAATAGTCCTGCACTCCTGCACTCCTGTCAATCAAACACTTTTGAGACTCCTCCTATTGCGTATGTACGGTGCACAGCAGGGGGATGCTCAACATTAACACCGGTTTTTGTGTCAAATTTTGGAAATCGCCAAAGGAGACACTTGAAAGGCTTCAAAAAAATCGACAACAATGAAGTAAAGTAGACAGGTGAGGTGTTTTGAGCGGCATTCACTTTTTCAAGAGGTAGAACATCACTGTCCAAGACCAAAAAAGGTGCATTAGGTCAGGAGTGCAATCAGGTAGGTTTTCTTTGGTGGTTTATTTGGCGTTTTGTTGAGCTGTTTAAATCTTTTCTATTACCTTTTGGGGAGACAGATTTTTTTCAGAGTCCTCAAACCGAAGCATAGAGTCAGCAAGGCTTCTATTACATCAGCAGTGACAAGTATGGAATACAGAGCTGAGAAATGATGGAGTCAGAGAGAGAAAGACAGAGATGGCAAAAGGAATTGGATATTAGCAAGGACGGGGGGGGGGGGAGGGCAGGGAAAGAGTGAGTGAGAGGTATGGATTATAGATTTCCAAATGAGGAAAAAATGAAATATTACTGAGGCCCAGCTGTGCTGCGGCTACAACTCGCTGAGTTGACACATACAGAATCTAAAATTCATCTATCATCATCATCTAAATAGTCAGTGGATTCCAGCCCTACACCTTATATCATCTACAAGCTCTCCTCTCTCCATCTCTGGATTTGTTTAAACTGTATCCAATTTCTCATATTATATGAAATTTACAATATCAATCTTTATTTCTCTTCCTTATACTGATGTGTGAGAGAGTAAGTATTTGGACATTGTGGTGCATAAATATGTGACCAGGTATGTGCATGCGTGTGCATTTAAACTAACCCCCATTCTGATTATCATATGCTGATTCAGCACTGAGCCTGCAGAATAGCACACAGACAGACAGAATGGTGACTTTCAGCTATTTAGCTGTGAGATTGTATTTAGACAATGTGAACGTTAAGAGAATCCACAAGCTGTTTCAAAATGGGAAATAGATTTTACACAATGTACAACTTTATATATAATTACAGTACTATGAAAAAATAAATCTAACACAATATTATTATCACATACATAATTTAGTTTACAATGTCAACACACATTACCATATCATTCACAAGTGAACCTAGATTGATTATGGCATGCCAACCCTTTCCTGCTGTCATTGGACCACAGCATCTGTTTTTAAAAACACAACCCCCCTGCTACTGTTTCAAAGGTAACAGAGAGCGACACTCTCAATAAAGAGGCCTCCACTTATTACTATGATTAAATTGACACAGCATTGTTGTGCTTCATTTTAGTTTCATCAAATTTGAAGTTGCAGTTTTTAAAACCGGTTAACAATCACTGACTCCTGCTAATAAGGCTTTTATTCATTCTCCAATTTTGAATTCAGATGAGGCAGAAAATGTAAATTTTTGCTGGAGGTTTACAAACATGACTCTAGCCTGGAGGAGAAACGTGTTGTACTTCAAAATTCGGTTTCGTGTCTCATGTCCATAGATCCCGAGGTTGTTCAGTTTGGTCTTAACGTTGTGAAGCTGATAGTGACTGAATCTGGGTTTTAGATGTAGATATTCATCATTTTTAGGGCAAATCTACGTTTGTAATTTTATTGTATTATTAGTCCATGACCACATATGCTATCATGGGACCTATCAATTCAACTGCATTTTGATGGAAAAAGTTGACCATTATTGAACCAGTATTCCTATTTATTTTTTTCTACCCTGATTTTAAAATGCTGCTTGTCAGAAAATGAAAACAAAGACTTCAATGCTGTGTAATTATAATCTCTATGTCATCTGCATGTCATGTTAATGTGATTTATACTAATATATCGATTTTTGGACTCATATGAGCCACAACAGTGACCTTCACATTACTTCAAATAATCAACGGCAGCTCTGTTAAACCTTATCCAATCAGCTATTCAAGATGATATTCACCATTAAATATTTGATTTGTCTCTGGTTATTGGCTGTCTCACACTGTGGCCTTTACTTAGCTCATCACAGTGTGTGTCGACATATCTTTGGACAAACACACTTCTAATAACTCTCACTCTCCTATTCTCTCTCTGTTTGAGTCTTGCTCTCCTCTTCTTTCCAGCCAAGAGCTGGCCACAGTGGATTTCTGCACCGCATTGTTCAAACAAAGCGCTGAAAAAGCCGAGCACTACAGGGAAGGCTTGATATTAAAACTAGTTTCAGAAGAACACTGATGTGCAAATGCACAAGCAGACACACACACACAAACACACAAATACATGCAGCTGCATGAAATCAACATCAACATCATATACAGTCACAGTTTTAGGCTCTTATGATGTCTTAGATGATGATTAAATATCTTCTGCATTGGTCTGTCAATCAGAAATATCGTATTTTATATTTTCCAAATATTCCCTGAGCAAATGATTAAATGTTCCAGTGAGATATCTGTATGAAAAATAAAATCTTAAGGAATTTGAAGGAAATGCCAAATTATTGTTGGCACCATGTGCGATTAAACAATTATACAAAACCGGTTGTTATAGGTAGTGAAACTTTCTGAGGGACAGTGATGCTAAGTGGCTGAGGATACTTAGGAATTGACAGTTTGATCAATAAAATCTTTGACTATGGCAACGAGATGGTTATCCTGCATCAGACTGTCACAGGCAGACATTTCAAGGAAGGCAGGTGTTTCCAGATGTACAGCTCAAGCTCCTCTCAAGAAGCACTCAAGAGCATTGTGGTTGTGGACAACAAAACTTAGTAGTCATCCAAATAAAACTGAGTGGAGCAGAAGACGTACAGTAGCACCGTTGCCTTCGAACTGAAACCAGTGGGTTCATGATACACCCATCCGGAGGTTGGTCCAGTTACATTTTTTTCATCTTGCAACGCTAGCAGTATGGCACCCTTGTAATATTTTTTCCGTGCCGTATGTTAAACTGTAATATTGAATGAATGGATGTTGTTTTTGTTTTATTTACCTTTGTCAAGAGTTGAGTGTGGTGCCACTAATCCTTCACATTTGTGGTTTTTGAGAGGTTTCTCATTTAATTCTAAGGGTTATAATGAAAAGCTATTTTGAAAAGGCATTCTTACTGTTGGATAAAATCTTTGTTAAGCATTGAGGAATATTATAATATATGTTGAATAAATAAAATCAAAGTTTCCACAGCCTAAAATCCCTTCGCCTTTGTCTCTGTTTTCACTCCCTGTTATGGATAGATTGAGCATAGTGTTAGTGGGTAGAAGCTGCATTCCTGGGAGCCTTTCTCATATCAGCTGAATATGTTTAAAGTTTTGGACATACTTCCCATCATGCCTTGGGTGATGCAAACACGAGCTGCATTGACAAAAAGCAGTTTACTGAGAATCCTCTTCTTACCATCTTAGTGCGCCGGTCCCTCCAGGAAAATAATTAACGCAAATTCAGGCAAACTTCGCAATATTTAAAGGAGCTTACAATTCTGTTTAATTTCCCGTGATTTTTCTGCAAAACATTTCATCAGCACAAGCTGTGCTGAACGTATCAACGGCATAAAGTAAGTCTTTTAAAACAAAACTCACTTTATTAACAAAAATAACTCTTCATTTACAATCAGAAAGGCTCTGCTGCTGTTTTCTCATCAACAAAACCGAAACAAGAGGACAAACAGGAAGTGACGGAGTTTGCGGAAAATGTGGTCTTCACATTAAAATGTGTAAATTAAATGCTTATTGTCAAAGAAAGTGAGTAGATATTACTGTATGTTAAATTCATTTTATACACGCGCCAAGTTGTAAGAGACTGCACTTTGTTTTTGTGCATACTGTAGGCCGATGTGTTGAATTAACATGAATTAAACAGCATCTAAAGCTCTTATTTTGACAGCTGCTATTGTATTCTACATTACAGATTGTCTGTTCTATAAAGCCTAAATACATTTTATTAGTTTTATGTAACTTTTAGACGTATGGTTCTCTAAGTTCAATAAATAAATCAAAAAAGATGAGAACTAAATAATCCCTGTGATGTGCAGCATGATTATTATCACAGGAAGTGATTACATATTTATTATGATTTATCATGTAGTGCTTTAAAAAATTATCATTGTTCTTTCTTCACGTGCAATTTTGTCTAATTCCTGCAATTTTATGCAAAAACCTCACTTAAAACTCCACAAATGACATCGCAATTTTTGAGAAAATCTGCCACAAAATCAAACATTTTTGATAGCAACAATCACAAAAAAACTGCAAAATCCTGGAGGGACTAATATTAGGTTAGGTTAGGTTAGGTTAGGTAGTTACTTTATTAATCCCCGAGGGGAATTTTTTTTTCCGCTACAGCAGCATACAGAATATGCAGCTGAATCAGTTCTTCTCATATCAACAACAACAAACAAGAACTAAAGCCCACTGTCTAATTTGAAATAAGAGCTGGCGTGTATCATACTGTAGATGACATGCTGTGCTGAGTTTTCCTGTTCTCCCAGCTGAGATATGTTCAGCTAGCTCTAAATAGCCAATTTATGTCTATTCCCTGAGTTGAGAACCTTTTTTTTAAATTTAAATTTTTTTTTTATTTCACTTTATTAATCCCGGAGGGGAAATTTCTTCACTACAGCAGGGGGGCTCTCAGGGGGGAGCTGCTGCAACAGGCTGCCACTAGCGCGGCACCAGGTAACCTGACCTGAGGTGCATGTTTTTGGATGATGGGAGGAAGCCGGAGAACCCGGAGAGAACCCACGCAAGCACAGGGAGAACATGCAAACTCTGCACAGAAAGGCCCAGGACCGGATTTGAACCCCGAACCTTTTTGCTGTGAGGCGACAATGCTAACCACTGCACCACCGTGCCGCCCAAACCTGTTGATCTTCTCTTACAAAGATTAAACTAAACAAAGCCTTTTCTTCATCCTCATAAATGCTTTTCAGCAACAATGAAAATAGCCTCAAGTAACTATGGGCACACAAATGGGCAAATGGGCAAACTACTACAGCAATGACCTTTCAATGTTTTGGACGTTTCATGTTGTAGTGAGGGAGTGGGGCTTTTGAAAGTGAATGAGAGCAAACTGATGGACAGTCAACATAGAGTGCAAAAAAAGGAAGACTGAATGAAAAGAATGGGGGACGATGAGAAGGACAGCACGACAAATTGATTTCCTCTTGGCTGCCCTCTCAGGTTCTACATGGGCTTCTCTCCTCTCACTTTCTCTTACTTACTGTCGTCCCATTTTCCCCCTGTCAGTCTTTCTCTGTTTCCTCTCCATTTATCACGACTCATGACAATTAGTCCCTCTGTCCAGTTCAAACACCTCCATGTTTGATTGACATGACTCTTAAACATACCATTAAAGGGGTTTACAAGACAGAGCAGTCACGGATGTAGTGGGGCAAAAAAGCCTGGCATTACGCTTTAGAGCCTGCATTCATACATCATATGAAGATGTATGTTCGGCTTTTAAAAAAAAAAATAATTTATGATTAAATGCCTATAGACAAAAAATAAATAAACACATCTCAGAATACAGACCAGTAGCAATGAAGGGGGTCATAAAGCAAAACTGAAAAGAATGTAATTTACCAGTTGTCTGCAGGTCTGACAGTTCTCACAAGAAAACACACACTAGAATGCAACAAAGACACAGAAAAATGGTGCTTAACAAGTTCATTTACCACAATGAAATGCTATTCACATCGACTTTTTTAAATTCAAAAGCTCAATGTGTTTTGGCTGCGAGCAGTGATTGCAGTGACCCAAACACACAGAGCATATTGCACAAATCAATTCCAGAAAGGTTGGTGGATAAAATTAATCTATTCAATCTGTTAATGAAGTTTGGTTGACAAAGTAAAACTAGGACTTGAACCACTAAGCTTTGAGATTCATCAGACGAATGAGCCATGAAGGCTGCACAGAGGCACAACAAAGGAAGGATGTTTTGTCAATATAAGCTATTGTGTGATATGGACTTTCTGTTGATCATTTTCAAGTTTGTCTCAGTGGCTTTACATTTCATATGAGAAGATTTGAAAAGGATAAATTTAAGGCATTTAAGCTCACATTGCTCAGCTTCAGCAGTATATGTTCTATCCATTGTGTCAATTAAAAAGCTTACTTTATTGGATATAGTTATTTTTCTAATATTATTGTTTTTACTTATAAAGTTTTGCCAATTTCAGAGAAGCGACCCCATGAAATCACATCTTTTACCACAAATAGACAACATCACAGTTGTTAACAGATACAAGAAACAGCAACCTTTGTTTCGAGATAGCTCATGTCAAGAATTTTTTAACATTTTAAATGACATTTTTTAATTTTGATTTTGCTTTTGGCCTCTTTTTTAAAAATGTACTTACGGTTTGAGGGGCGCACAGTTTTGAATGGGTATTGCAAGCTCTGTATGATGATGCGACTTAAATCACTAATTGTGTCAATAAAGCACGTAATATAAACAAGTCTTCAGAGTTTGGTGTTGTTGACAAGGGAGAGACAATTTTACAAAATGATCATAAGACACTTTTTCAAAGTTTCCGTCTGCTTTTTCTGTCCATACTTTTTTTCCGTCTGGAGTTTTCATTTTTTTAGTTTATGAAAAGAAAAAGGCCAGAAGAGGGAAGGTAAGAGAGATGAAATGTGTGAAAGTCTTCTTTTTTTTTTTCTTCGGTTGTTGCCACATTTCACCTTGAAATTGCCCTTGAATGTGACCTCATTCCTTTTGAAACCTCATACGTTATCCCCAATTGAAGAAAGACAGGCTGTGGCAAAGGTTGGATGGAGTGTTTTTCTAAATGGACTGCCTTAAAAATCTCTTTCGATTGGGACAGTTTCTCCAAAATCTCAGGTTAATAGTGCCATAATGCACATAGCCTTGAAAACAACACAGTCATGAGAGGTTTTTAGCCTTCCAATCCAGCAAAAAAGATGTGAATAAAGCAATCAGTGAAGCTGTATAAAACCTGTATATGTATAATTGAGTAGCTGAATGGCTGATAATCCAAGGTAAACTCAATGAAAGGCCTTATCCAGTGCCATGGACATACCAAGATTTATTTCAACACGAGCCTTGCAAAAGTCAAAAGCTGTTTAATGATGTATTAGACAGTCCCTCTCGGAAATTGCAATAATTAACGCAAATTAAAACCACCTACGTAATATGTACTGGTGCTTGCAATTTTTTTTAAATTCCCACAATTTGTCTGCAAAAAATGTCAACAGCAGAAACTGTGCTGAAAGTGTTACGGCATAAAGTAAGTAAAGTAAGACAAAACTCGCTTTTTTAAGAACTAAAGCTAAAATATTTATGTGATGTGCAGCATGATTATTAGCACAGGAAGTGATTACATGTTTATTCCTTTATCAAGAAGTGCTTCAAAAAATATTTTTTTCTTTCTCAACTTGCAGTTTTTTCTAATTCCTGAAATTTTACACAAAAAACTCACTTAAAACAAACAATTTGGAGAAAATCCACTGCAAAATCAAACATATTTCATCACAACAATCACAAAAACTCTGCAAAATCCCAGAAGGACTGTTGGACAGCCATATATTTCCAATGTCTATGTATCCTGTCATAGTTTGACCCTTTGAACTCTATAAGCTATTTTCTGGGTAATTTCACAACCTTCACTTTTAAGCTTATATATTGGTCATTATAAGGGCTCACTGTTCATGCTGTATTTTATTTAATTTTTTTCAGGACAGTCTGGGCTATCCAGACTTTTCATCATTTAATTTGATTAAACTTAGAGATTTTTTTATATTAACCTTTATCTCAAGGACAAAAAATAATAATAAATGTCACGAATGACACCGGGTGACCAGAGGCCCAAAACCAGGGACTCACTAATAACTCAGCTATAGTGTAGGCCCACAATTTTTTTTTTTTTTTTTTTCATACAAAGTGGGATGTAATGTCAGCCCTAGGTATTGGAGACAGTACAGAGGTCAGCTGTCTCTTTGAAACCCTGATGGTTGAAAATGCTTTGTCGTCCAGAGAAACGACAGTCATTGTCAGAAAGGGTTAGTTCTGCTGTTTATTTGGATATGCAGCACGCAGTACCCGCTTCACAATTCAACCAAGAAGACAGGGGTTCTACGGGTCAAGAGCACTCCTGCTTCAAACATCTAGCTGAGGATAAATTAAAGGATATATGTGTTGTTTTTGACCCGTATGCTGCACGGCAAAGCTGATATCCACTTACATTAAAAAAAAACATGGCAATGATATTAAAACACAAGCATGTGGGGGGCTTAATGCACAAATAAAATGTCCCAATAAAGACGGAGAGAAGGATACTCGTTTTGTGCTCCAAAATACAGACTTTAAGAGCTTGTATACCTTCTCCTATGAAGGCTTTTCTATCAAGGCTTTTAATCATAGTTATATATCGATATTGTTTTACAGTAAGGCTACATGAATCATCATGGATTTCTGAATGGCTTCACGCATTAATACCTCATGAATTATCAGAAAGTGACATGAGTTCAAAGCCTTTCACTGATGATGTCATGCATGAACAAGACATTCATTAACTTTGGTATATTCATAAGCATTAAGGTGAGTACATCATCATGCATTATGATTTATTGAGAGTGATCATGATGTTGTTTTGTAAAACATTTTGGACCATTGAACTCTGTCAGACTAATGTCAGCTAGTTATTATCGTCAGCTGGCTAAACTGCGGTGATGTGACTGAATATTCTACGTGAGATTGTTCATGTGACACTAAACACCAAGAAAACAAAAGACATCAGAGGGGAAGATCTAAAAAAAAAAAAAAACTGTCAAAAAAACACAAACATGAAGAAAATATCAAAAAAGCGTGTCGTAATGCAAAACAAATCAAATAAAATAAACAAGGTAATGACTATTTTAATTTTTTTGTCAATGCTAATACTCGTTTCAGTGCCAATATAACTTTTCCCAATACAAGTGTTTTTGTCCTTTCGATACCAAATCCTATTTTGAATGCCAAATTTCAATGTCACTGTTCAAGCCGTTTTTCCTTTTAATGAGGTGTTATGACAATGACTGTAACCTTTTGCAGAGTTTTCTTCTCAGGGGACTGAAAGTTGTTTACATAAAGCGTCATATGCTTTATATGATGAAGAAAAAACAGCTTCGGTGTTAAATGTCTACCACCACAACGGGGCCGTGGAGGAAAATGGAATTCCATCTGTGCTTTTCACTGGATTGAAAATTACATTAAAATTCACCAATAACAATTTCAATGTCACTTTGAATAATTCATGGGATATGCTGTCAGCAGTTTTTACACAGACTATTTCCTCAGTAAATATTATTAGTGTATAGATTGTCTGGAGTAATGAGGAAATAGTCTTGGAAAAAAACAAAAAAACACTGCAAATCACTCGATGCTTCGAGACCTTTTGAGCAACACAAACAACATTCTATCATCTCTATTGTGTTGCGGGGTTGTGTGAGGATGAAATGTGTTCAGTCTCGTGTTAAACATTTTGACCTATTTTCCTGCCAGTCCAAGAACTTGCACTTTGCCACGCGAGGCAGTTTTTGTCTTGTTTGTTGGCTGAGTTTCCCACAACAAGTTTTAGAATGTCACATGTTTTCCACGTTGATCAAACACCGTTAGTCATCGCACATAAGTAGGAGTAATATGTTTATTTCATCTAGTGTCTGATTTAAGGGAGCGTCTGTGTAGAATTGTACACACAGCAGAGGTGACTTCATTAATGGTTTAAATATTTCGAGCAACTGTGGCAGAATTTGTGTACATTTTAAGTACTAACGGCAAATTTCCAAACAGGACTCTGTATTTGTTTATGATTTATTGTTTATTTATTATTACTGTTTATCTTTCCCTGTTGGATAAATAAGGATTTATATATGTATATACATATTTTTTTCCCAGTAAAATTATGATGTTTTAATCAATCTGTCTTTATATACTGTTGGCACAAAAATAAGCTGCAGCAACACATTACGCATCAGTTTCATTTACGTTCCATTACTGTCCACATTTTTGGAGTGATGCAGGTTATATTAATTCATGGGTTGTCCTGGATTTGCATTTGGGAACTTTGGGTTCTCCACACATGAATTATTTCCTCTGTCACGGGAGCCATTTCCACCAATGCAAAATTGGTTTGTTCTGGTTTGCAGACCTAAATTTTAACCGTTTTGCTGTCCCAGTTCTCCAACCTGGGACTTTTCTGGTGGAAAAGAAGTATCAAAGATCTCGGTCTCTCCTTTTTATTTCACCTAATGTTGAAATTATATCAATTATATTATATTATATTTGATCTTATATATTATATATACCACAATTAGACGACATCACAGTTGTTAACAGATACAATATATATATATATACACATATATATATGTATATATATATATATATATATATATATATATATATATATATATATATATATATATATATATGTGTATATATATATACACATATATATATACACACATATATATATACATATATATAAATAAAATAGATTATAGCTCGTGTTGGATCATTACTGAAGATTTCTCCTTACCAGCTAATTCTGCCTTCCTCCCACAAGTGAAAGTTTAGTAAAGAAAATGTTTAAAGTTTGTTAGTCACACTCTTATACACTCTGTGTCTTTTTTTTTGGAGTAAAATTGTCAACAGGACATCAACCATGCCCACGAGGAAATAATTTAAGAAATATTAAATCTAAAATTTAGAGAATAACTAAATGAATCAGTACAATTTTCCAATTATTATGAAAAGTCAATATTGGTCTGAATAATTTCCACATTGATGGTATACTCCTTGTGTCACAGGGTCTTAGAAATAATAATAAAACAAATAATAATGATAATAGTAAATTAAAATAAAGTATAAATTTGAACCAACTAACCCTTAAACAAACTTTCATCTGTGTTGTAATTTCTCAAATGTGGACATCTGACAGTGAGCACTGTGGCGTTTGCATCATGTCAACACTGGTGATTCTGCTTGTATTTACTCATTGAATTTGAAAACCACTCCTTTAAGCAAGCATAAGTAATAATCAAGCATCACTTTATTTTTCTTCCGTGTGATGCTGTTTCTCAAACACAAACAACAGCAGGCCTCAATCACACTTTGGCCAAAGGAAAAACATGAAATATTTATTTTTTTAATCACGGTGAGCTTTTTTGTTTGAGGGTAAATTGGCTTGGAAAATAGTGGTGGCTTTATGGAGGGGGGGTACAACAACATGAACACCTGCTCACTATAATGCAATCGAATGCAATAGCCGTGCAATGAATATTACCTCTACAACAACACCTCAAGTTTAATGTTGAAGCTAATATGACTAAATGGAGGGTAAAGAGTTTTTGTTGTATCAAGTTCAAGAAGAGGTGCTGCGAATGGACCACACAACAGATAAGTAGAGGAGAGGGAAGAGAGATTCAGAAGAGGCAGAGAAGAGAAAAGAAGAAAAAGGTGGAGGAGTCAAGGTTGTGGGAGGAGAGGGATAAATAAAAGATGAAATATGAAAAAGTAAGGTGAAGAGGAACAGGGTTGGACAAAGAAAACTGGAATGAGGTTGGAGTAAAACCATAAATTGAAAAATAAATGAAAGGAAAGGACGAGTGAGAGGAGATGGAACGAGATGAAGGGAAGACACGAAAGATGACACGAAAAAACAGAAAAGATCTGCCGGGAGAGGAGAGGAAACCGGAGGGTGACACACAATAAAAGACAACATACAATAATGAAATAATATGCACGTGACATGGGACGACGAGAGAGCACACGACAGAACCGAGAAGTGGTGATGAGCGAAGACAAACAGGAGACGGAGAGGAGGGGAAGCAGTGGAGCGTGGGTAATGTGTTGGCAGCGGAGAGAGAGGCGCAGAGCAGAAGGCTTGTAAATGTTGGATGAGGGAAGTATACATGGCACTGTGACTCACTGGAGCTGCCCCGCCACTTGTGAGGGCAAGTGTTTTACACGCGCACACACACACACACACACACACACACACACACACACACACACACACACACACACACACACACACACACACACACACACACACACACACACACACACACACGTATTAATATTACCCCCTTTGTGAGGACTGAATATCTTTTATTCATTCTTTTTTCCCTTAACCCAAGGAGTGCGTGTTTACACATACACATATATATTCAGCCATTATGTATGTAATAAATGCCACATAGGAAATTAAAGCAAGCTTTTGAATAAGGTGGAATAGGTTGAATAAGTTTGCTTTGAACTTAAAACATCTCTTCAGTTATATTATAAATGTAAATAGTTTTCGCAAATCACACAATTTTTTTCCCCTAATGTTTATTTTTATTCATTCAATATTCAACATTTTGAGATCAAGTCATCCTCTGTCATATTTGACAAGGTACAACGTTCTTTTGACAGCAAAAGATTGCTACCGCAATGTTTTCAGTGACACCAGCGAAAACACGTTGGATACTCTATTAATCTCCTTTATTTGGTAGTTGGGTGAAGATGATGCGAGGAATCATAGGGAGAGAGATGCATCAGAGCCCACCTAGGCATCCCAATTCATAGATATTTGATGTTTGCTCTAAAATAAGGCTCAGTGTGAGACAGGTGAGGTTCTGAGCCTTTTACATGAAACACTTTGCAGCTGAGTGTTGGCAGCAATATGAGGTTTGGCCTGCCTTCAAGTTAGTACGGCCATGAAAAAAGGGTGAATTCTGATTTTGATAAACTCATAATGTATTTGTTTATGTTAGTGCGGTTTGAAGCATAGATTCATTTCAAGTCTGAAACTAAACAATTTTCGAACAATGCAAAAAAAGAAAGAAAGATATTTTCATCACAATTTTGATACATTTAACGTAAAACTTTAATTTATTGGCTTTAATCTGTTGTTATCCCAGTAATAGGAACAGTAATAATTGCGCTTTCATCCAGACAGATACATGCAAACATAAACACAGACAAAAACCTATGACCTATAACGAGCCGTCTTAGGTCAAATATAAGTGATTATGATCATCTGGCGGCGGTACGTCTTCTGCAGCTGTTTTTGTGAATTATTTTCCGTGAGCAAATGCAAAGTGGCGAGCTGGCAGTTCATAAGACTGTCAGTATGAATATATTCACAGCAGTATAATACTGTAGAAATTACACAGATGTTTGTGCTTATAGTTATATTGTAATCTTTCTTTAGGTTTGGAAATGTCTGTAAAATGTTTGCTTAAACTCTCTTCATTGAGATTAGATGCACGATTTAATTCACGTTCAGTTTTTTTAAGTGAAAGATAAATGTCAAAGTGTGACTCCACGACCGCTCTCATCGGATCAGTTTGTTCCAAGTGCTTATTTTTCTTCTGTCGCAATCCATTCATATGACTCTGTTGACCTTTAGCTTTGGCTCAACCATTTGGTTTTAAGGAGATAGTTTAATCGTCAAAACATAGATTAAGACAATAAAACACACACAAATACACTTCTCGACAGTCAGGTTATTCTACCTACAATTGTGTTGTTATGAAAAAAATAAGTATGACCTGATAAACGGAGAGATTACTGAAATAAAGTTTGAATGAATGTAGCACTTTAATTGTTTTCATGTGGTGTGGAGGTTGCTATAATTTCTTTTTAAACTGAGGGCGTCGAAATATTAATAATGAAAGGGAAGGCGGAGCTTCTTAAAGAAAAAAAAAAGAAAAATAATTTCCATACGGGCAAGATACAAATTTACGTATTCAAATAATAGCTGATACATGTGACGCTACTAAACGCTTTTTTACTCAGTCAGTGTCTCGTGACGTCCCCATTATTATGGAAGTTCATCACTAAACTGCTGTAATAGCCCTTTAATCTTCCCACTTCCAGCTCAGTACTTTCTGCAGAGGTGAACGTGCAGTGTGACGTTTCCCCCCCACTGCTTCTTGTGAACACAGCACACCAGACAAGTGTGGTGCTTTTTTTTTTTTTTTCTTCCCCTGGATGGGCAGGTGAAATATTTATGAGTGTTTTAACCTCTGGCTGACCTCAGTGCAGTATTACAAGGAGCTTCTAAGAAAGTTCCCAGGGAGGTGAGGAGACATTGACTGTGAGACACTGTGGTGATGGAAGCAGAGAGCGATGTCTGACATGTCCTTAGGTTTTTCCATGATACTGTTAAGAGTATGTCAAATATGTGAGGAGGAAGTTGATTCAAAGGTGGAGTAAAGGCAGTGTAAAAGTAAAGAGATGCTCAGGCTGGGCCTACAGAATGGAAGCCATAAATGCACCCTTCATACATGTGTGAGTCCCATCTTTTTCATTCATCCATCTATTTTTATCTGTGTGTTCTGCATAATTTCAGCCAGCCAAGTGTAGCTGTCAGCGTGCTAAATGCCGCTCAGGGTTTTTTTGTTTTTTTGTTTTTTTGTCTTTGTTTTCCCTTTTTGCTCCCCGTTCTTCATTTCCCTGTCAGGATCCCTCATGTCTCGCCTGCTGATGTTACTGTTCTATTGACAGGTCATAATTTTACATCCCAGCAGCTGTTTATCTGCTACTTGCATGATGGAGTAATAGCTGGGGATGAGAAAGGTTCCCTAACAGCTTAATTATGTCCTCTGTCATATTGTTTAGTGAAAATAAACCAAACTGTTTCTTCCTCTTCGCTTATTTTTTTTTTCCCACTATATGTTTTGTTATCACTGAATTATATTATATTAACACTGAAATGAATGGAACAATAAAACCTATCTGGCAGTGTCTCAGAGGAATAAACTGAGGGTTTGTGGTGGTTTGCAGTGACTCTAAAATCACATTGTAAGATAACGAAGGCTGTATGTTAGAAGAAGTATAGCTGTCCTTGGTTCATAAATGGCTGTTTAGTTTACCCGTTTTAACTCGTGCTTACATCAAATCTCTGACTTTAAACTGATACGACAAGTAATTCACATTTCGGCTGACCAGGTGTGACCAGGAAGTCACTAACAGAAGGAGAGAACTGTAAGTGCATGAGCAGATTCAGCATAGGTTTGAATGTATTGCAAGTAATTAATTGCTGTGATGAAAAATCTAGCAAATTAACTGAGATATTGAAATAGACACACAGCAGTAACAAACCGGAAACCAGAAATGAGACGATACACTTCCTGCAGCACGTCAGTCTGTTATTGATGTCTAAAACAACTGATGGAGCATTTTAAGAGATGGGTGTATTTATATTGAATCCTTGGATCATATTTTGATAAAAGTGTTTGTGATGTCTCGCATGTAGCTTTAACTTACAAATGCATATTCAACCCACTCTGTAGAAAATATAGAGAAATATATCGTATATTGCCATTCAGCCAAAATATATCATGACATGACTTTTGGTCCATATCACCCAGTCGTAGTGGTAACGTCTAACTGCGTCCCAAACAGACGTGCAGGCTACACGGATAGCTGCAGACACCACGTGGTTTTTGAACCATTTTATGTTAAAACTTTTCTTGTGACTCTGTTTGACAGAAGGCATTTTGATCTGGAAGTACCATAATTAACATAATTCAGTTTGATAGGCTGAGGTTTAAAATAAAATAAAATAAAAAAAAGTGAAAAACCCAATAACGCAATGCCCAACTGGAAAATTGCATGTCACCAAAAAGACACAAGCTACGCAGATTTCTGTCGAATATGATGTTAACGACCACAAAGAGAAACAAGGCTACAACAAAGACTGTGAACTACTTTCTTTTTGATACCCCTTTTCAGCCTATATTTGTTTACATTCTGTCAAATCAGCACCTTTAAAATGAGCAATTTGCTCCTGTTTGAAATGTAGCCATGGCTGTACAGAAAACTTTAAGATTCAATAGTTCTCGGGCAAGTTAGCCATCTTTTCATCTATGATTTTAATGGTTTAAATAATTTCCTACAGTTTATTCACATTGATCAGCTTTCCGTTTGTCCTGCTGAATGTCACTGCAGGCTGTTTGCTGTAATTATGAGAAGTCTAAAATCCTGTCAGCTCAGGAAACTGATAACCAAGTGGATGCCCAACGAATGGGGTGAAATGCTTTTAACAGCTGAGTCAACAGTTCGACTCCTTCCTGGTTGGACCTTTACTACATGTCATTCCCCTGCTGTCTTTACCAACATCTCCTATCCTTAATTTATCTAAATAAAGGGCAAATGCCAAATAAATGAAATAAAATCCTCTCCGGACTGACTGAGACAGTTTCTATGAAGTTGTACGCAAACAGGCCCAAATCTAATCCAATAGTAAAATATACCAATTGCATCATATAATCTATCGTAATTGGTCAGAATAGAGTCACTGCTTTGCTGAGATTGAAGAAGCTACATGTCCCGCTCAGAGTCCATTGAGCAACACATGTCAGGAAGCCGAATTAGAGAGGGGCTGCTCTAGGAGTTTTTCTTTTTTTTTCTTTCCCCATATGGAGTTGAACTGCAGAGTTCTGCCACAGCGGACAGTCATATGCAAATGTGTCAGGCATCAGGGCCAACTGGTGTATGTTGAAAGTGTCAGGGGTTGAGACTGCAGTGTGCAGGCAGACCATTGACGCATGTCCAAACCTCGGCCACTGTCTCTCTCATCTCACACACACACACACACACACACACACACACACACACACACACACACACACACACACACACACACACACACACACACACACACACACACACACACACACACACACACACACACACACACACACACACACACTGGTCTCTGACACATCCCTCAGGCCGATCAGTCCATTGTACAGGCTCTCCAGTGAGCCATAGCTTTTACATATATTAAAATGAGCTTTGGGTACAGAGCTGCCCCTGAAGATCCACTGCTCTCAGTCCACAGTGCACACACACGCAGACACACATGCATCGAGGACACACACTATATACACACAGGCTGGAAAGCAGTAGTGTTCTCTGTGCGTGAAGACAGGAGTGGAGGGAACGCACTAGACCATATCTGAGGCAACACTGCTCTTTTCTTCTTTTTATCACTGAAACTTTTCTACTTCATGGAGCTTTTTTAGTTTAGTCGCCTCTATGATCCCAAATGAAAGAGCGTGTTCTTCCAATGGAGCCCGGACTCAAACAAAACATAACGACTTTTATCATGTGGGCAAACAGTTGGAACCCGTACACAAGACTTCAGAGGCAGTTCACTGAAGGTCTACACACAGTTTCAAGACATTTGTTTCTGCAAAATCATTGAAATAGGAGTTATAAAATTTAAACTTAACTAAAAACAAAACTTGGCAACAATAAGTCAGACATTTGTTTAGTCAGGAGGATGTGTGTGTGTGTGTGTGTGTGTGTGTGTGTGTGTGTGTGTGTGTGTGTGTGTGTGTGTGTGTGTGTGTGTGTGTGTGTGTGTGTGTGTGTGTGTGTGTGTGTGTGTGTGTGTGTGTGTGTGTGTGTGTGAAAAAGCTAGTGGAAAACAGTGAGAAATATTTTTGTGGAAACTTCAGAGGGATGCAGCTAAACTAGAGGTGTGGGAATTTCCTGCCTTTAAAGCATTAGGCCCAGTGGTTTGAACCCTGGAATTGACTTTGTGCATTAAACTGCCTGACTGCATGAACTTTTCCAAAGAGTTAAAAAAAACTATAGTAATAATGATAATTTCTAGTTATTTTATTCAATTTATTTACATCATTGATGGTTTATATTGAATTTCTAACCACTTTTATAAAAAAGTAAAGTCCTTAGATTTAAAAAAAAAAAAAATCTAAAAAAAAAAGTAACTGACAATGGACAATGACTAAATTCACAGGAAGAAAAAAAAAATAGCAACATGCTCGGGTGTTTTATTTACATCTAATAAACTCTATTAACTGTATTTGTAACCTTTTACAACTTAGTGTTTCAGCAGTGCACAGCAGGCTGCCTGTAAACATTAAAAACATGTCAAATTAGTTGATGGTGAAGCATTTAATTTGACAAATATGGACAGGCTTTCCAATGATGAATTTTATTTCACCCTGGCAGAAATTCTGCTTAAAAATAAATACGAATTGAACTCAGAAAATTTCAAACACTGTATTTTTCCTAAACAGTTCTAGAAATCTAGATTATTAAAAATCAGATCTTTAATTATTTTTTCCCAGAGCTAAATACAGTGTTGATCAGCTAAGCTTTGTGGCAATTTCTGTTGTAATTTATATTTATATGAAGGTATTATGGAAGCAAAATAAAAGAAACAGTTTTGAAAGCAAATTTCTTGCAAGTAATTAAAAAATGTATGAACTGAGAGAGAGAGAGAGAGAGAGAGAGAGAGAGAGAGAGAGAGAGAGAGAGAGAGAGAGAGAGAGAGAGAGAGAGAGAGAGAGAGAGAGAGAGAGAGAGAGAGAGAGAGAGAGAGAGAGAAAAAAATGAGTTGCATTTCAAACAAATTTGCTCTCAGTTGTGTTAGTTTTGGTCACATAATTCAGAATTTTTATTATGGTACTCAACTTTTTGACTGCTATCGAAAACCTTTTCTCCCAGGTCAAAAGCCTTTGCTCTCAAGCCAAAACTTTTGCTCTCAAGTCAGAAGCCTTTGCTCTCAAATCAAAAACCTTTGCTTTCAAATCAAAAACTTCTGCTCTCAAATCAAAAACTTTTGCTCTGAAGTCAGAAACCTTTGCTCTCAAATCAAAGATGTTTGCTCAAATCAAAAACTTTTGTTCTCAAATCAAAAACCTTTGCTTTCAAGCAAAAAACCTCCGCTTTCAAGTAAAAAAACTACAAGTGGAGTTGGATGTGGTGGGCGGGACATACGATGTGGACGGGAGTTTTTATTGGTGGATTAACCTATAGCCACACAGCATGGGCACACCATGATGCCTCTATAAAGACCCAACATGGGAGGATTGTGCTTAGCTACAAGGAGGCATATTTGTTGTATTTTAATCTTTTCTATTGAGACACTTTTAACTGTGACAGCTTGGCTTTCACTTTGGTTATAGTTCCTGCTGTCAATGCCATCAGCATGTTGATCCCTTCAGCGGGACATCTAGACATATCGTTTCCTACCCCGCTGGATGAAGAACAGCCTGTCAGTATAATTAACGTTAGGAAACGTTTGAACCAGTGGAAAACGAGTGGTACATGTCACTGAATGGATCTACACCACTTTTGGAAAACTACAGTAACAGCAACAGTTAACTATGTTGGAGACGATACGTGTTAGTGGAAATATGGGCACTGTATATTGCTAATGGGATCAGCATGGCGCCGGTGTTGACAATGTGACATATACCCAAAGTGAAAGCTGTGCTGTCACGTTTTAAAGCATTTCGACAGAAAAAAATTATATAACGTAAGCGGACCTTTAATGTAGCTCAACACACAGTCCTCTGCTGTCGGAGGCTGTGAGTTGTGTGTCTGCAGCCATGCTGTGTAGGTCTGAGTCAATCCACCAATAAAATCTCCCATCTCCACCGTATGTCCCGCCCACTACATCCAACTCAACTTGGGAGTTTTTGACTTGAGAGCAAAGGTTTTTGATTTGAGAGCAAAGGTTTTTGATTTGAGTGCAAAGGTTTTTGATTTGAGAGCAATGGTTTCTGACTTGAAAGCAAAGGTTTTGGATTTGAGAGCAAAGGTTTTTGACGTGAGAGCAAAGGTTTTTGACATGAGAGCAAAGGTTTTTGACTTGAGAGCAAAGGTTTTTGACTTGAGAGCAACGTTTTTTTATTTGAAAGCAAGTTTGCGATACACACCCAAAAAGTCTAGTTTTATAAGCAAAATTCATAATTCTATGACCAAAACTAACAAAACTGTAAGAGCAAATTTTTTTGAAATGTAAATAATTGTATTCTCAGTTCATATATTTTTTACTTCCAAACTTGATTTTTGATTGCAGTGGGAGAAAATTGCTTTAAAATGTTTTTAGTTTTTTTTATTGCACAATAAATTCATACATAATACATTCATAAATAGGAGCTGATGAAGACGCATTAGACGCCCTTTAGTCAGGCTTCTGTCTTTATCATACTATAATGAAAAATATGGTAAAGTACCAAACTCTGTGATTGCTGCAGGCCTGACACTTCCTGACAGTAGAGAGTGGGCGGGTAGACTGTAAACACTGGGACTGATCCAACTTGGGACTAAACTGGGTTGTCACCATGTCTCCTCTCCTGCCTCTTTGAAAGTTGTGAAGGTAGCATCTGTGATGGTATTGTTCCGTTGTGCTGGTATGCCCAGGAGTGTAGCTAAGTTTTAGCGATCATACAGTATGTAAAGGACCAACAAACCATTATTTTATCAAGAACAAACAATCCTCAGCTATGACAAACCACCGTTTGGCACTGGCACACTTGGACCAGCTTTCTTTTACTCTGTATTGAAGTTAAAAAGAAAAAACAACAACAAACGACAGAAAAATTACAATCCTGATTTGTGCAACACAGCATAAGAGAAATGTTGTGATTATTATGAAAAACAATTGCTGTAAAAAAAATGAAACTACTTAAAATGCATATTTTTTTTAAAGTTTAAAGGTACACTATATAAAACTACAACATATTTTAAAACCATTTTAGTCCCAATCCATTTACCAGCCTGTTACTAACTTTAAACAACATAAACTAAAGCACTACACCTGATTAAATTAGTTAATATTGCTATAAATGTTTATCTATCTATCCATGGTCTAAACTTGCTTTATCTCGTACAAAGTTACCGGAGGGTGGAGTTACTAGCTGATTTTGAGCAAAGGGCCAATGCAGAACACAGATACATTTGTTGATTGATCATGTTATTATATATATTACAATTATTATTATGGGAATAATCATGGTATGTTGCTCTTCTATTAGGACCCATCTTTCACTGAATGGGTGTAATGTTTCTTGCAAGGTAAAATCTATCATATTTTGTTAGTTGGCATAATGGGGCTGCCCAGTTTTCATTTTGGATTTGTTATGAAAATAGTGTACAATATGAAAGAGTTAAGAAGGTTGAAATGTCATTTTTCTTTTGATAGTGGTGTGAATTGATCTGAATTGGCCTGAACACACAAACACACAGGAGGTGCTCACTCAAACTGAAGAAGGCCTGGAACATCAAATGTCAACAAGTCTACTCTAGTCATTTTTCAGTTGCTCACTTTGCCCTTTGGACACCGGTGGATGTTATCAGTTAAATTCATGTCAAAATGACAAGTTTTCAAGAAGGAAGACCACTTACCAGAAATAGCCGTCTCTGGTGATGGCTGGAATTCAGGTATGTTGTCTGAAGACCTGAAAACAGAATAGGAGGTGTTTTAATTAACAAAGGAACGAGAATGGTGATTGGTAAAACATGTTTATATATATATATATCTAAGGATGAGATATTAGGAATAAAATAAATTACAAAAGAGATTGCACTTAAATCTTATTTGACAATCGTTCATCTATTCACCAGATACAGATATGAATATTTACAACACAAAGAGCAAATTCACATAATCAGGAAATATCATACAGAAAATTGTGTCCCATTCGTTGGGACATGGAGACTACCACTCAATGGAAAGCGTCTTTTACCCTTGACTGCAAAAATATATGACATACTAGGTACATCAGACTTATCTTAAATTCAATGTTGTTACATAGCATTAATTTCAAAAATAATTGTTGAATTGTGACTTTTAGAACTTCATTTTTTGAGTTCAGCTGAATTATTGTCCAGTGGATTTATTAACCTCATCAAATTAAGTTATTTAGAAAAAAAAACACAAAAAAAACACGAGTTTACACTTCCCAGCATGTTGTACATTAAAGATAAGGAAGAAAAAAAAAGTCCATAACGGAGGCTGTTTATCCATGTGCTCAGAGAAGGAGATCAAAATTAAAACCATGATGAAGACATGATACTTATATGTCTATATTTCTGAACAGTTTTCCCATTTGTAGCAGTGCAGCAAAAGCTGTCAAGACGGATACAATTTAACGCAATAAATGATTGACTTCAAAAACAAACATTAAAAAAATTATTTGAGAGGATGTACAACATGTAATTGAGTTATTTTATGTATTGGTAGAGTAGCAGAAATACAAATTTAGCACAAATTTTAAGGATATAAGACAATTGTGATAATGTAAGATGGTTTGTGACAAACTTGAAATAGATAGATAGTTAGATAGTTACTTTAGTAATCCTTAATACTTTATTAAATCATTTAACAGACATAATAAAATAAATTGGATAAATTCAAATTTTAACGTAGATTACAACTTTAACTAGAATTACACTAAATGGCCTATTTTAAATTTTGCTTTGTTCTGTAAGTTTCTTGCCTTGAATAAATTAAATATCTGCAGTGATACTGGTCACCTCTGCCTTCTATAATCCAAAGAATGAATTTTGTCCCAGAGCGCCCCGTCACCTTATTACCACACCCTCACAACAGTGAAGCAACACATTATCAACGTTTGACTACAGAGACCTAAACAATCACTTCGACCCAGCTGATAAAGGGATGAGCATTAGTGACCAAGTACAAAAGAAAGTTTCAAAAGGTTTTGTAGTACACATTCTCAAATAAAATGATCAAGTCAGATACCTGACATTAATTCATATAGCAAAATCAGCAGGTCCACTTCCACAGCATTATAACTAAGACAACCCCTGAGTCATGACATCGTCGCCACTCTGCAGCAATGGATTTTTAACATGAGTACTGGTCTTTTGCAATAATTGTTGCAAATAAATTTGCAGGAGTTGTTCCTTGTGACCAATCCTGCATTCATGGTTTTCGAGAAGCAACCCGTCCCCGGAGGAGAATGTCTGGTGTTGGGGGTCTTGGGGTTTGCCTCTCTGCTGTTTGCAGATGATGTGGTTCTGTTGGCTTCATCAGACCATGACCTTCACCTTGCACTGGGTCGTTGTACCTGGGTGTGAAGTGCATCGGATGAGAGTCAGCACCTCCAAGGCTAGGGTCATGTTTCTGGTGGACCGTTTCTGTAGGGTTTCAACAGAGTTTCTGCCCCCAAGTGAAGGTGTTTTAGTATCTTGGGGTTTTGTTCAGTCATAAGGGTAGGGATAGGGTGGTGAGACAGACTGACAGGCCCATCGGTGTGATAGCAGCTGTTAAGCATTTTACACCATTTTGGTGAAGAGAGAGCTGAACCCGGTGGCAAACCTTTAGACTTATCAGTCGATTTTCGTTCCGACCCTCAGCTGTGGTCATGAACTTTGGGTAACGACAAAAAGAATGAGATGGTGGACACAAGTAGCTGACATCAGTTTCCTCAGCAGGATGGCCGGACTCAAGTTTAGAGAAAGGATGTGGTAAGGAGCGCCAGCATGTGGAGGCGTTGTTTCAAGCTGCTTCACAGAGACACCAAAACCTTTATTCAGGAATTTATTGTTTCACTCAACTACATATACCATCACACTGAATGGACATGTCTTCTTTAAAGTGTTAAATCTATATAATGGCTCTAACATGACATACAAGAACAGTTAACTTTGGTAGTTGTAGCTTACAGAACTGGTACATATTCGGCTTCAGCAAATATAATTCCATCAGAGCATCACGTAGGAGCTGATGTTGAAGAGCACAACTGCGTGAAGAGAGAAGCCTTACATTTTCAAAATAACAATAAATTTAAATTCTTGGTTGTTGGATCAATAACACAAGTGCAGTTCACCACCAGAGTGTTTTCCGCTGTCTCGTAATTCTGTGCGGCATTTTTCCGGGAATCACAGGCAACATCAGAGGACGTTGTTTAGTTGATGTCTCATCTAATATGCAGAAACAAATTTTAACTGTGTTTTACAGTGTAACACTGCCCACTAGAGACTTGACAAGCTGAGTCGCAGGCAACATCGTCAGCTGGCTTAAATCAAGCTGAGACTAGAAAGTTCACTGCTGCAACTTTTCCTGCAACACACACACACACACAAAAAATCATCTCGTTGGGACTCTTTGGTCTGAATCGAGCTTAACACCAGCGGTCACAACAAATAAAAATGCCACTCGTACTTTCCGAAGTGATCTCTTCTTGCTACCAACTCATGAAATGCTGCCTGCAGACATTGGAGGCTGTTTGTTCTGCTTTCATTTTTGATTTTAAAATATTTCCACACTGCACACATTTCAGCGGCACATATATGTAGATCATTATAGCAGATACTGATGCAATGAGAAATGCCTTGATTGGCCCCAACAACGGGCTTTGGGATCGTCTCGGGACATCCTCAGTGGTAGCAGTATGGGTTTAGAGTCTGTGCCAACGTAATTTTCTGACACTACAACCTGCTACCCTTAAAAAACAATGGAGGGATGATGATTCAAAGCATTTCAAGCGCCGGTAAAATATCTACATAGAATATCTGATATACAAACATGTCTTGCAGTAAATCTACAGTTTATGTTTTCAGTATATTGCCAGGACAAAAATCGTTCCCTAAAGTTTACCCAGAGACTTTGGAGACTCAGGATGTGAATCCTGGAGCTTTGTATATCCAACCATTTACTCTGGCTCGCTTTCCATCACTGCTGTGCTGTACAAGGATGTCACATGCAGCAACGACATTCTCTCCATGCTGTATTTGGCAAAGCAAATTAGTACCATAGCTCATACATAGAAGTGTATGCTTAGATCACTTAATCATTAACAAATGATCCTGTTGAGCAACAGAAGAAATGCTGACAATCATACATGTTATTTAATAAACGTATGGGTCTGCTGAAGATGATGCGGCATTTTTCCTTCACAAACACACATTCACATAAATGCATACAAATCTACTGAGCCTTGACATAACTCACACCATGAGGTCTACCCTCCTCTCTCTCTCTCTCTCTCTCTCTCTCTAACCCAACTTGAACTTATGAACTCTGCATTCCTTTTCCACAAAGTGAGAGCAATTAAAGTGCAACACAGTTGTTCCAAAGTGCCTCCGACTGGAAACCATGAAGTATGGAGAGAGAAAGAGAGATAGAGATGAAGGAGAGCGGGAGTCTACCTGTGTTATGGAGTGATGGAGGTCAAAAGGTTGTCATTGCCAAAAGCTGCTAATGGAAAATAGAGCATCTGAAGTTAGCACCCTTTGGCTCTTGTGAAACTGGGGCAAATTGAACACAGCTGCAGACAAGAGTGGACTTTAAGCAGAGGCCAGGTTTTAGGTAAGGAATGTGCCAAAAATGAGAAATAAAATTAGCAGTAAAGGAATAACTATTTATTCAGGAAATGAACTGAAAACTATAAATGTCCTCTTTAAAGTTTGTTAAACCTTGTGATAAAGAGTTGAATTTTTTTTTAACTACAATTTTTTTTAAAACATTGTCTCTAAAGACCAGTTGTAGTTCAAAACTGAACCCTTTATAATGCAATCTTGTGGTATACTATTTCAACTGTTTCCTCAAATTTATGTTTTTTTGTTATTTCAGTCTTATGTTGCACCTTGCATATTCATTTAATCTGCTTACTGTTGGTCCACTTACCTTTAAAATGTTTATATTGGTTATTTTCTTTTTTGCAATTGTTTGTATTAAGTTTTATATTTTGTTTGTATAGTTTGTATTAATCATTGGTTCTCAGTTATAGTTTGCTGTACCTGCACTATGTCAATAAAGGGACTGAGCTTCAACTTGATGACATTACAACATTTGTGATCTAGCTCTAGCAATATTATATATGCTATGTTAATGATGTTAATACTGAAGTATTATAGTATTATAGAAGTGTTTTGTGTGATGAGCAGTGTTGGCATGCAGCACTGTAGTAATTCAGCATTATCTTTTAGCAGCAAGCAACAGACAAAGCACATCAGCAGCAGCAGTTCCACTACAATTTTTGCAGAAATAATATTTGAAATGTTTAGATTATTTAAGTTGTGTAAGCAGTCTTAATGCTTTTAGAAAGAAGACATATTCCAACAAAGCAAAAAACAAATAATTTACTGTCTGATGTACACGGATGATCCCAAACATTTGGACTAATATGCTGATGGTCCTACTCACATCATCAAAACTGAGGTCTGAACTTTAGAAAGCTCTGCAGGTCCCTTGTGGTGCCTGGCACCAAGGTGTTAGCAGCAGATGGTTTAAATCCTGTAAATTGCTCCAACACATTCTCCATTGCTCCATTGAATTGAGATCTGGAGAATTTGGGGACCGGGTCAACACCTTGAAAATGTCATTATGTTCAATGAACCATTTAAAGTGCGGTATGGCAGAACACATTGTCCTGCTAAAAGAGATCCTCGGAGAGTGCCGTGGTCATGAAAGTATGCGCCTGTTCTGAAGCAATGTTTAGGTAGGTGCCACGTGTAATCTGTACGTGCATCTATATGGGTGCCGTGATGCAGAATTTCTCAGCAGAATGTTTCCCTGAGAACCACCGTGAAGTGTTATTTGTTCAATTACCGGAGCACACCTGGGCGCACACGCATAGATAAGTTGTGGCTTGTTTCCAAGGTTGTGTAAGCACTGTTCCTACGATGTTAATTTAACTGAATTAATTGCTTTAATTAAAATAGTCAACAATAGAATCCTTCTATTTTCAACGGTTGTTCTGGATTACTCAAGTGTTACTGTGTGATTTCAGTCACACCACGTTCTTGCAAATGCTTGAAATGAAAACCTCGTTAAGAAATAAAGGGTTTCTGTCTACAGACGAATTAGAGGCCTTTTAATTTGAAACAGATTCAGGAAGTGTTGAGTTTTTATTTACAGTGTAATGCAGTAAGTGGGCATTCATTAGCGGTTTTGGAGAACTGTGAACATTTTATTTTCTCACTTGGACAAAAAAAGTGTCGGGACGTAGATTCCGGTGCTCGCCGCAGACACTGGGCCTGTGAGTGGACATAACGTTTTAGTTTTACTACAACGTATTTAATCATTTGCTTTTCAGTTTTAAGACCGTAATTAGTAAACATGAAAAAAGCAGTAGGCTGCATATATCTTGCATTTGTTTTCATCCTAGTTTGAGCAGGAAACATTCATGTATTAGTCATAGCACGACTGCGTTGGAGTGCTGTGAGCTATGAAAAGCATAAGTGGAAAGTTTCAGAACACAACTTGTCAGAACTATTAATGTCAGCTTATGAAGATAGCAAACTGTTCTGCAATTAATTACAGTAAAATGGTACACCATCATGTTTTTTCTTTCTTGTTTTGTAAAATAACTACAAACTCTGAACCAATGATTGAACTGTTCAGCAAAATGTTTTGCTCTAGCGTAAATTAGATTTCCCAAAAACACAAATTACATCTTTTCTCATTTGTTGGGTAAAAAGGATCAACCTTAGTTTTTGTTGAGCTGATGACAGGAACAGTTAAAGCTACGGCAAAAACACTTCTCATAGGGGGCTTTTTGGGTCATAGTGGGCTACACTGTTGTCAATAAAAGCTGGGGACAGTCGTGCTTGCAATTATTTTAGTTAATGCTGGTAACAAAATGAGTTAATTATTTTGTTATCTCAAGAAAACAACATTCATTATCTCATAATAAGCAACCAGTTAAGAGAAAACAAAAGTTTGTTTCCTCTTATAACTTATAATATCAATAAGAGATTCCAGCATGCATAGATGGAGTCTTGGCAACTGTAGCAACTGATTTAAGCTGAAAATGTGAACGACAATGAAACACCAATGCATCAGACCGTACTTCAATCAAGGTGTAACACAGGCAGAACCTTTCTGTAACTACAACATTTGCATCAGTTCTCATCATTTAAGGAGACTAGCCCTGCTGCTACTTCAGTCATCCACTATTTTGGTGTGATCCCTTTTTCATTCGAGTACACATGGCAGCCGCAAATATATGAATAAATGTCCAGAATCCCAGTCAAGAGGTGTGTGGAGGTTATGTGTAGGGGTTACTACAGTATGTACAGTGGAAGTGTCAAAGTAAGCAAGAAGTAAGCCTTTTGTTTTCTTGTGATCGGATCATTTAACCTGTTAGCAGGAGTACACAAGCTATGTTTTCCCAAAATGAAGAAATAACCCATGAATTAAGATAACTGCATTGATAAAAATAATTGCTTCTGCAGTTTTGCAATGTTTGAGGTATTATATAATGTAAATGTCATTAAAATGCTTACATTAAAATCTACATTTCTAAGACTTGAGTTAGGTTTTGTTAATTACTGTATGACACAGGATTGGGATTATGTATCTAAAAATAAATATTTTGAAATGTCAGAACTGATCTGAAAATATGACCTTGATTATTTGACCTTGTATTATTCAGCCATTCAAACCTTTTGAGAAAGTGTTTTTTTTTTTCTGATCTCTATTGTATTGTATTGTGTCCACATATTCCTTTCCAACAGATTTTACACAACTGATCATTCACACAGGGTACAGGGCTGGCTGCATAGCTCAGCCACTTTCTCTTCCATCTTATTTTTTGTACCACCTCGAGAAAGGCCAGAGGTCAGCTCACAGAGCAGCCTGCCCGCAGCTGATACTGATCCAGTGATTCATTCACCAGGGCGGATGTCACCAGAGCAGTGAAATCTCGACATCAGCTCTTACATAGATAAATATAGAAAGTTGAAGCTGAGGACAGAGAAGCTGAGCAGTGACCAGTTAAACGAGCTTCAATCATGGCTGTTTCTGGCAAAGAAGCAGCGTTAGCGCCTTGTAATTCTGTTCTGCTTTCATATCAAGCCTCTTTGACTGGTGTCTTGCTGTGCGAGTATATTTTTGTACAGCTGGTTGAAGTTGCTGGGAAAGGCAGCTCTGCTTTTTGTACTCATGGTGATCTCCAAAATCCAATAGCTGCCATTTGTGAGCAGGCACAGCATTCAGTTCGAGCTGTCGCCTTGAAAAGGTTGAACTGTCTGCACATTGGCAGAGGCATCAGGCCAGCAGCCTCTTTTGTTCCATGTAGTGGAGCTCAGAAGTCCAGTAAGTTCCTTTAGCTTTAACAAAAAATGTATCCAACTTCTATAAAGGTATTGCTCTCTGAAAGTATGTTAATATTTAAATAACTTTAGAGGGAATCCCAAAACAAATTAACACGTTCACAGTGCTGCTATATTATGAAGCCGAGTCTCCTAAACAATAATATTTTGTTGCAGAATAATTATTTCTAAACGCATTGGATTTGGCAAAAGATGACATTATTAAACAACAAAAAAACTTATTTGCTACAGGGTAAGAAAACACTGCTGACACAAGAAGAATGTTGAAGAAAGTTGATTGAGCAGAACTTTACTTAGCTCTATGTTAATAGTAGTTATAGTAGTAGTAGTAGGATCTCAGTTTGTCTTCGAATTTGGGAATTAAGGTCAAGACAAATTTGATTTCTTCTAAATGACAGCTCAAAGAAATGTACAGTGAGGTAGAGGAGGCAGTGGAACACAGCCTGGCTGTGACATTAAAAAACAGGTGACATAAAATAAAATCCAATTATTTCCATAATCCAGTATTGATGCTTTGCATCCTTTGATCTTTACATTTGTGCTTTTTTTTTTTTTTCAGTAAATGTGCCTCTGCTAAATGTCAAGTGTTTGCAGTGGATACTTAAAAGTGGGCATACACTTTGTGGAAATTAAGCTCTTACACTGTGCACACGTTATTTTAAGTTACAAAGCAGCAAAGTTGATTGCTCGCTATACCAGCTGCATTGGGTCATGACAATCCCAAGAACTGTGACATATTCATGTTCAAATTTATGGGATTGTGTATGAGTTGGTATGTGGCTGCACTTTACGGGACTATCATGATTCAGGATGGTTAGCGTATTCTAGCTATCTTATCCTCTATCTGGAGACTGCAACTACAGAATGACAAACTCCGATTAGAGAATGTTTTGTTTTCACTGCGCCTCGTGTCCACTGAAGCGCGTTTTCCCAGCTGAAAACACCAGCTGGGAGCATTTTTGAGTGCTTTGGAGCTGCAGCGTTTTTTCCGCTGAGACGCTTTTGTTGCTTTTATACAAAATAACCGCAGACGTCACGGCTAATTTATGTGTTGCAAGAACACAATTTCACAGATAGTTTGTGTTCTTGATAAATAGTCAGTGTAAAAGACGTCAGCTATGTGTAAACTACTCGCTCTGGATGAAGGGAGGGAGAGAGGATGGACCGCTGATCTTTGTGGGTTCATGGGATTAAACACCGCAGCGAGGACCATCGTCTAGTTCTAGTATCTAAGTGATATTAGGCTTTAGAAATGGAGTGAACAGGGTGTGGATGCCGCTTTATAGTCTGTCTCAGGTGACGAGCCAGCTGTTTGCAGATGTCAAGCTAATTGTCTCAACACAAAAATCATAGACACATTTTTGGCCAGGCTTTCAGTTTCTGCAATGTCTGTTCTTAGATGAAGCATCTGATACTGACAGTCCACACATCGCTGTAGTCTGGAATTGTTTTGGTCCAATTCGATTCACCCTGCTATCCCAAGCAGGGTGAATCGAATTGGACCAAAACAATTCCAGACTTTAAATCAAAATAGAATGTGGCTTTCTGTTGAGTTGTAATGGTGAACAAACTTACTTAAACCTCCAGCAGCAGAGTTGTAGTAATCCCAATGGTTTGTGTTTCTGGCAGCCTAATGAATCTGATTACAATTTTGTACTTTCCTCTAAGTTCTGGTTTGGTCTCCACATGGTAATATCTGGCTTTGCATTAGCTCAATGGTAGATGTGTCTATACAAAGTGTATCGGCCACGTTTTCTGTCGGTCTCATGCACATCTGACAGAACCGATGCACTCCTTTTTAACCAGTCCTGAGGTCTGGACTACGAAGCTGGATTTGTGGTTAAAGAGGTAACTTCAGGTTCAACTTTAAACTGGCTCACTTCTTACTGGGATACATTGCCATGGTAACTTATGCTGCAGGACTAACCTGCTCCAGAGCAGGTTACATTTGAGATATCAGATCAAAACATACAATAGCACCACTCTTGGATGAACAGCATCACCAATCATAGCATATCGGTGTACTGACGGTAACACAGTCCTCTGTGGAAGGAAGAGTTTTCAGAGACTGAGTGTCTTTTATATTTTATGGCTGAGATTGGCTACTGCATAATGACGTGAGCCAACTGCCAGATTCACATCCAATTCAATAGACAAGAGTCAGCTTAATTTTTTATATGATTAATTTAAACACAAAGTTGCTTAAAAAAATTAATGATTTATATCAGTGGGATTAAACACATAGGACATCCACCAAACCTGTCTGTGGGTTTTATGGATAGGTCTGTTCATGTGCATTCTGTTCACAATCACAGCTCTCCACCAGCTGCACCAGACTTAGACCTGGTCTGAGCTGGAGGAGACGCAGGTGCAAGTTCACCTCACCTGACACCAAACAGAAACTTTCACTGCACCGGTTTATCCTCAATGACACACCCTCTGTTGAGACGTTCCACCCATCTTGGCACAGCCGGGTTCATCTGGTTCAACAAAAATTGCTAATCAGGCCAGCATGGAAAAAAGCTGCATACTAGGGATGAAACGAGTACTCGGCTGAAACAAGTATCCGGTAACGATAATGTTCTTTTGACGAGTACGAATATCATCCGAGTAATTGTGTCAATATCCGTGTTGATAAAGGCTTTTAACAGACACTAGCTGTGTGCACACAGCTACAGGCTTGGGTTTTATTTGAGCTATATGCCCATTAGCACAACATACTTTTACACCTAATATGTATTTTCCTGTTATATCTGGACTGCTACCGTTATGATATATTGGACTCTGAACCGACAGCTTCAGTACTGTTCCTGAATGCCTCCTGTGTAAATACCAATGGAAAACTGGAGTGTGCATCTTCTCAGGTGTGGTGCTGGGTAGCGTGAGTCTGACTGAACCAAACAGTTGATACAAAGCTTCCTCCCTCGAGCCTTTTTCTTTCTTATTTATCTTTGCTTTTTTCTCAGCCCTGGAGCTGCCTCTCTTCTATTGACTCATCATTAAATTCAATTCTATTTTAACACCAAATCACACCATACATCACGTCATCATTTCTACAACACTGATGAAGTGAAAACAGCCAGGATACTGATATATATTTACCTACCTTGATAAAAGTCAGAGTACCAATACCTTGATGATAAAATGAGGAAAAGTCGACTGTTAAGTGTTGGACGTGATCTATGTTTGCATCAGCATTGCTAGCCATCTGACAAGGTTAACTTTTGGCACATACAAGTTGTTAAGTAGCATACTGCCTATTCATTCCTGCACAGCTGCGAGCGGGTGCACACAAGCACCAATCAAGCACAAATTGCAGATTGCAGCATTAATCAGAACTTTCCTAGCAACAAGCCAGTCTGCCACTGTGCTTGACTGAAATCCCATGATGCCAACCGCCTATCCCTTTCTTTATTTAAACCACAGGGTAAGTGGAGACCAAGAGTTGGCTCGAGGCTTATTTTGATTCCTTTGCACACTGCAACAACTTCGACAACTCTTTACTGTTAGACTTTCAGGAATGCACTCCTGAAATGAGACTTTCAGGAGAGCACTGCGTCCTCAGAGCAGAACTAGACTGGCCCAGGGCTAAGATCAATGTCAAATCCTTTCAGATGATGTGAAACCTCAGTGTAAGCAAAAGGCAAGAGTCTCGGACTGCTATTAGCCCAGGGCTAAGAACGGGGCCAAAAAGGTTAGAACTGCATTATGCCTGTGTAAACATCAGCTATCAAACAGCCACATTGGGAATGGAGAATCTCTCACCGTACGCTCTAGGAACAAATCGATACTAGATCAACAAAGAAAACCACAATTTCTGGTCTTTGGAATTAATTAAAATAACTTTGTTTGTGGGAGTAGATGAAGGAAGGCTTTTATTAAAAATTATGATTATATAGTGTTAATCCCACTTTAATCCAGGCCAGTAGTAGCAGATGTAAAACTGAAGGCAAATTTATCAAAATGAAAATTATTCATATCGATTTGACACAGTTCAAATAAGAAAGTGTATCCAAAAAGAGAGGGATGAAAATGTGATGACAAAAACAAGTGGTGGCTTGAAAAGAATAGACAGTCGCCACTCAACCTCTGCGCCACTGTGAATACAGCAGGGCAGCGGCAGAAGTGTCCCTGCCCTGACCTGGGAGAGACTGACAGCACGTCTGTGTGTATCAGAGAGGGACAGAGAGCGAGGCAGGGAGTGTGTGTGTGTGTGTGTGTGTGTGTGTGTGTGTGTGTGTGTGTGTGTGTGTGTGTGTGTGTGTGTGTGTGTGTGTGTGTGTGTGTGTGTGTGTGTGTGTGTGTGTGTGTGTGTGTGTGTGTGTGTGTGACAGAGTGACAGGGACAGGGAAGTAGCAGCGTCCCCAGCGATTGTGGTTCCTTGTCTGGTTACATATTCAGTCCTGACAGACTCTGAAGGCTGAATACGGATTTACTGGAGTGGACAGTTCCACAGTGAAAAACACACGTTACACTTCTGAAATGTTTTTGTTTAACTCACTGTTAACAGGGCTGGCGAACCTAATTTGTTTATGAAAATGATAAATTACAATAATCGAGTTTATTCAGGGAACTAATTGATTCAGTTCATATATCCGTCTCTGCACTTTAAATAGATTTTACAGAAATAATTTGAAATAAACAGATTTTTTTTGTGCAAAATCATGGAACTATGGAGTTCACCCCTGTGATGTAAGTGTCAAGTTGCATCATGAATGTCATTAATCAGTTGCGGTTGTGATTGAGAGGCTCAACGAGGTGAGATAAACCAGTGTGTCACCCAACCATCAGAGCTGCAGCAACACAATTGCACCTGTCACTTTGGAAGAAAGGCTTCAATGAATGGACTTTATCTTTGTCTGGACTGCAACACTGGAATTATCATCTGGTTTTAACAGTATAACTAAGCTGGACTGTAAATGTCCTCTGAGGAGAACTGCGCGTATCACAGTGAGGACAGCCCTGCGTTTACAATATCAAATGGGATTGGCTTTGATTGTGATAGCCTTTAACATGCCCACCTATAATGTATGATAATGTAAAAAGCATTGTGCCAAAATAAACCTCAAAATGTAATGTTTGGTTTTGTTTCTTCTGCAGTGACTTTTGTTGCTGAAAATGTTATGAATGAAGTGAACTGATGGAGGAATTATTGTTTGCAACTTAATTTATGTATTTTTTTCAATTAACAATTTTCCAATTTAATAAGTCAGTCAGTGTGTTTGAATCGACTGTGACTAATCTACGATGTCTTACTATCAACATATCCCAGAAGGATTTTTTGTTTTGTTTTTAAATCCAGCAATGAGTTGTTCATCTGTACACAGAAGAATAGGAAGCAATATAACAGGCTTTGGATACAGTAGGAAAAATATACAGTAAAACTTCCCCTTGAATACAAACAAAAGAATTACAAAGCTTTTCTCCAAATCTATGTTGTGACATTTTATGGCAGCCTCTTCTCTCTCTCTTCACATGTTCTCTACATCTGTGTGGGTTTCTTCCTCCAGCCTGAAGGCATACAGTTCAGATAAACTGTGCAAGCGTGAGTCACTACTGCATCTCACCTAATTCATGCTGAGATAGGCTGCAGTATGTTTACAGAATAAATGGACTGGAGAATATTTGTGTGTTCACATGGTGTTTTGTTCATGTTCTGTTCTCAATTAACATAACAGCAAAATGTTGTTATTTGACATAAGTGTTAAGTCGTTAAGTCGAAGGCCCCAAATTTTCAGGTGTGGCATTAACATATTAACTCACAGTAACAACAGCACTATTAAACTTTTTTATTGATGTCTTTGGGCACTTACAGCTACTGGTTAATATTCCCTACCCTTTTTTAAAAACAGTATTTAGGGGTGTTTATCCCGGGGTTAGTTGTGTGGTTAGGTTGCTTCTACAGCGTACATTACCTGAAGTAATATTAAATAAATAAATATACCACAGTAATGTTCTTTAGCTACAGTTACGACAGAATGGAAACCAACCTGAAGTACAATTTAAAAAAAAAACTTTGAAAATAGTAAAGAAGCGAAAATACATGTAAGAGGAGCAGGACCTGGTCCCTGTCTCTCCTCCATCTCTCCATCCTTCCATCTCCGCAGCCGTCCCTAAAATCCTTCCATACCTCTAAATAAAGAGGTTAACATGACCGGGCCCGGCATCCAAATGTGATTACACAAGTGATTTTTTTAGCCCATCCGACCACTAATGTGACAGGCAGCCATTTTCCGCTACAGTTACACTCACACACCCTGCACCCTCATGCAGACACACACACACACACACACACACACACACACACACACACACACACACACACACACACACACACACACACACACACACACACACACACACACACACACACACACACACACACACACACACACACACACACACACACAAAGACACACACAACAAACACAGACAAACTCCCCAGACACTCATAAAATTAGATGGACAGAGATGAGAGAGGAGGGATGGGTAAAAGGAGGTGGAGGGAGGCGGGGAGGGGTCAGGGACAACGGGGGAGGGAGGAATTTGATTGTTATTGCTTCCTCTGGGTCTGCGTGATTATGTGTGTGTGTGTGTGTGTGCGTGTAAGACAGAGAGAAACAAAAAGAGAGAGTGAGCGATAAGGACGATGAGAAATAACACAAACATAAAGAGAGGAAAGACAAAGAGAGACAAACGTCCGCTGAGCAACACACTCGTTTACAGGACTGTGAAGTGTGCGACATCGATACACAACCCTAAAATAACTGTCCGCACTTTTTCTAGCTTCACGCATGTGTAGGAGAGCAGAGCAGAAAATGTATTATTTTTCTTATCGTTAAGTTTCTATGAATTAATATTAATGTAACGTGTGATGTGTTATTGTGCAGTAAATACGCTTAATTAATTGATCAATTAATTTATGGTTAAAACTTTAAATTATAGTAACAGCTTTAACTTTTCAATTCACAAAGTCACAAAGATATTGTTATTGATATTGATAACCTTTTGTGTATTTCATTATCTTCTGCTCTGAGTAGATTTGAATTTGGCTTCAGAGGAAAGATTGCAGGTCGGTACCTGCAATCTTTCCTCTGTCCCTGAACTACTCAGCCTTCGAATTAAACATCTACCTGAAGTGTTTAAAACCTTTTTGGAACTAGAAAAAGGTCAACACACAGATTTTTACTCCACTGCTAAATTAAATGTTTATTTTTACAATATGCTGCTGAGAACAAAAAATATATATATTTTAAGTAAAGAGATGAAGATGAGGAGGAGATTAACATACCATTAAATATCATTGAATCGGCAAATGTAATAAAAAAGTATCATTCGAATTATGTGTTGACTTGAGACATATTGTAAATGTTTGGCACAATTTTGTTCTGTATTTCATGAGGTCTACTTTTCAGTTATTGTATTGTATTGTTTTCAACTGTGCTGTTTGCTTCAGCTTTGTTTTATGTGTGTGTTTCAGTGTGTTGCATGTAGTTCACCCATAACAAGGTCCTCGTATTATCAAGATGATAAAGTTCACATCATTAGTGGAACTTGACTTGTTACAACATTGCCAAATTAAGTACATTATATAAGTGGAGGTACTTGTAGTTTATTCGTTACTTTCATTTTACATTACGTCACATCTTACTTTTCCCTCCTCCAGATACACATTTTTAATTACTTCACAGGGTAAAAATAAACTTGTTTATTAAATGACACGTTGTTATAGATTAAACTATTTAATTGTGTCAAAATATCTACCCTAGTAATGATAAAGCATTAAAATGCTGAATACTCAGAAATCCTTCACTAATAATACAACATTATAATATGTAAAAATGTAACACTCAAAATGGGGCCATTTCAGCTGGGAACAATTCATGGGTGAAGCAGTTTTTTTTATATTTTCCTCAGACATTTTCTGGGAAGAAATAGCTGAAGTAAGTTTCAAGTTATCTCTGAAATTTTGTAAATAATCAAAAGAAGACACAATAGGGACACATTTGGTTTGCACAGGAATGTTTTTGAAAGAGCGACTGACTATGCTAGTAAATATTCATGTATACTGGAATTTATTTATAAATTTGAACCTTTCCTTTAAGTTGAAATGACAAATCTGACATCTTTGCATGTTCAGCTGAGCTGCAACTGCTGAAAAAGTATAATTATCATTTGCAGGAAAAGGTTGAGAGTTTTCTAGAAACAATGGGACCAGTAAAGAAATACATTTCACAATGATATTGCTACTTTACATGTAAACTATTTGGATACTTCTCCACGTTACATTGAGATTGTAAAAAAAAAAAAAAAAAGACTACAAGAAAGAAAAAGACCAAAACAAACTATTTTTTACGATTATAAACGATGCTGTGAACTTCAATCATTGTTCACATTTTTGTGCTGTGGGAGGTTTTTGTCTTCTGTATGACTCTGGCATGATGATATAGGCTTTATTGTGTTCAGTTTGTCTTCACAATAAATGGCAATGGAACACATATCGTGATGCCAAGATAGAAAAACGCACAAAACTGACACACAAAGCGCTAAAAATCTGCTGCGAGAGGAAAGACAGAGCGTGAGGCAGTCTGAGAGCAAACTGAATCTTTATCTCTCTCCTCTCCCAGACAAATGTGACACTCGGGACTCCCCCTCTCTCCACTCTCCCTTGATGGATAGCACACACACACACACACTCACACACACACAGACACTCTCTCATTGATGTATTGCCAGAGGGTGGGGTGGGGTGGGGTGTGTGTGTGTGTGTGTGGGGGGGGGGGGTAACGATTACGGGAATTGTCATTCGCCGATCATTCGTCTGCATTTGTAAACCATCAACGTCAAGAGCTCACACACACACACACACACACACACACACACACACACACACACACACACACACACACACACACACACACACACACACACACACACACACACACACACACACACACACACACACACACACACACACACACACACACGTTACTGTGAGGGGGGTAGGGGTCAAATATGTGTGTGAGTGTGTGTGTTTCTGGCATTTTCCGTTATCTAATCTCCAAAACTCACATTAAGAACATTACAGACAGATCATGTATCACTGGTCTGTGAGTGTGTGTGTGTGTGTGTGTGTGTGTGTGTGTGTGTGTGTGTGTGTGTGTGTGTGTGTGTGTGTGTGTGTGTGTGTGTGTGTGTGTGTGTATACTTCCACCTCCTCCTGACACTGATGGGTTGTAAATGTGGATAGATTATTATTATTATTATGAAAGAAAGGAAGAAAGAACAAAAGAAAGAAAAATTCCCTGGATAATGAACATTTTTGCATTTTTCTTGAGTTATTTTTGTGTGTAGCTTGAACATGACTCATAGGAGGAACGTCTCCCTGATGATCAGCTGATCTCCCTGCCACCTCACCTGTACACCCACTCCCAGAGCGATCTTAAAAGCACAAGATGCAGGCTCTTCACATTTCGCCCAATGGAATCACTTGCATGATCATTTTTACATAACTGACAGTCGTTCTGCAAAGCAAATTTTTACTTTTTGATCTGGTTTCCAGGTGGAGGAGGAAACCATGCGAGCAAACACCTGTACAATGCTGAGATAATGCATGCTGGGAGGCAGTGTCTCAGAGAAATTACAAGAAAAGATTCATTATAAGAAAAGTTTTGCCACATTGGGCCTAAATATCAAAATTAGTAGATTACTTCCTGTATAGAGCATTACATAACATGTATTGTAAATCTACATTTCACAACATAATGTTCTGTCGGAGTAGCTGAAGCATGATCAAACTTTTCTGGGGGTTTGGGCAGTTCAAACTAATGTTTCTTCGATTTGAAGTGTCTTTGTTACCTAAACCTGACCAGCGTGTGAGGCTCGGTCTCTGGCTTTTTACATCTTTTAAAGCTACGGGTATAAATTCCTTCACTAGTAAAAAAAAAAAAAAAGCATAAAAAAAAAAAGCGGCATATTCTGTTTCCTCCTTGCTAAGACCTAAAACCCATATCTACACAAATTCAAATAGTCTCACTCATCATAAAATACTTGTGATGCCTTTGATATTTGATCAGTGCTATTTTGTATTTACAGCACAGCATATATTCTATTCACATAGATGTACCCCAAAATCATTCAGCATCCAACTGTCGAAGCACATTTATCAATGAGACTTCTCGTGATGCAAAACCATGTTTTAGTTTTTCTATTCCTGTCAGTTTATGTTCTCTGTGTTCTCATTCCTTTGAGTTTTCAGTCTCTCTATCTTTCTCAGATTCTGAACCTATGTGTTTGTTTTGTTTTTTAAATAATAGCTCCAATCAGAAAGATTTCCACTGCAGCAGTAATCAGGGATTTATATTCCCCCATTTGCTGCAGATTTACCATTTTATATTCCCTGATCAACTAATTTACTCCTCTACCTGATAAATGAAAAGTTTATTGAAGGTCATTTCCCACTAACATGCATGAAATATTATTCTGTTTTTGATCATTTGAAGTGAACGCTTACGTGTTGAAAAGGAAGAGTTTTGGTCAAATTTCTGAAAGTGACTCTAGAATAGACTTTCACTGACAGACAAGCAGAAGAATGCTGACATATGTAGAGGCACATATGACACACACACACACACACACACACACACACACACACACACACACACACACACACACACACACACACACACACACACACACACACACACACAGACTGTGTAAAGGGGTCAAATGACTCTGAGATCCATCTGTCCAACATGACTGGTAAACACCGAGCAATATGGGCTACAGAGCTTGTGTGTGGGAGGGAGAGAGGTTGAGTGAGGACAGTGACTGTATTATTCTCTGCTCTTTCTACAATAAAACAATGCTGACATAAATGCTGAATTATACGACAAGTAGTTCAGACCCAGTGATCTGATTGGTCAACTCCACATTTGGAACAGATCATTATAACATCACGCCCTGTTCATCACTAGAAAATATCACTCCGCCTTCTCAATGGGAATATATAATTAAGTCATTTTGGTTGCTCCGAGCACCCGTACCGTAACGCCATGGATAGTTGCGCACTTCAAATCCTGGTTGGCTTGACCAATTTGGTTTTAACACGACACGGTGCTAAAATCTTACAAATATGAGTTCATCGATATCTTTTTTCAGCAGATATCTTATTCACAACCAGATTGAGCTATCTGAGCAGCTTAGTGTTTCTGTGTGCTGCATTTATTCAGTTTGAGAAATTATCTCTAGAAAGCAATCAAATGGACTAGAAATCATCTCTGTTGCTAGGGCGTTGCTAAGGGTCAGACTACTTCCTGGAGTAGTAAACATTGCATACATCACATCAGAGTCTACAGTCTACGTTAAAGCACACAGCTTAAATTGATTGCTTTCTAATGTATTCCATAAAATCACTTCTTTAAAAACATTAGCTCAGAATTGATTCTGTTTGTTGATGATGTAATAACAGAGGTTAAGACATTGCTATTTGTTAAGTAACAACAAGAGCAATGATTATACTTGTAGTTAATATGAAATTGATCAAATGTGCAATGGAAAGAAAACTGATCAACACTGTAATTATGAACAGATATAAATGGAGACTTCACTGACTCAACTTATTTCCTGTGAGATCTCTCTGGTACACGTTAATATGTAATATGAAAACTAAACATAAATCAAAACAGGAGTAAATTTAGACATGAAGAAAACACAGTTATGCATAAATGATGCAACAGTGTGTTGCGTTGGCACTAATCCTGCGCTGTACATCAACGTTAGCATTCTCAAAAAGCCTCCTAGACATCTTGTAAGAACTGTCATTTATACAGTTGACAGCTGCATGATGAGTTTTGAATGGGTGACTTACTCAGAGTCCTGTTGTCTGTCACTTTGAGCATAAGAGTACAAAACGTGCAGTGAAATTGGAGTTGGTAGGTCCACTCATTTTTAAATGCAACCTTCAGAGAGTGATTGAGTTTGACAGTGAGGGAGGATTTCATCATACTGCTTCGACACGTCAACAGGAATCCAAACAGTGTTTGGCAGCGCAATGTGGGTTGCTCAACAGGAGGGGAGTATCAGATACTCCCTGCCGCTGGCCTCTACAGCTTGTGTTAAGTATACTTCTCACCTCAACAGTGTAGAGCATGAGATTTAGTGATAAGGATGTAAAAGTAAAGCTTTATTCTTACATGTATCTTCTTGTCAGATGACATTTTAATTCCCATTCTAGCTCAGCCCTTTGTTTTCTACTGAAGATGCAAATAAAATAAAAAAAACCCAAAAAACATGGTCATAAATGTATAGTATCATATTTTTTAAAAAAAGGCCCAGAGGAAATTCAAGAATACATTTCTCACTCTGGAGTAAATATTCTATCTGTTGGGGACCACATTCAGACGCGGATTTATCACTGTGTCCTGCTGAGTATTTGTGGCAGCACGATGGTGTACAGTATTTGGGATTTATTTAAAATGAACTACAGTGTGTGTGTTTTCATGATGATGAAGGAGCACGTCACCCAGAGAAACAGTGATGCTCATTGAAGAGGGTTTGGGGTTACAGTGGTAAATAGACAGAGGACGGCAGTGGAGAGGATTACGTTGTCAGGCTGTAAATACAAGTTTGTAGAAAACACTGATTTGGGTTTTTTGATGCATCGTTTTGTTGAGTGGATGCTATGGTCAAGTTGTAATGATGGCCTGAATGAAATTTAATTAATAGAAATACTGCCCAAGAAAAATTCAGAGGTTTTACAACAAATAATGTAAATATTTATCAATAACTTTCAATCACAGCAGCAGGCTGCAAAAAAAATAAATCAATGTTAACCTTTTAAAAGCACACGTATTTTTTAGGCCTCTACTCGAAAATTGCATACCCATAAAAAAAACAAAAAACATTATATTTCTGCAACCACAAGGTCTATTTGAATAATGTTGGTGTAATAATAAAGGGAACACTTGTGAGATGTGTTCAGATGTGTAAATATCAGTATATATGTCCATATTGTAATAATAGTTTTGCTAAGTCATCTTGCTGGCCCCCAATTGGGGCCCTCTAGGGCTTAAAATGTCCTAAAAGTCACACTTAAAAAAAAAAAAAAAGAAAAAAAAAAGAAAATCCTATTTTTTTTCCCACTTGTGTAATTTGCATTTAAGCACCAACACTGATACAATCTATCTGCATTTTTTTTTTTTTTAATTTTGATCTTACTTTCATGCTCTTTTGGTATCCCATGACAACAAAAACTACAAATTCAAAACAGATTGTTACTTAATTAAGGTCAATTAACGCTTAAACATTTGTAACCTGCTAATCTCTTTCCTTTGTTTCAGCGGTCATGCAGTATTCTTCTTCTTTTTTTTTCCTCTTTGCAATTTTAGGACAATTAAACAACAATACGTGATAAATGATATAAAATTGTTTGGCTTCAAAATAATCAAAGTAGTTCTGTGTCATTTCTAAGCATAAGCGGTGTTGAGAGCAATTTCTCAATCAAAATCAAGTTTGTAAGTAAAAATATATGAACTGAGAATCAAGTTATTTGGGTTGCAAACAGATTATCTTTTATAGTTTTGTTGGTTTTGGCCATAGACTTCTGACTTTTGATCTTGAAACCAGCCTTGGCATGTTGACGGCATTGACAGTGGGAAATACAACCAAAGTGAAAATCGTGCTGCTACATTTAAAAGCATTTCAATAGAAAAATGCATTAAAATGTTGACTGACGTAGCTCAACACACAGTCCTCTCCAGTGAGATGGAATTCAACTTGTAACCAAAAGTTTTGGACTTGCAATCAAAGAGGTCTGATTTAAAATCAAAACTTTTTGTGACACAATAAAGAGGTTAGTTTCATAAGCAAACGCAGGAAGTGTGACTAAAACCAACAGAATTTTAAAGGAGAATGTAATCCAGATTATAACCTGTGTTGTGATTTGGTCTATATAAATACAATTGAATTAAATTGAATTGAATCCAGATTTTTGATTGCAGTGCAAGAAATGTTGCTCTCAAAACTGTCTTTAAAGCCCACATAAAATAGACACAAATGTACCGCCATACAAAATTGACTGTGCCAAAACATGCATTTTCATATTACAAACATTTGGTTTGATTTTGTCTACACAAAAAAGCACTTAATCCATTGTTCATGAACTGTGACTTGTATAAAATTGAAATTCTTTAGTTGGAAAGAGAAGGGTTTTTTTTGTCATTGGGAATTTACATTAGTTTACATTAGTATTAGAAATGATAAACCCTGCTTCCTCTCAGTTATCTTTCAAAACCCACACCTGAATAGTCGTGCAGGTTTCCTTTTATACTACCACTCCTCAGAGTCTCTCTATCTGACTCATTGTTTTTTATCCATAGGAAGCCGATTTGCTCAAATCTGCATTTCTAAGTGTGATGTGTCATTTGTCAAGGTCAGCATAATAGCACATTTGATTTATTCCAAAGACATCTGCTTGGAATCTATGCATTCATCACTGCGATTCCATTGCAATCAGTCTTTCACTACTGAGCCCAACAGTGCAGATGCACAGCATGTCCACATATACAGTATGTTACTGCAAACACACAGCCCTGTTCATTCATTTTTTTGGACACAGAATAATATTTCCACATCCATAAAAGTGCAGGTGCGTTGGAGAAATATTCTTACTTCAGTCCCAATGAAGGACATCTGTTTTCCTCAGCAATAATAAATGTACTTTACATTAAAATGTTCAAATTTAATCTCTCCTTTACTAATATATCAGTTCAGTTTGTTCACTTTAAGTATGCTTTGTGTTTTCAGCTTTGGCAGAATTTTTACATTTGTCCTCCTTTTTGCATTCATAGCGTTGGCTATTGCTGTTTTTATGTTGCAGGGAGTAAAAGGGCACACAGCTAGTTTGTATAGATGGTACGCAGTGACTTATTCGGAAAATGCCCCCCCCCCCCTTACCATCAAATATGTAGAATAAAGAAATGCAAAAGCGAGGATTTGTAAAATGTTCCAGAACTACACAGTCTCACTGAAATTAGGTCATAAACTGAGCTACAGTTCTGTACAAAGGTTTTAGTGAGGGCAGGTCAATAATTTAAAGCACCAGATTTGCCTTCAGTTGAAATCAGATAAACTTTACTGCAGCACAGGCTGGAAGAAATACTGTTGACATTTCCCACATTATTTTGGGGATTTGAAGATTTATTAGTTGATAGATTTCTACATTGGCAGATTAAATTCATGATTTAATAAATATACTTTGTATTAGTGCCTAGAAACTCATCATTGCAAATGCAGTTCGTGATGGTGGAGTTTTGGGGCATCTGGAGGCTCTGAGGAGCCAAAGAAATGATGGAACAGGTCACACTGTTAGGTACACCAGTTTGACACCGTTAGTAAAGTAGAATACACGACAAATCTATTCGGCACAAATTAGATTAGAGCGTGATCGAGAGGTGCTGTTAACAGATGGCCATACCGGATGAATCTATTGCATTTCTGTAGCTGTAAATTTCAGCTAAATATGATTTATGTAAAAACATCTACAACATAACTTCATTAGAATATGTTGTAATTTGCCAGCAATAACTGTTATTTAAATATTGAAGAGTTGAACCAGCACCCACACCGTGTAACTAAGCTGTTTTGTCGCGAAAACAAAAATCTTGACACCTTGAAGCCAGGTAAAAGCCCTCTTTTCTTCACAGCAGCTCTCTGTGTGTGTGTGTGTGTGTGTGTGTGTGTGTGTGTGTGTGTGTGTGTGTGTGTGTGTGTGTGTGTGTGTGTGTGTGTGTGTGTGTGTGTGTGTGTGTGTGTGTGTGTGTGTGTGTGTGTGTGTGTGTGTGTGTGTGTGTGTGTGTGTGTGTGTGGTGTGCAGGCACTATTGTTTTTTTTTTACCTGATAACCAGTTTGTAGATGATATGAAATATTTTCTCGGGGTCCAAAAATGTCCCTTCCACTCAGCTCGCCTGCAGCTCTTAACACTACTTTATTGTGACCTGAGTGTGCATGAGTGATGAGGTCAAGTCGAAAACACTTTATACACATGTTAATATTTAAAGACTTATTTTTTTCTCATCCAAACCATCAATTAAACACTCTCCTTATGAGTCACACCTTGCTCTCTGCCCCTATCCGTTGCTGTGTATCCCACAGTCTTGTCTTTCTCGTCTCACTCCATCCACCCGTCTTTGTCCCCCATGTCCCTGTCTTCTGATTTGCCTACATGTATCTCTCACAGTCTCTTTCTCTCCCCCTTCCCCTCCCCCCATTCTCTCCATGCCTGTCCTTTCTTTTCTTTTTTTCCTGTGGTTCAATAATTGATGTGAGACGTTCTGTCTTCTTTCCACTGGCTTGGGAGGTTCAGGAGACATAACTCAGCTATGGAGGGCACTTTGTACAAGGTTTGACACACACACACACACACACACACACACACACACACACACACACACACACACACACACACACACACACACACACACACACACACACACACACACACACACACACACACACGCATGCACATTTTACTGCAGAGTTCAAGCAAAGGTCAATTGTGTTGCATTAATGTTGCAGGAGAGAAAGTGCTCGGTGTGTTTATTCAGATCACTACAAGTAGACGCCACACAGGTAAACTGTAAATGTGCACCGATCAGGCACAACATTAAAGGTGGATAACATTGATCATCTCGTTACAATGGCACCTGTCACATGGGTGGGTAATTTAGGCAGCAATGATGAAGCTTAGTTTATGTGTTGAGAGCAAGCGGCAACCAACAGTGAAGTCACCCGCCACCATCTTGCAGGAAGTGACCATATTTGGACGAGCTGGGGGAAGAGCAAGCGGTGGATCGGACTGATCTGATTGGAAACCTGATGATACTACGTCCCGCACACCGATAGCTGTAACCTGACTGCACCACAGGCCTGTCAATCAAACAGACACGCCCCCAAAAACACATCTTTTGAGGCTTATTTTCTAATAAGCGGTATTGCAGTTTAAGCCACTTCATCATCGGCCTCATTTTTCAGACCCAGAAGCTACGTCCACTTTTATATACAGTCTATGATTGAAAGCAGGAAAAATGAACAAGTGTGAGGAGGTCAGTGATTCTAACAAGGGCCAGGTTGTGATGGCTGGACAACCAGGTCAGAGCATCTACAGAGCAGCAGGTCTTGTGGGGTTAGTACGTACCAGAGTGGTCCAAAGATGGACAACTGGTGTGCCTGCGACAGGGTCATGAAACTCACTGATCCCACAGCAGAGCTACTGTAGCACAAACTGCAGAAAGCTGAGTGCTGGCTATGACAGAAAAGGTGCCAGATCTAAAGTGTCACATTTATATCATATGAGCGCATCAGAAAATGATATAATTTCACACATGCAGATTCTAACTGCCACTCACACAATATAAATCCTCGTGCACTAAATTCAACAACTCGGGAGTTGTACTGCAGCTGCTATTGAGAACCAAACATAAGGAGAAGCAGAGAATGTCATCTGTGTGTGTAGAAGTAAGAGCCAAGCGCGCCGAGCAGTGAGAGTGCAGCAGAGAGTTTCTGCTTGGCCAGCATGCGAGTGCACACTCACTCTCACAGGTTAACTCAGGTCTCGCAGCTGAATTCTGCTCCTGCGACATCCTGACTTTTGACATTTTGGGGAGGAAACTGAGTGAGCCACTGAACCTCTTTTTATCGGTCGTTAGCCTGCCAGGTTAAGCGTCATGCTTCACAGGAAGACGATGAAATGAGAAGGAAACCGATATGTCACAAGCGCGGCAGTTCACTGTTGATTTAGGTGCTCTTTGAGTGGCAGACAGAAGTCTGTGTGCAGTTAATCAGAGTTTTTTGTTTGTTGCGATCAAAAATATTAGATTTTTGCGGTGGATTTTCTCAAAAATTGCGATGTAATTTTTCAGGTTAGGAGTGAGTTTTTTGCGTAAAATTGCAGGAATTTGAAGAAATTGCAAATTGAAAAAGAAAAATGCTTTTTTTTTTAAGCACTTCCTGGTAAAGGAATAAATATGTAATCACTTGCTTTGATTATAATTATGCTGCACATCATAGAAATATTTTAATTAAAACATTTTTAATGTATTTATTGAACTTAGAGAACCATGGTGCTAAGAGTTACAAAAAAAAACTCCTAATAGTGACGCAGCTTTCCAGAACAGACCATCTGTGACTGTAATATAGAAACAACGACTACATCAGCTGTCAAATTAAGAGCTTAAGATGCTGTTTAATTAATGTTAATTCAACACGTAGACCTAATATATACAAAAAGACAAAGTGCAGTCTCTTACATCAACACTGAATGCTTTTCCACTGCTTTTTCACTCATTTTCTCTCCTTTCCTTCCACTCCACTGTCAACTCCCAACTATCAATGACAGGTGCAGTATCATCAAAAAAACAATAATTTAGCTGTTAGCCTCTGAGTTACTATCTATTAAAATAAATAGAGCAACAACAATGAGGATAAAATGTCTTGCGTTTCCACTCATTTGGCTCATATGATAATGAGCTTTATTTACAGTCACATTGGCATTTTTCTGTTTAGAGGAAATATTCCTGAAACCTCTAAAACCACAGGTGTGCAGCACAGCACAGCTCTCCACTTCTATGCTCAGCAACAGTTATATTTTTTACCAAAACAATGACTCAATACAGCCGTTCTTTCACAATGCGAGGCTTTCAATCAGTGCAAGAAGGACCTGCTCTGGTTTTAACCTCCTCCAGCTTTACCGACACACCTGCTGTATAGGGAACATGCATAGGAGGATGTGCAGATGTTTGTTCTGCAGGAGTGGTTTGAGAACTTTTCATATACATTTTAAACATTTTCACTGTTAAGAGTGATCACAAATCGTATATATGGTAACTGAAATCATCCAAACTCACGCCATCCAAATACATATGTCACACATATCTTTCAACAGAGACAGAGTATGTTTTAAATGTATTACTACTTGCTGAGCTTTTCACGCCAGTCAACCCAATGTGCACACCATTAAAACCATTAAATTGTGCATACAAATGTCCCAACTCTTGGAACAGTTGCTACTGCTCTCTAATACTTGCTGTGGACAAATCTTCACCATTGCAAAGAATGGCCATTCCAAGCTATACTATGAAATTCTGAATTCCAAAAATGCTGCATGTCGCTGGCGTGCACTTTTTTTTTTTTTTTTTTTTCTTCCACTCGTTTCCTTATTTTTCTCATCTGCATCTGCTTGCTGGTATGTTTTTGAATAAAGGAACAGAGTTATAGGAGCCAAGGATCAACGAGCCGACCATCATCCCAGGAAACCGACTGTGTCATATAAAATTCAAGTGTTTGGACATTTTCACACCTGAAGTCCCGATCAAGGTTCATGTTTTGTTACATTGTAAACATTTGATTGGATTGATTTTGGTCTGTACACTGTAAAAAAAACAAAAACAAAAACAAAAAACTTGTTTTTACGACAACAAACTGGCATCTTTGGTTTGCAGAATATTTTGGAAAAATTACAATGAATATGTGAACAACTTTACATAACAAATTGTACATTTTAGTTTGAAGCTTTTATAATTTACAAAAAATAATTTTAAACCCATAAATTCAACAGCACTTTTTGGCTTAATTAGCATGACCATACTGCTTTCAAACTATTTACCTCAGTAAGATTGACATGCAGTTGTTGTTTTTATTTTTTATTTATTGTCTTTACCAGTTTTCATTTCAATTTCAGCAATTTATAGACATACAATCCTGTTTTATGACTCCTAATTAATATTAGTCTGGAATTATGTTTCATTGCTTGTTAGGGTTATTGCTCAGTGAAAAACAGAAACCATTTCTATATATTACAGCCAGACTAAGCACTTGTATCTTTTACATTTGTATTTAAACTGCTTATAGTTGTTTTACCAGAAACATGAACGATGCAACCCCGTGTGCAAAGATTAATAACTTAAAAAGCAAAGACAACTATTCCTTAAGTTACAGTACTGAAAAACAACAACTCTGAACTGCCTTGCAAAGAATTTAATGACTTCAGTACAGTTAATATCAGCAAAAGACAATCAAATAAATCTGTCATTTCTCAACACACATATTCATACGATGTACTGTACAAACATTAAGATAGAGAGTGTGCTGCAGATTAGTGAACATCTTATTAGATGAATACAAGAGCAATAAAACCAATACATACAAACTGGCATCTTTGTCTGAAACTTACACTTGACTTTTAAGTACTTAGAACTGGGCAGAAAACAAGCTGGAACAGAGTTGGCCACATTTTCCCATCCCATCAGTCTGACTTCGTATATAGTCCATGTTCAGACATCTTGCCAGTCATGATCTGAAAGTTCCTGAATCAAGGTAAGGAAGGTTGACGTGAAGAGAGGATATGTGTGTCTTCTCCACTTTTGTGCCATTCTCTGGGTTGATGGAGGAAAAACACCTTGAGAAATAGAAGAAAATCAGATAATTGTCTCAATAAAAAAGTAACTTTATATATAACAGAAAACTGAACATCAGTCAGCATTTTTTTTCAAGCCATTATTTAAAAGCCATTTAGAAGAGTAAAACATTAAAATGACAAGTCCCTTAACCTCGGTGTTACTGCAGCAGCTGCTTTAGATTTGTTTGAATTCTATAACATGAAGCCAATCCAAAAACACACACCTCTGCAGAAACTCCAGGGTTGATGGCAGCTCTGATGGGTAATGGATGGAATAGCTCCCAGACATCATGCACAGGGCTGAAACGATGGAGGGGACGTTGTCATGTACAATGTTTCGATCCACACTTGACATGAAACGTCTTGTAGATTTGTGGGATCGTCCACAGAGGACTTTGTCTTCCTGAAACATTTGACAAAACAATAAATAAGTATGTTTATACGTTCCCAGGGTCAGTTAAATTGTTTACTGTCAGTACAGAATTGAGTGTAGGTCCAGGTTTAGGGGACAGAAACGTAAAACCTTTTAAAACCCATCTCACTAACCTCAGGAGCTTGCAGTAACAAAAAACGTTGTGCAATCTGAATTGGTGTCCAAAGACTCAGAAGAGGAAGAAAATAGAGAAATGCAGAACAGAGAATAAAAGACCAAAAGAGAGAAAAAAAGATGTTACTTACCACAGACAACAAAGGTGGGAGTCACGTGAACTTGGTCCATCCATACTTCCCCTGCCAGGCTCGTGTCCTCCACACAACACAACATCACATCTTCTTTCTCATCAAAGTAGGACAGCAGAAGCAGCACAGTCTCCTTGACATCTTCAGAACAAACATTCAGCTCTCCCCTCATCTACTGTTGAATCTCGAAGAAAGAGCTCTACCCTTGCAGTTTGAGGTGGAAAAAAACGTGCATTCATGAGGACACTGTCACTGGCGGTTCAAAGCTCTAATTTGTTGCATCTTCTGAGCACCGAGGACCATCCACACATGCACTGACAGCATGCATTATGTTTCCTGGACGTAATGAGCAGTGAATGAGGATTTCACGGTGAACGTATTTTTACAAGCAGTTACTGGACATGCCACAGATCGCCCCCTATGTGCTCCTTGAAGGGGGAAGTAAGTTCCTTCATAGTTTTAAATTGGCGCTCCCACAGCGACACGGCACAATTAAAATATGTAACGACTGCTGTAGCTTTATCGGGGGTTTAGGCACATTGTGACCACAATAGAAATGAGTCTTATAAACTTCACAAGTACAAAAAATGTGCGCTTGCAGTTGGCGCCAAGACACTTGAAAAATAAATGGTTAGTTTCTTTGAACTCGACAATGTGGGACAAAAACCCTCAGCCTATTTTTTGCTACAAAAACAGCTCATAATCATTTTTACAGTATATGACTTTTACACGACAAAAGTGCCTGATTAACGTTAGCTTATTAACCCTGACATTATTATGACTGCAAAATATAACTCAGAAGTCACAAACAGAAGCCAGTATTTTCATTGCAAACAGTCCGGCATTTCAAGCTTGTAGAAAATGTATTGTTTACCAGTGTAACAGATGTGAGTCTCGATGTCCTCACGAACACGCGGCGCTGAATGGTCCTGTAGTGACGAGAATTTGCCATGTCTGGCTGTTCCCTCATAGTCTCCAATGAAAGAGCAGAAACAAGTTGTGCTGCTCTGTGATTTGACGGCTCGGTCGTCCAGTTTGAAATAAGAAATTTTGCGGGAATAGAAAATGTACTGAAAACATTGACTGGAAATCCTTACTGTTACTTTTAAAATGGCTTTAGGGCACTATAGGTAGCCTATTAAAAAATAATATTATTTGATAATTATAAAAAAAAAAACATTAACTTTTTTATTTCATGATTTATAATGTATTAATTATTACGATTCAAATTATGCAAAAATTAAGAACTGCTGAACAACTATGGAACAGATGAGCTACTACTGCCTATTGGGGAGACAAAGATAAAATTATCTTATGTTTAAATACCCTCAAATTGTACATATAACTTTTTTTTTTTAAGACCCTCCATATTACATCATTTGACTGTATTTGCACACATTCCTAGTTGTAAAGTATAAGATGAGATTTTAGAATTTGATTTAACTGAGACAAAACATTATTTCAACACTGTCATATATTTGTTTACGTGATTTTTAAAAAAAGTTTAAACTACACTGATCTGTGAATTCTACAAAGATATTTGATTATTTTAACATGCTATTACTGTAAACGTAACAGTTGAGTTTGGTTCAATATTTTACAAATTATTTGCAGTAAATAAAACACCCCTGTATTGTTTCTCTATTGTTTTTTCTGTTTACAGTTTTTTGATATTGTATTGTACAGAACTACACTGTTAATTTCACAAATATTTTTTTATAGGGTATATTTCTGACGTCAATGTTTTTGTCATTGTTATTATTTTGATCTTTGACCACCTACTTTGGTCGCACTAAACTGAAACATCTGAAGGTCCAGACCAAACAAGGTGTGTGAGGGCCTTCGTTAGAGACTTGCTGTTGGCCTTAGGCCGTTAACACTTTGTGAAAAGCCTCATTATCAATTCTTCCATGAGACCACTGTGCTTACACAGCATATTCAAGGTCAAACAGTTTGACATTGTTGGTCGGTCATCAGTTTGAGATCAATGATAATTTCCTTTGGAGGCTTTTAGCATTAAAAACTCTTCAAACTACAAAAAAGTATGTCTTTCTAAGTCTTTGGCAAAGCAAGGAGAAAAGATAAGATCTTAAAAAGTGCTTGTTTGTTTATAATTGTTTTAAAATCATCACTGTCCTCGTTTGACCTGATAAGGTCTTCATCAGGGCAGAAATAGTACAAAAATACTGAGTACACCAGGTACCCTATATACACTCTTGAGATTATTATTGTTACGTCACATCACAAAGTGACCAATAGATAGAGATAACAGCTGTTAAAATGCAACTATACAAATCATAGCAAACATTAAAGGTTAATAGTATATTTTTTCATTCAGAATCAGTTGTTTTTATGAATCCAGCAGATTTCTTCTGAATCGGATTTTAAAAATATAATTGTCAGTAATGTCTTAAATGCAGCTCAGCCTCTTCCTTTTCTAATACAGTGTCATTTAAGGTCTGACTGTCAGTGCAACTAAATAAGCACACATTAAAGCTTTAAAAGTGTTAAAATCAAACACTCTAAACATCGCTTCATGCACGATGACCACCTACTAAATTCCATTTACGGTGGAAATACAATAAAAAAAATACCTCCTAACCTTTAATGCTATCAACGTGACAAGAAAAGAAAAAAAAAAGAAAAGAAAAAGAAAAGTGAATAGGTTGATCATTTTATTTATTGTCTCATCTATATTTCAGCCCTCCTTTCTCTGTGTCTTTCCCTGCCTAATTGAAAGGCCATGGCAGGGGACCCGAGCAGCAAATAGCCTGATCAATACCCGGCCTGATGTGTAAATTGATCGTGTTTGTGTGTATGATGGAGACTGTGCTTGTGTGCAAGTGTTTGAGGGATGGCAGGAGCGTCTCCCAACGTGTGTGTGTGGGTGGGTGTGTGTGAGTAGTTTGACTCCCACTTATCGAGGTGTTCAATCAGTCTAATTCATTCTCGCCCAGAGACTGTCGTGTGGTTACAGGACGATTCATTTACTCTGCAGGCTCCAATCATAACTATTCCCAGCATTCCCTGCTGTAATAATCACTGCATATGAAATTAGAAGATGCATAATGCCAAAGTGCTTTACACTACGGGCCAACCAGCCATGAGTGTAACCGGGAATGACTCAGGCTTTATGGTTCTTTATTGCTTAAAATCAGAGTAGAAATCACACATCAAAGTGGTTTAAATTGTGTTTGAATATTTTAAGAGACAGAAAAAGACTCTCACTTATTTCTCCAGATCAGTGTATATGTTGAGATTAAAATAAAGAAAGCAGAAAGACATGAGCATCTCAAATATTCAGTGACTGACATAAGGCCCACTGCCACTGCAGAGTGTTGCATTATATGATGGATTCATGACCCTTTAACGTGTAATTAATCACTCGGAGAGCCAATTATTCAACTTTGACTGTCCAGGCAACGTCTTAACACAATCTTTATATTTGTAGTACTGTGGTGTGAAAGCCACTAAAACGCCCTAAAATGTGACACTTGCAGAGACACTTGAGTCTGCAGAGAAAAGTATGAAAAAATAGGACAAAAGAAGAAAATTATTAAAATCTGCCATGACAAAACGCTAACCAAAAAAAAAAATGCACAAATGGTTGTTCTAACACATCTTGAGTGACACTCACTTCTAACGACACTGCAGCACTGACTTCAACCCGTTTCTTAAACGCTAGTTTACAGAATTATCACAAATGCTAGCAACATCACATTTGAGAAATTATTTTCTTCCACAAGATAATTCTAATCATCCTGCGCGGCCTTTCCTCCTTCAGGTACAGATTGCACGTCCACGATCTGTTTTCATCAGTGGATGATGTTGATGAGATGGTCTCAAGGTTCTGCTTAACCAAACTGAGATTAAACAACTCAATGTACTCATGAGATTCATTATGTAAAGCCTGACAGGTGGCAACTACAACATTATATTTAATCTCCAATGGAGAGCGGTCGGCACTGATTGGTGCGATGTGAGCGACAGCTCCTCGACTGAGGCACGAGAGTAAATCATTATTAGTTATCAAGGTCTCAGGACACAAAAGCATGAATCAATTTTTCAGGAAATTCAAAAGATAAAATATTTCTGATCTTTGAAATATGTGTTATACATCCTTCCTAACATTATAACCTTGTTCTTTGATACTTGGGGTTGAAGGTCGCAGGGTTTGCTGTGAGCTCTTTTCAGTGTTCTCTGTCCATAATGAGGACCTTTGTTTAATTCCCAGTCATGATCTGTTCTGTCAGATGTGTGTGAGGCGGTCTTCTGTGTATATTTACAGTAAGTGACAGAAAAACACTGTCACTTACTGTAAATGTACACAGAAGACCGCCTCACGACACCTTTAGAACATAAGACTTCACCCAATCGGCCAAAAGTCTGAAACACAGTTAGCAGCTCCCCCGGTGTATTTTTCACTCGGACACACAGATGCTTTTTTTTCTTTGTGTCCTGCTTCTCATCTCTGCTCTGTGACTGATGCTCGACTCGATATGCTGCTCTTCATCTTGACAAACTCCTGTGGGATGTGTTTTTGTGATGAAGATCCACTAGATTCATCCTGACTTCCTCAAATGGGAGCAAATTAGGGTTGAAATCAAAAAGGTGGACTGTTTCAAGAAGTAAGACAAATCATTTCCAAAAAGGGACTCGCAAAAATCCATGGTTTGGGCCCATCTCCAGTAATGATGTCTTCCTGTATTTGATATTAGTTTGGCATCTGCTCAATCTCACTTTCTTAATAGCCATACCCTGGGAGCTTTTTTTGTTTGTTAACAATAATTCATTTTTCTCCACCTAGAAAGCCATTTCCAAAGGTAAACATAATCTCAGGACACTCATCTGAGCAGTGCACAGCGACAGTGCAGCCCCCTCCTGTCGACGCGTTAGCAATCATTTATTAGATACATATAGACATCCAGCAGTGAGTACACACACCGGGAGGTCAGGGACAGCAAGGCAAGCAGGAGCTTTATCAGTGCCTCTGTGTGATGAACAGTATAAAGCATGATGCTCTGTCATGCAGTCACTAAAAGACAAGAGACAACAAAATATAATTGCTAGCAATAAATCTTTTTCTCCATTCTTGTTGCGTGTTTTCTAGGTAAGACTGTATACTTTATTGCACGAGTCCTTCATTTTATGATAATTTCCTAATAATTCACAAAATGTTTCCAAGAAAGAAAGATGCAATATGGTTGTAATTAAAAGGACAATTCCAAATATTACTTTAAAATAATGGCTTCATTAACCTGAAAGCTGAAACTATAAAAGTGGTAAATGTGTCTACAAGCCAGCATACAGTTCACCATATATAAGAGATAAGGTTTCCAATAATAATCCCAGCTGAATTGTACAGGCTTTCAGTCCATCACAGTGAGAAATATTTCACGTTTTACATATTATAGGAATGAGTGTTATTTGATTTTTTTTGGAGAGATGTGTAGTGAAGGATGTTACAGAGTCATAACTCACATCTTGTGTGACCACAGTGTTTGTCTAACACTGTCTCAGAACAAACTCTTTTAAATTCTACTGTTAAAAGTCATTAATGACCTCAGAAACACACAGTTTGAAAATCCATTATAGTTAACTGTGTTTTAAATAAATATATCAATATTAAGTATTAAAGAGGGCCTGGAGCTCAAAAGCTTGGACTGATTTATTTTTTGATGTAATAACAACAGGGTTTAACATGAGGCATCTAAACATGGTCAGGTTGGACTTTGACTGCACAATAAAATGGAGAATTGATCAAATATACTGAAAGTATTTCCTCTAAATATTTTCCAAAGGCTTCATTATGAAGTAAAACAAAAAGTTTATTTTAGTTGTCCCTGAGAGTGAACTGGTAGATGTTAAATGACAGAAGAGTCGATGGGGTGGTTAAAAACAGATTCTTATGAGCATGCTCAGTGGATCAGATGGTGGTGAGGAAGACAGAGAGTCACTTTGGGATGCTTCATCAAATTTCCAATAGACCTGTCTTTATTTCCGTCACTACTGTTCATCCCTGGTCGTCTGTTTGGATCCTTTCACTATTAAATAGCTCTTCCACTTTCACAGCCACATCTGGCAGAAATTATTTTAATTTAAAAGCTGCTTTAAGAAAAACAAAGTTCTACCATCAAAGAAGAAAAAAAGAATGCAGCTGGGGTTTACAGTACATTCAAAATGTATTGTCACATAGTGTTGAATTAAACTGTTTAATTAGAGAAAATGATACATCCTGCTTTAATTAAATCATTTTCCAGAAGTCTAAATTTTAAAAAGTGTGTCACAAAATTATACAACAATACCAATCCACTGTGTGTGTATGTGTGTGTGTGTGTGTGTGTGTGTGTGTGTGTGTGTGTGTGTGTGTGTGTGTGTGTGTGTGTGTGTGTGTGTGTGTGTGTGTGTGTGTGTGTGTGTGTGTGTGTGTGTGTGTGTGTGTGTGTGATCAGAATGGGATGGATGTTTAAAATGGCGCCTGTCTGGAAATAGTTCCATTATGGGTTTAAAGCACTTTTAGTCCTCCAAACATTCCTGACTCACTCTCTTTAATTTCTCTCACTTTACAGCACCTCCTCTCTCTCTCTCCCTCCCTCCTCTTCCTCCCTGCCTCCTCACTCTGCTTCTCTACACTGTCTCCAAGCTTCTCTCTAGCCAATTAGTGCTCAGTCTGTTTCAGCAGAAGACAATATGTCTGCTCCAAATCCAGGGAGGAGGCCTTAAATGCTCTCCAGAGAGAGAGAGAGAGATGGAGATAGGGAGAGAGAGGATGCAGGGCGAGCTAGAGGGTGAGAGAGAGATAGTGAGAAAGAGAGAGAGAGAGAGAGAGAGAGAGAGAGAGAGAGAGAGAGAGAGAGAGAGAGAGAGAGAGAGAGAGAGAGAGAGAGAGAGAGAGAGAGAGAGAGAGAGAGAGAGAGAGAGCACATACATGCATTAGGTAGGAGAGGTCTTCTGGACTCACAGAGTACCTGAGTTGCCTTTCTGATTAGATCTGCATATGTGAACACAAACTCTTTTTATATTACTATAATCTAGATATGAAATAATAATTATGATTTTACCCAGAACAGATACAATTTCTGTGTGTGTGTGTGTGTGTGTATTTGTGTGTCTAAATTTACATCATGTGAACAATGATGCAATGTCATCAGGGAAAGATATGGTCTACACTGACGCCAGGCATCAGACATACCCATTACACACACACACACACACACACACACACACACACACACACACACACACACACACACACACACACACACACACACACACACACACACACACACACACACACACACACACACTCTTCCACACATGTGAGGTGCGTAGATGGTGTGGTGGGAAAAAGCAAACAGGACACACTGCGGATGAGTGAATAGAGTCAGAAAAACATGAATTACACAGGAATAAAGCATTTTAGATAATAATGGAGTACAGAGGGATATTACTAGCTTTGGATTAGAGCAGCTGATAGCTTGCCGTTTGTCGAGGAGGACAAATCTCTGAAAACAGACACCGACACAAACACAAAAGTTGGTATGCAGAATCAAAGCCTACATAAATTTGTAAATATTTAAACAAAAATATATATTTAGTCTTTGTATTTTTAGACAGTAGTGTAACATTTATATATATATATATATATATATATATAATATAATATATTATATTATATTTTAGGGCATCTATAATTCTTCAAGTAAAACCACAAGGACCACACTTGAGTAAAGAATTTGACGACCTGTCTCGACATCATTTCAGAGCTGGGATAATATCACATTTCATATTCTGAAATCATTTTTACAACATTATGTCGAAAAAATGCTTTATTACAATTAAAAACATTGCATTCAAAATGCTTTCTAAGTCGCCTAAAAGTAAGAAAATAAAATTTGCAAAATGTATTTAACTAACAAAAGTAAAAGCATTTAAGATGAAGGCAAAAGACTCCTCATGTTCACTCCACCTCCTCCAACAAAAGAACTCATTAAATTGAAGCGCAGTGTAAATTGCACACAGATACATTCTAATTTAATTTGAAAGATTCAAAAAGTTTAAGGTTGTGTAATTGGTTGTGACACCCATGGTGATTGTTCTGATTAGCTGCGTTACTTCAACACAGACGGGACATTTCATTTCAAACTGAGTCATGTTTGAAAATGTCTAATTTTTTTGCCACATAGCAACAATAAGAAGTGTAACGTCAGTGGAATCACACAGCACATATTAAGACAGAAAACGTATATAGACTACTTCCTGTCTGTGGAGTGTATTTATTACATTTGTAATTCTTCTACAGCTGATTGTCCATGCTGACAGAAAGTTAGAAAATCATGTTTATAATCACCATAATCATATTTTGTAGAAGAGTTCAGACTGAGGGCAGTATATACAATCAGTAATATACAATGTGCTTAATAAAGTTCACAAAGGTACAGTGTTGAATGTGCCGATGCTACCTGCTTATGCCCAGAAACGATGTTCAGCTAACAATTGCAATTTTGATTGCTGCCAAGTTTTTATTGTCTTTCAAATGCAATGATAATTTTTTTCCTAATAACTTATTCCTATTCTATTTCAATAGCTCTGTAAAGCTCTTTGAATGTCCTTGTGTCTGAATGGCCCTATATAAATACAACTGCGTTACAGAAAAGTATGTGACATCCACATAACCCGTGGCTGGTTTGTCACTGCGCCTTTCACCGCTCTATGAATGTCTCTGCAGATTACTACTCCTCTGTTAACAAGAGGAGCACAAAGGAATGGCACTGAGGGAGACACAAATCGGTACTTTTAAATATGCTGTGGTGGTTATTTAAAAAAAAAAAAAAAAAAGTAAAGTTGCATCTAATTTGCTTTTGTCTCGAGCTCACACAACAGGCTGAAATTGACTGATCACAAAAAAGCCATGACTCACTGCTAACTCAGCCAGAGAAAGTCAGAACGAATAAAAAGGTGCAGCCACACGAGTCCCAGCTGATAACTGTTCAGATGAATACAGGAGCAATTATTGAGCGAGATTTCAAAGCAGAAGCATTCAGAAAGCATATTCTGTCATTTACACTGAAGTGTTATTTTAAATATTATTGTAACATCAGTTGTTACAACTGGCTCCTTGTTCACATACACAGAGATCCCATTTTCTCAAAAGAAAATCAGTGAAATCCTACTTTCTCCTTGTTTGTCTTATTAAACTCGTTTTCTGTTTGAACACTACAGAAAAATGTGTCTCTTAATTAGTTATTTATGATAATTTTTTGGGGACATTAGTGAAGTCATTTGGTTCATGCAGCCTTGTCTTCATTAAAAACCCGCCAAGCCCAGAAACCAACTCCAACTCCTGGGCTATGACACCACCCTGAGCCTGGTTACACCGAACTAATCATTTGTTGCATGACGACAAAACGTTATACATTGTAATATATTATGATGAATTATCATAATAAAGACTGAAATTATTTTTTTATAAAAATAGCTCTGCCTCAGAACTTACTGATGTCATTACTTTTGGCAAAAATACACTCAGCGAATTCAAGTAAAAAAAAAAAAAAGGAAAACAAAAGACAACATTAAAAAGACTTTCCAAAAAAAAGGAAGAGTCCTTGTGAAGTAAAAAAAACAAAACATGAAGTCTTTATTTAAATGGTTGTATACTATTTCCCCACTCTTCAATCTGAAGAGAGCTTGGTGTCTGCTGCTGGTTCTTTCACTGAACTTTGAAGTTGTTGGGTTTTTTCTTCGGATGTTGATGCTTGTTTTCGCGATGTCCTTTATCCCCTCGTGTGAACATATTCTTCACACCCGAAGGTCACACACAGAGAGAGACCGAGAGGAAAGAGAGAGGAAGAGGAAGGATGACTGAAGTGCTTTTAACTTTCCTCTCCTCCCCTCATCATTCCTCGCCCTCCCCCTCCATCTCTTTTCATCCCTCTGGAGAGGTAAAGGATGAGAGGGGGAAAAAGACAAGTGTCTGCAGCAATTGCCCCTCACTCTGAGTGTGGCAGTGTGTGTGTGTGAGTGCGTGTGTGTGTGTGTGTGTGTGTGTGTGTGTGTGTGTGTGTGTGTGTGTGTGTGTGTGTGTGATCAAATACAGTGTGAGTGATCGTCCGACTGCAAACCCCTCTGTGTTTCTCCCTCTTCTCCACCTTGGCCTTCCTCTCCCTCCTCCTCTGCTTGTATCTCAGCCTTGTTTGTCTTCCCTCCTTCACACACACACACACACACACACACACACACACACACACACACACACACACACACACACACACACACACACACACACACACACACACACACACACACACACACACACACACACACACACACACACACACACACACGATGCGATACACTCACACACTCCTGCTGTAGCCACTCTGCGAGGTCAGAGAGTGTAAGTGTCGTCAAATGCATGTTAGCCTCCTGGGACTCCGAACCTCCCTCTCCTCCTCCTCTTTCTTTCTGCTTTTAAGACATGGAAACCACAGTAACCACGACAACTCCAGGCACAATTACTACCTGCTCCATCGCACGCGCGTGCGTGTGTGTGTGTGTGTGTGTGTGTGTGTGTGTGTGTGTGTGTGTGTGTGTGTGTGTGTGTGTGTGTGTGTGTGTGTGTGTGTGTGTAAAAGAGAGAGAGAGAGAGAGTGGCGGCTCTGAGTTGAGAGCACACTGCAGAGATGTGTCCTGGATTTGTTTACACACACAGATAATTCCCCATCTTAACATGGTCGCTATAGTAACCTTGTTTTGGGTCAGAGCATGTAACCAGAGTAATTGGGGTACAGTAACCTTGGTAAGCTCATACTGTGATTCAAAGCAATTCAGAGAACACAGAATAGCAGTCTGCGCTGCCCTGCGATTTACTGAAATCCTGTCTGGCAAGATTTCACTTCACTTCCTGCATTGGGAAGAAAAAAAACAACGAACTTTTAACTGAAGGGACTGAACTTGATTTGGATATTTAATCTGGCCAGAAAGTTACCGACTTCTTCATGTGTTTGGTTTTTATAACATGGCTGCACTGGAATCATGCAGGACTTTAATTTAAGACTTTTGCTCTTTGTGATTCAATGTTCTGAATACTACTTTGAATATCAATATTGGTGAGTTTTTCTCTAATATTTTTGAAATTTCACATGAATAATCTTTACAACAAACAGCAGGTATAATGTTGTTTGTTGTATTTTATGAGCTCAGCTTCATATTTATTTACATTTTGGGAAATGAAGCTATTAACAATTAACGGTCAGGAACACACACCTAAAATCCTGATGCTCATTATGAGATGGTTTTCTCACAGCGATCATCTACGCCATTGTAAGGGGGCAGAAACTGCACGGCTTCAGAACTCGTCCGAGAATCATCAGGATTTCAACATGTCTTCATCATCAAAGTGATTCAGTCATAGTTGTCTGGGGTCTCATGTTGCAGCCCGTAGTGTTGCATTATGCTTCCTGTTTTTCAGAAAAGTTTGAAAATGTTCTGACTTTTGATATTGCATTAATCAAAATGATTTGCTGTAAAAGAAAAAAAACATGTTTTTACAAAACGCTTATCGGGTCCAACTCACAACAGATTAAATATCAAAAATCCAGTTTTGTCAGAGTGAGGAGTTAGCTCAAATTTTCATTTTGGTTGCTCTGGGCACCTGTACCATAATACCACAGATACTGGCGCACTTAAAATCCTAGCGGTGGTTAGCTGGACAGTGGTAAACATTGTATACATTACATAAGAGTCTACTGACATTATGGCTTTTCCAGTTGTTAAGTCATACCCCATGTATTGCCATGGAACCAGAGAGAGCACGAACAAAAAGTTATATATTCTGAGAGTGAATTGCCCCGCAATATGAATACATTTTGATTACATATTTTACTTAGCTGGTAACTTGTTGTATAACCACAGTATTACACTCGAGGGTGTGCTTTAACGTGATTATTGGCACCATTGAAGTGCCGATAATGACGTTAAAGCACACCCTCGAGCGTGATATTTCCTAAATATCCTGTAGATTGTGGGAAGATGTGACTTTTATGACCTTGTTGATTATAGAGCCGTAACTTTAAAGCATTTTGTATCGCAACAAGAATCAGTGTTAACTGCCAGTAAGTCTTATTAGTACAACTTCAAATACAGCCGGACTGTCTGTATGTAATCTCCCTGACTTGTATTGTCACGCTGTGTTTAGTGGTGTCAATGTGTCTGAGTGCACTCTGTCAAACAGATATTTTGTGTCATGAATTGAGAACCTCCAGGGCAGTTTTTCTAAGTTGTGAGGTCTCAGGCATCCTTTCAAAACAATTTTTGCTGTTGTATTAGCGCCCGAGTCTCTACAAACATTGGTGCTCTTAATTACAACTCTTCAGACGTTCTTTGTGGACTAAAAAAATGTCTGGTGTTGAAAGCTGCAGGCAGCATTAGAAAGCCATAAAGTACAGAGGAGTGGATACGACATAAATGAGGGAGAAGACCAAAAAGAGGAAATAAAAAAGAGGAGCATTTGAGCGCTATTAAAAGAGAGCAAGACTGTAATTGACAGTAAATTAAAGAAGATCGAAGGAAGAGAGAAAATTCACTCTGATTGAAAAAGTGAGAGAAAGAGAAAAAAATTTAAAGAACACTGTGAAATGATAAAGGAAGGTATAAGCAGGACGAAGGAGATGGATTTGCCTGCTGCAGCAATCTAAGCTGGTGTGCTTCAAGGCCTCAGTGGGGGGCTGAGCTTTGTAAGAGAGACAAAAAAAAAGATAAGACAGTCAAGAAAAAGAAAAAAGAAAAAGGAAACTCATTGAATAGAGGTAGGAATGAAGGAAGGAAGGACGTGATCAAGCAGCAATCGATTGAAAGGGAGGGCATATTGATTAACACCTGCTGAGAAAAACAACATATACATGGGGAAATAATTGTATGAGTGCGTGAACAACTTATTATGCTTAGGTTAATTGACAATATTTAACTACATGGCACCATTGAGCAGAACAGTCCAAGAATAAAAGAAGGACAGGGTCAATGTGACGAACGGATTGTGTACTGCCATCATTAACTACACACATACAAACACACACACACACACACACTGTACACAAGGCCAGTGGGGGTTCGCAGCAGAAAAACTTTCACATAATTTTAATAAAGAAAACATTTAATTAAGTCTTATTGTCCTCTAGTATCGGGTTAATGGGTCTTTAATATGTTCCCATCATCAAAAAATGACCATTTGATGGCAATTATTGTCACAACGTAATTACGGCCTCAAGCATGTACTGTACTTTGTATTCCATTTATTGCCAGCAATGTCATACGTAATTTACTGTGTGTGCTAAAATGGCTTACACAATAAAGGTTCTGGAGCTGCTTAGTTTGAAGAGCTAACAGAGAGCCGGAGTGCTATTTAATATTCATGATTTTACTTTAACAGACTCCATTTCCAACAAGCCTAAGGTCAGTGATCACCGTACTTCCATTAACTCTTTGTTTCTGCAGAATATTTGTCCAAAAATATCTTTGAGTACTCCCTTCAATGACTCATCCTGCACTTGAAGGTGTGTTGAACAATTTATCCAGGTAAGTGTTGTGTAGTGCAGTTGGGACACAAACAAAGTTCTGAACTGCACATCCAAGGTTATGTGCTCTGTATTATATATGTATTTACTTTCTTTGTCTTTCTTTGCAGAAAGTCTCAAACTGTGGTGGAAAGTCCTATGGGATTGAGACTTACTTTCTTTTCCATGAGAGTTTAGTAACATTTACCTCCAAACAGTTTATTGTAAAAGATTTAAGTAATGTTGACTTGTTTTTGAAACATTTTATTTAAAAAGTACAGTGAACCCTCGCTATAACGCGGTTCACCTTTCACGGTCTCGCTGCTTCACGGATTTGCATCGTGCATTGAAATCACATTACGACTATATGTAACGTAGATATATTTAATGTCCAGTTCTATCTATTTCAATTGTAAAATAAAGGTTACTACTTCACGGATTTCGCCTATCACGGTTTCTATTTGGAACGTAAACTCCGCGAAAAACGAGGGTTCACTGTACATGTAATCCTCCCCCCCCAAAAAAGAAGGTACAAGACGTGATAGTACTGGGGCTGTAATATGCTCTAAACTTGGTCTAAATGGATGTAAAATGCTGGTCCAAAAAATAAAAGCAGCACTTTAAAAAAAAAAAAAAAAAAAAAAAATCTGGAGCACTGTGTGGCCTTGTATGTGCTCTCTGAGTTGCTCACAGGTATCCATATCGCGACAGAATCATGAAGCAGAGATGTGCTTATTTTCTCAAAACATCTCTGGGTTGAATGGATACCAAATACGGATCATTCATTAATTGTGAAATTGACTTTGAATAAACATCTTTCAACAGTGTTGTAGCGTCAGGTTTAATGTGGAAACTATGATTTAAGAACGTTTCATTTGAATCCAGCATTGCTCTTTACACTAAATACGGGCTTAATTTAATGAAATTGGAACTGTATGATTTTACACAATGGCAAAAGAAAAGGAAAAGAAAAGAAGCAGGAGGAAAAAAAGACATAGTGAATGTCCCTGCAAATACATTTAAAAAAGAAAAAAATAGATGAAATGGTAGAAGAAGAAAAAAAAAGGCCATGAAGGAACTAAAGAAAAGTTTTACAACAGCAATAATATAAATCTACCCAATTTACTTTGTCCATGTCTGTGATCTGTGTGTGTGTGTGTGTGTGTGTGTGTGTGTGTGTGTGTGTGTGTGTGTGTGTGTGTGTGTGTGTGTGTGTGTGTGTGTGTGTGTGTGTGTGTGTGTGTGTGTGTGTGTGTGTGTCAATGTGGGTAGCAAGGGTCCACTAAAAAGGACCTATGTGGCACATAACCAGGCATGGACCCACAATATTACCACAGCGATGTGTCTCTGTTTCACACTAACTCTCTCACACACACACACACACACACACACACACACACACACACACACACACACACACACACACACACACACACACACACACACACACACACACACACACACACACACACACACACACACACACACACACAGGCACATGCGCGCTTGAAAAGGGGACAGGGACAGTATAGCGAGCCTTTAATGAGAAGTCTGATGTTCTCTTAGTGGCCTATTCCTTGAGTCACAGCTTCATTTAGAGGTGTGTGTGCATGTATGTGTGTGTGTGTGTGTGTATGTGTGTGTTTGAGAAAGAGAGATTTTTATGCTTTATTCCCAAAAGGGAGACATGCATGTGGTGGCCTGAGCCAATTGGACATGCCTGAAAGAGTTCTTTTGGAGAGGAAAATGGGAGAAAAGAAAGAGAAAGGCAGAGGAAAGAGAAAGAGTTATGTATAGAGTGGGTGAGAGACAAAGAACGAGAAAGAGACAGAGAGACCCTGTAATCCTATTCATTATGTATACGCCTCCTGAAAGGAGGATGGGATGACCATGGTGGAGGATACATCTTTGTAATAGGGACCGCCATTATTTCAAGAAATAATTATCAAAGCCATTCTTCCTCTGAAAGAATAATACAACAAAACTTTTTCTCCTCTGGACGTGAGCAGAAGTAGATGTTAAGGGCCCACATTTTACCGCTCCTGCAGTGAATTTGCACACAGCAGTTAGAAATTCATGGAACGAAACAGTGAGCTGCCTCCTGCCACATTCCACGTAATACTAAGTGCAACTTTCAGCATTAAGACCATTCATTTTCTTGTTAACAAATAAATAAATCATGTTTTACAATAGAAGTCTGGCATTTCAACTTTTATGTGATTGTTCGAGTTGCTTATAATTTACTTAACTTACTGTCAATTAATAGGTAGGACTACATAATGTGGTTGAGAGGAAACTGAATGCATTCAATGGTGGATTTTTGACCATTTCAATTAATTTCAATTCAAAATATTTCAATGAACTTCAGCTAAGTTGCCATCAACAATGTCTTACCGTCCTTCACATTATTCCGAGTACATGTTTGTCAAAGAGTCACTTTCATTCTCCTCAGGGATAATTTCAGTCACTTATGAAATACTATTATTTTACACTGTGTATTTATCTTTACAATTGCAGTTGAGATATTTCCCTAAAACTCAAAATCTGCTAACCTGCTGATGGCTCCAGAGGAAATATCACGAGATCCCTCACGTAAACAGAATCTGTCTTCTCGGGACCATAAATGGACAATTAACAGTGGGGAATTGATTTTTACATTCGTCACCCATACAGCTATGCTGCTAGCATGGCTAAATACAAATGGTGTTTAATGCCACAGACAATACAGTTTTCTTTCATACAGCGACAACCTTTTTAGGGCCTGATATAATGCATACATTTCACACTTATAAACGTTGTTGCTTTTGTCTCTTCTTTTTGTGCTCCTGTCTGCCACATTGTTTTTATTTTCCTACCAGTCAAAGTCAGAAATGTGCTAATTCTCAACATAGCTGTAAAGGAAAGTAGTTATAGTAGTATCATCAGTACCATGAACCAAAAATCTAAGTATGTCATATCTTATACACAGATCATATGATTTGTTTGGTAAATCTTAAACTGAAAAGCAACTGTAACTTCAAAACAATGTCAATCAGTAAAAAGTACAATATTTTTCTTTTCAGCTATCTAAAAAAATAAAATATCAAAGTTTTGAAATACTCAAACTGACATATCAGCTGGACAAACGCACAAAGGAGAAGCAGGATGTCTGGTGCGGCAGACTAACCTGCGATCCCTCTGGTTGCTGGACAGTCAAACACCAACGACAGCCAGGAACATTGCTGACAGACGGTTGCCAAATAAGAAGCTTGTACCCCTTAAGATTTACAGGGCTGGTGGGTTTGGTCTTGCAGCTGTGTTTTACTCCATGTTTTACTCCAGCTCTTATTTGTTGGACATTGTGAGGGCTTTTCTAGCCTGCAGTATTTCTCACCATGTTAGTGATTTCTCCCTCAGTGAAATCTTTGATTTTACACATTCCTGCTACGAGGCTGAAAAGGTTTGACAAGGGAATATGTTTTTGCTGGCAGCAGTACTAAGTGCAACTCTTTTAAATTTAATAAGAAATACTTAGACATTCCTCCTTCCCAGTCCATCGTCTTCCTCAAAACAACTGTCTCTCCTTTCCCTCCATGTCTTTCACCAGCTCATCTCCTTGACCCGCTTCATTTCTTTGTACAGTACACTCTCTCACACTCTCTCACACCCTCTCCCACCTAGCATTTCCACCCTCATAGACCACAAAACCTCTCCTCCTTATTTTGAACAAATGAGGAGATGATCCGAGACACAGATTCCCCTGAAATCTCCCAGTGTGCTGCAGCGAGCCGAGCTCACACAATGATGCAATATTGAATGGCAGAGCAGAAATCAGAAGGAGAGATCATATGAAAGATGGATCAAACATTTTTGATGTCCTTGTTCATCCATCTTGTTCATGTAGATATTACTTTTCCTCAAATAACCTGCCTTGTAATTAAGATTATCTTGCTGCAGATTTTTTTCACACTCGTATTTTGACCACCACTACTTGTGAGTTGTCCCGTTTTACCTGAAAACTCCATACAGATGTTTTCTGAATCAATGAATCCAACCAAAAATATGCTGATTTTACCCTATCAGTTTCTTTTTAAACTCTATAAGAAACAAATTGCCAACTTTTTCCTTAGCCAGAGCTGAAAGAGCATCTAAAGCTGCTATTTTTCTTGACCACATAAACATATCGACAAAAAATTCAGCTCAGAACCTCTCTTTTAAAATTGGCTCTGGTAAAATATTAACTGTTGCATTTTGACAGGTGTGAAGTCCACAACCTTCTCTTTTTACTTCGCTATGTTGAATTAAGGATGCATCCTGCAGTGGCACTGAGTTAGCTTCAGACACAAAACCTGTTCCTGCAGAATTATTCAGTATGAACCTCATTCCCTAATAAACTGGGCCAAATTATTCACACCACAAAATAAACACTATCATCCGCATCATCATCTCAGCCTTCCTCTTGCTGATAATGGTGTTGGTGTAACCAACTTGAAAGTAGAAAATAAGCTTTCATGTTGGCAGCTTTCAGTAAAGCAGTGCTCAAGGAAAACAAATGAGAATGACTCATCAATGAATCAATTTTATGCTTACTAAGCATATTATCAATAACTTCTAATCTAGCTGGGATGAGCCCTTATATGATAGATTCACCCATTCGGTGATGAAGCAGTAATGCGTGAACATTTTAATACATTAGTATCAATAGTTTTGCTCCTGTTTTAGCCCCTATATGTGCAGCCAGTGAAATGCTGTGGGTTGTCTAAGTCTACGTGATAGTAAAAAAAAAAGAAAAAAAAAAGTCACGTTCTAAACCTATATTAGAAGCTGCCTGCAATTCTCATCCTAAACTCCATTTCACGTGGGATCCCTCAGCTCTCAATTTTGGGTCCTCACCACTTTACTATTTATAATCACTCGCTTTAATCAAACAAACATTATCTTTCAGACTGGTCACAACCAGCTAAAGACGAAGTGTTTGACACACATAAACCAACCAGTGTGCACGGATGAATAAACTGGTGGTTTGGTCAGCCAGCGATATCCCCACATGGAGATCCCTGATGGAGTTTGGACATGCCAGGCGGCCAGTTTGATCTTAGTTTCAAAATAGCACTACGATTTCATGAATGAACTTTGTATTCATTCCAAGATTTTCTCCTTCCTTTCTGTTTTTTTTTCTTCCTCTCTCTCTGACCTGACAGTCAATCATATTATCTCCCAATATTTTGGTGCTTCTCTGTGCTCCTTCCGCTGCCCTGAAACTCAACAGAAAGGCTTTTAACAGCATCAAAAATCTAAAACTATATTACCTGAATTTGTTTTTTCCTCCACTGGCTTCCTGTTATTTCCCATAATTGAATTTAAAATCCTGTTATTCGTGGTGCACTTTCTTTGGCACTGCGTGGTCCTGCCCTCACAAGCATTTCTGGTCTGCTAGAAGAACTGGGCTTTTGTAAGTCTTTCTATTTAAGAAGCGATAACCGTCTCTCCTTTTATTCCATCAGTAATATTACAAACAAACCTTTGTGGTGGACTCGACTGTGCCGACATGACTGCTTATTTTAATTGCGGAAAAACCTGTTGGACTTCGGCCGTTGGTGTGTTTTTGCATTTGGGTTCAGGGATTTCTGCACGATTTTGAATATCAATTGTGATTTGTTTATAGCACTTTTAAAAAGACTGTAAAAATGAGTACAAATGAAAGCTTTGAATGTTTAAGTGAGGAGTAAAATAAAATTGAGTGAATTAACAGTCCTATGTGGGAAAAAAAGGCTATTTAACCTTATACAAAAAGTGGTAATAAAAAGGAAAACAACAATCCTTCCTTGTTCTGCCTTTTTCTCTTTCTCCAATGTGAGTGTAAAACCTCCCAGTAGACCATTAAAGAACTTCAACATGCACACAAAATTAAGATCCTAATTTGGGATTAGACGCCACATGCTGCCCCCACATTTATCTGGAAGTGGTATGTAAATGTGGCCGCTCTCTGAGAAGTTTTAAACTTCTTTTAAAGTGTAACAAAATAAATTCTCTGTGATTTGTCAACCCTGGCGCTCGATAAGACGTCACATTCTTAATTAAAAGGGGAAATACCGGAACAATCTGTGAAATGTTTTCTATTTAAAGCCTGGTGAAATTCTGATTAAGTTCAGGCGATGGGTCCTGATTTTCTAACAGAGCAGTAAATGACATCCTAAGTGGAGGAATTGTGACCTCACTCAACTTATTCCTGTAGAGCACTGCATGTTATGTACTGTTTGGAAATGTTGAGGGCTAAAGACGGGTTGTGTTAATTAAAGCAGAAAGTATGATTACAAATAAAGAGAAAATTTGAAGAAAAAAACCCCAAATTACATTAGAGGATTAATTAAGCAGTTGTTATGTACATACTTTACAGACAGGAGGAATCTTCTAACAGTGAAGTCAATGTGCAGTGAATGTGTGAGGCTAATGCTCATGGTTACGTGAGACATAGCTGAGAAAAGATTCCTATTGCTAAGTTTACTGTGTGAGTAATTTAAGAAAATTATTTTTCTCTACAAACAGAATTCACCGTTTGCCTTCCATCATAGAGACATAAAGTCTTACTTCATATAGCTTGTATGAATTCTGCAGGAATTATATTGCCCTAATGTGAATGAATTTTAAGTTTCAAAGAAAATGTAAAGGAAAATCTGTGTCGCCTTATGCATTTGTGGTTTGCTTGAATTTGTGTTAAGTATTGCGATCACAGGATCACGATTTTCTGAAAAGGGACATTTATTAACTTACTGCCAAGAATAGGACAGCTGTTGAAAACAAAAGGATGCCCACATGCCCACAGGCTGCCTTATATGGCAGTTTGAAGGATGTCGATTACATCAATGCTCAAATCTCACACGTATACAAATGTGGAGCACATGTGGCTGAAATGATTGACAGGTTTGTGGACCTCAGAGAATTTACTGGACCCAACTTGGACCACTGAGGTTTTTTAGGATGAGAATACAACATTGTTTCATGACGCACACTCTAACATCACAATTTCCTTTTCATTATTATTTATAGTTATTCCAGCTATGTGGTATATGCATGAAGACGGCTGAACATGCACGTTTTAAAGACATTTGATGTCTCACATCACAGAGAGCGAGAGCGAGAGAGGGAGAGTATGCAGTAATAGGCATGCACAGGGGGGCGAGCGAGTGATTGTTTTGAGATAGAGTGAAGAGAGGGAGAAACAGAGAGAACGTGTGTGTGTCCATTGCTAATGGATGTTTCTGCTTGGCGTGTGGTTGAATGTGTGTTTGTCTCTTGGTGTTTTGTCTCTCCCTTTTAGAAGCGCACTAATCCTGTTACACAGCAACTGGTGTGTGTGTGTGTGTGTGTGTGTGTGTGTGTGTGTGTGTGTGTGTGTGTGTGTGTGTGTGTGTGTGTGTGTGTGTGTGTGTGTGTGTGTGTGTGTGTGTGTGTGTGTGTGTGTGTGTGTGTGTGTGTGTGTGTTTGTGTGTGTGTGTTATAATAGGGTTGCTAAACTTTCTCATCTTCCCTCTTGTTTTGTTTACCTCAGTGACTTCTCTTCTCCTCTCTTCTACTTCATCGGATCTTTCTCTTCCAGATTTTTCTTGAATTGTTCCACAGTTCTTGTAACAGTATTTTATTTATCATTTGTCTTCTATTATCTCCTCTCCCTTCCTTGCTTTTTTTCTACAACATATTCCCTTACCTCCCTCAGCCCTCTCTGTCATCTTTTTTGACTCCTCTCCTCACTATTCTTCTCCTTATAGTCATTCTTTAGAAAATTCTTATCACCACAGGTAGACCTAGACAAAGCCAAGAGCAGGACGCCATGTTTGATCTATATTACATGTGCAACTTGGATATTGTATTATTTTAGTTTTATCTAAATCACAAGGTAAAAATCACCACCTGAATCATTTCCTTTCGTCCACTTTCTAAACCAATGCAATTATTTCATACATTTTTTTAAGTCAAGGGTAATTTTTAATCCTTTAATGCAGCACTAAAGGTCAAATCTGTTCAAAATGACTGACCCAGGAAATAATTCAGTAATCAGCTGGCAGCATTTTCAAAAATGGTTCAAAGAGCAAAGTAGACTATAAAAGGTGCAGTTAGTCACAGACAGACCGGACTGAACGCTGGTCTGTAATAGTGTAATCGTTGACACGATTCATGGGAAACTTTTCACCCCTGTGGTCCTTGTAATGGGAACCAGTTATATCTGAAGCCATTTTAAGACGTTTGCTGAACACATTCAGTCAGGGCGCGCCTGGACGACAGATGATTAAAGTGGATGCATCATTTGTTGTGCTTCATTTCTGGTAGATGGAATTCAGTAGAGTTGCATTTGACAATTTTTAATGTCAGTGTTGCTGACTCATTGTTACAAGGCTGTTTTTTGCTCTCTAATTTTAACAAGTCAGAGGTTTGGTTTGTTTTGCTTTTCAGATCTCACTCCATCCTAGTGATGGTGATTCAAAAATGTCCCAAGTGTTATTAATAGAAACGTTTTTTTATTTTGGCTTCATTGTTGTGCAGCTATTACTGACTGGCAAAATTTGGGGATGTGATTTTTTTTTTTTTCCCCTTTTAGTTGGAAATTTAAAATAATAACTCCAGGTTATTACAATCATCTTGACTGCCTGTCTAAACCGTACTTCATCAAGCATCTTGTTTCTTGAAAACTCGTCTTCTGAAGCAGTCATTGAATCACATTATTTAGAGAGCTCATTTAAAAAGAAATAATGTTGACCTAAGTGCTGTACAGAGAGAAAATGATGTGAATGTGTATTTGATAAAAGTACAATGATAAAAACATATATCTGTATTAAAATCACAAAACCTTTCAGAGAGACCAAACAAATAAAAAACAAATAACATATGTGACCACTTATGTCTTCATTAGGTCTTTTAAAAAGCAAAAAATACCAGATGGCTCTCTCAACTGGTTTTGAAGATAACAAATACAGAGGAAGACTATTTTACAGTTTAAGTGCCAAAAACAGAAAATTGGCCCTGGATTTAATCTGGGACCATGAAAGGAAGAGCAGTGACTGCTCAGTACATCTGAAGGAACGGGAGGTGGACCAGGGGATGATATGTTCAGGATGTAACCAGTGCCAACCTAAGCAATGCTTTAAAAACAAATCTCAGGAATCTTACGATCAATTCTGTACTCGGTAAGAGGAGTTTTGCTGCCGCATATTGAACCAGCTGAAGGCGAGATGAGGCTGATTGATTCCTGTGCAGTAGCTGGGCCCAGAAGAACTAAAAGCCTTAACCTGGATCTTTTTGATTAAGTTGAAATACTCTCTTCAAGAAACATGCATATTTTAAAATGTATAACCAATCATTTTAAAGTTATTGTTCTGAGCAGAGCATCTACATACCCCCATAAAAAAAAACAAAAAACAAAAAAAACTTTTCTAATACAAAGGTGGGTTGAAAAATATTTCGTGTGGTGCGATGTAAATGTGGAGCTTTGGTATGTGTCTGGCTCACGTGCCAGTTTCAGTATTGAACATATGATGACCTGAGCATGGCAGTGGTTATTCCTGGACCTCATGAGATGACCCCCTTCCATTTTTTTTTGTAATCCCCACATCCATTACTTCCTCTGCTGCTGTCACTATTCCTCCCTGTATATACATTAACGATTTAACAAGCTCATGGCTGTCCACGAATTTGACTTCATGCTCTCCAGAGGACAAACCCTTTTCATTTTGGACACCTCACATGGTTTCGTCTTCGCAGCCTAAATGTGAACTTTTCTGTGAGATTTGCTGAGCCCGTCTCTTTTTTTCTTCTAACATGATAAGCCCTTTTTATTTTAATGACCCCATGGCCCTCTATTAATGACATTTTTCATTACACTTTCATCCCCACGAGGCCCAAAGAACAGCCAAATAGTCAGTATACAGTATTATTCAGTCTTTACTACACTTGTGGGCCGTAATGAACCTTGAACCCTCAGAGGCCACCGGCAGAGCTTTGGAGTTGTAGTTCGGTCTTTGTAGCAGCTGGAGGGTTGTTTTTTATTATCTGCACAAGATGAGACAAAGAAATCATCATCCTCTCGCCTCACCTTCCTCCTCCTCAGTTCCTTCCTCACCCTTCACCTCTGTGTCGTTAATAACCGTTCCAATTAAGCCGCTCACTGCATTGTTAGTGGGGCGTTCAATAACATACACAAGGGTCAGTGGCACTTGAAAAATATTGTGCACTAGCGGTAATTATAGTTGTGGAACAATCAAAGGTTTTGCGGGTACAGCGGGTTTAAATGCCAGCATGTGGTAACGGTTTTTAAACAGACCCCATCAACGCGTTCGTCTGTTATCTTTCCTTTCACCCCCTCCACCCTCTTCTCTTTCTTCTCCTCTTCCTCCCCCCATCCCGCTCTCTGTGTTTTAGGGCTTCTGGTTAAGTAGGGGTTTGCTGGTAATGAGCCGTGAGGACTAATTGGGATTGTCGGAAAGGGAGGGACGGTGGGAGACGGAGTGCTTTAGCATTTACGAGTGCAATAAGTCAAATATGAGAAGAGATGAAAAGAGGAAGTTACAGATGTCCCTTAAGATTTACACGAATAATAAAAAGTCTGAAAAGCTTTTTTTTAATTATTTTCTTGCTATAAAGGAATGCAGAGTAGCGTAATGCAGATTTCTTTCTGCTCCCATACTTTACATCTTTGGCTAATTTTGATGTGCTTTTAATTTGACAGAAAATCTGACACTAAATTGAAATACAAAAAAAACCATTGATAGTTTACATGGGTGTTTTTCTAGGTAGGTAGGTTAAACTGACAGTTGATTACGCTGTAGCTGTTTTATCACTAAAATAGTCACACATGTTGCTATTGTTGATCAAGCAGCAACCATAAAGTTAACACACACACACACACACACACCAATGCAAAGAGAAGAGTGAGCAAAGTGTGCAATCTAAAAACCACAAAGCCAGAATCCTTTGTGTCTTTCGGTCCCCTCCTGTATGTTTCCAATGCTGTTTTCTTTCTTTTTTTTTTTAATGTCACTCATTAACGAGTTGGCATCGCTCCAGAAACGTTCATTTAATTCGGCCGTATAATTCATTTCTTTATTTATTATTCGAAATGGAACATTCTGCTGTTGAAAAAAAAACCTATTGGAGACACTTTTTGATCAAATTAGCTTCTTTTATTTTTATTTTATTTATTTCTTTGTTTGTGTTCTGTTGTTTTGTTGTTGTTTTTGTCTTGGCATTCTGTTCAACCTTTGCCCTGAAAATGTCCACTCACGTGAAATAAAAGCATGTTTCTACTGATATTGTGTGGACTTTAGAGGAAAAGTAACATTGAGAAAAGTGATGAAGTATGAGTTTTAAAAACATGCAGTATATTGTATACATGTTATGACAACTTTTCATTTGCAGTGAGAAACGTCTGTTTAAATTGCTTCCCGTTTTATTTGTTCGTTGGGCTTGGCCGTTGAATGACGGGTGCGATGTGTGATTGTGTGTCAAAAATGAAAAGTATTATGTTGAGGGAGGAAAAATAGAAATACACACCTCAGATGCAACCTGCTCTGTGAGGGGCTCTGATGTCTGGATGTATTATGTCTGCAGGACTGTAGAAATACAACACTGGGAATGAGACTATTTAACATTTTAAACTCCCTTGCCATATTTGATAGACCTCTAATTAAATTCCATAAGTTGTTTATATTTATTATGTATTTATATATATTGAGTGTTTATATGTTATTATAGTAGATCAATTATTGTAATTAATTGTAATATTTGTTTTCTTTATTTAAAAAGCAATTCAAATGAAACATCTGGGTTTTTTTCTACTTTCTTGTAAAAGCAATAACTTTAGTACTTTTTAAGATTAAAACATATATCTTCTTTCATTCTCTCTTGCTTACTTCTACATATGTTCTGTATTTAGTGTGTCAGTGAGGGGGATTGCTCTTTCCCGTGCACATCCTGCAATAAGACCATGCTACAGTCTTCATAAAACAGAATTAATACTTTTATATTAATGGCAAAATCACACCACAACTATTTTATGCTCTTGGAATCCATGAAAACCACGTACGGCCTTCAACAAGTCCTCTGCACTGATTTGTGTCTTTGAGGAGATGCCTGTGTGTGAGCAAGTCTCTTTGTCATCCACGTTGCTTTTTAGATTGCAAAGCTTCATTACAGACATAAGTGCATTAACAAACAAAATCCTCTCAACGCGCACATTAAAAACATTTCATTCCCACATGGACGCACAGTCAAGGCCATAAAACAATACGTTACAGCCCTAACTAATTACCAATGTGAAAACTTTCATAATTGAATAGCCGCCCTTAACCAATCCCGGTTGGCCGGGGTGTATTAAAAAAGGCTGCTCTCAATTTGAATTTGTCAAAGCAAACAAATGAGATCGTTTGCATGGAGCAATTTGTCTGAAGTCAGGTAATAAGGTGGGAATCACAACCACTTTGTTGTTTGGGTGTTTGCTAAATGAAGCTCATTAGCGGCGGGAAAACTCAGAGGAGAAAATCACTAAATTATACGGAACCCAGTTATGAGCAAATAAATGCCCATACGCTGAAAGCAAGCACTTATAGATCATGCTTTATGATGTAATGAGCAAGTTAGGGGTTGAATTTTGATTGTTGGTGTATTGGCCGACGCGCTGTTTATTGAGTTTGTATATAACGTTGGACCATCACAGACCAAATCATACCGTCGTATCTGCTACAGTTGGTAAGACCTAAAAGTGTCCAATGAGCTCAATTTAACCTGCAGTAGTTAACAGATCAGCCTAATAATCTGACTTTTCACCTTATTCATACTGATTCAATTATAAAAAATGTGGGGAATTAGAACACTGATTCAGAAAGTCTGGAACAATGCAGATATCTGAAGGCTCATTTTACATGGGGTGATGGTACAGTGGCAAGCAATTCATAATGTCAAATGGTCCAAGCTGCCAAAAATGACCGAAAAGTCGCAGAGAAAATATGTCTATCAAACAGCTAAAGTCACTGGTTTAATGCTGCTTTAATTTTTTTTTTTTTTTCAAAAATTGTTCTAACGGAGAAAAAGATACCATATAATGTGTTTGGGTTTGTGTCAGGAAAAAACAACAACTATGTACTAGGCACATGCAGCAGACAGACAAACATTAGCATCCATTATTTAGTTGTGTTTGTCCACCTAATGAATGTAAGTAGAATACTCGGTCTGCCGTACTTTTCCAGCTCGTTTTGGTTTAATTTCCTGTGAAAGTAAATTACCATAACGTACAACACGTATCCCATAAAACTGACGGGATAAATCATTTGAATACAGAAAATGCTGCATGCACGCAGGTCCGCCCTCGACTCACTCATGAAGTCAGTAAATCCAAGAGGTTTAAAAAAAAAAAAAAAAAAAAAAAGAGGCTCTATTAAGAAACAATATTCTGCACCCTGAAATGAACACAATGTCACTGAGTTTATGAGGCAGGAAACACAGGAATTTTAATATTGGTCGCTTATCAGCAAGAAATAAAGATTTTTGCTCCTCGGGTCACAGCTGTCAAAATTCCCAGAACAGAAGCTGGATAAAGTTACATTTGAAATAAAAAAAAATATATAATTATAATTGTCTCGTTATTCTAAATGGAAGAAATATCAGACCACATTGGGACACCAGCAGATGTTGCATAAAACACCAAAATGTCCAATAACAGCACGGTTAATAATACTGTTTTATATATATGTGTTTGCTTAAAAGATGTGAAATACAGCATACCTCCAAACTTTGTTTTCTTAAGTGTTTCTTATCTTTAAACAGTCAAGCTAAATGTCACTTAATTGAAACATAGTTCCGCAGAAGGGGATGCAAATAGGAATAAAACAAAAGAGACTGTGACATTCACTTGACATTTACTGCAGATTTATATAATGAACCGCCATTTCATTAGAAACAACAACAGCCGCCAGTGATCCGAATCAATTTGATACTTGTCACTTGTAGGAAAGTCTCTTTTTATGTAAAGTGTTTTATTGATTATGAAATTACCCTTAATGACTACAAAATGCCACTTTGTCAGCTAACCTCGAACATATTTCAACCACTCTGTCAGCCGCCCTCGGGCAGGCATGTGGAGCACGAATCTGTGGGTTGATGGGGGACAGAGGGGAGGGAGAGCAAAGTGAGACATTGACTGTTTTCCAAACAGCTGATTGTAGTGTAGACACATAACTAAAGGATTGTTAATAGACCCTCAAACAAACTGGAGCTCTGAGTCTGAGCCTTTTGTTAAGACGTTGTCCTATCTGAAATAAGATGGCCTTGAAACTTTGACTTTGACTCGGTACGGACCTGCTTATTTTGTTCCATGGTTCGTTCATTACTGAGACACCCTGGAAGACAACGAACACACTGTGTGCTGAGGAAGAAGGAGGGTGTAGATCTCCACTATCACATTACAGTTCTATCTGTAACGGTCCTTTAAGCAGTCAATGTGGAACTTTTTCATGATACAGATGTGAAAGCCCAAGGACATTACCTCAACAGCTAAATTAACCCGTTAATCTTTCCAGTCAATGTCTGGTAGGCGCAAAAGGGAAATACAAAAAAAAAGAAGTGAGAAGTGAAGATCAGTGCAAAATATAAAGCAAAGAACACGTAGTGAAAATACAAAGAAGAGAAAAAAAATTAAAGGGGTCAAAGAGAGCAAGGAAAAGTAGAGGTAAAATAGAATCCATTAAATATGCAGAATACAGAGGTGTGAAAGGAAGAACAGAGCACAATATGTTAGGGTAAGAGGACTAGAAGATTAAAACAAAGGGAACATGGGATCTTTGGTGAGGTTAAGATGGTTTAAAAAAAAAGGAGCAGAAGAAATTAAGAAAAATTATAAAAGATTCATAAAAAAAAGTCTGAATTGAAAAATATGAAAGAAGTAGAGAAAGGGAAATATGTAGTTGGAGAGCAGGAAAGGTGTGAAGGGAGAGCAGAGAGAACCAGAAAGAAAGAGAGATTGAACAAAAGAGGAAGTTATTATGGCTCAGCGTGAGCCAGATGAAAGAGCTGCGACGGCTGAGGCAGATGGAGCTCCTCTTCCAAATGAACAAGTCAACCTGATGAGGAATGCAAAGTGAAAATGAATACCTCGCACACTGCCGCTGTACAAATTATGCTGTGGCTGGACTTATTCATTCCTCTGAATTACCTCGTCGAGCAATTCTCAACCAAATAGGTCCTTCATTGGTGACTTCAAAACCCTGATTCTGATCTGCCTCAGTGGTTAAAACAACACCGTTAAGTTTCAGGAATAGGGAAGGTTTGGGTTGTAGTTCAGGTGATGGCAAATTCTGATTTAATTGATGAATGAAATGACTGCTGTGGGAGACAGTGCTTTGAACTACAGCCTTCAGGTTCAATGTTAAAACGTTGTCACGCAGCGTAAACATAGAATGTGAATTAATTAACCAATTCATTCGGTTGTTTTTCTGTCATCAAATTTGATCATCCTACAAATAGTTAGTGTTCCCAAAAAGGTAGTTTGATAGTTACGAGAAGTAGGTTAGTCCTTCTTTTCTTTCTGACTTTCCTAATTGAAGGGTCTTCTGACTTTTGTGGAAGGTTTCAAACATGCCAAACAGGATGTATTTAAAACAAATTTAATCCCAAAGCAGCAGAAAGAGGGTGAAGAAAATAGATTGTAAGAAAAGAAGAGACAGAAGGCGAAGAGATGAAAACAAAGTCCCGATCTGAGACACGACTACAGTTTGGCTTCAAAGCCCCTTACTGTAAGCAACTTGTTTTTCACACAGCGTGATCTGACTATTTTCCCTTTGAACCAAAATTATGTATTATGTTTTTTTTTTCAATCTTTTTTTTTTGTTGCAAATGAGGCTGTTTTTTATGGTGAAGGGGAGGGGCAGTCCACTATGTGCACAAGTGACACAAAAAAAAATACAATCTAGTGTTCCCATACAGAATAGTAAAAAGTAAACAGTGCTGAGAACTGTACACAGAGCCCAAATATCAGAGCAACAGAATTAAATCTCGCTCTCATTCTTGAACTTGTTACCAATAAAAACATCCCGGTTAAACCTTTCAGATTCATGCTTCACCAAAACTGAACAGCAGCTTCCATCTAACAGTTATTCCACTGTCAAAGAAGAGCGTTTAATCGCATCTGATTACAATCTGATTCGGATCACAATCAAAATTAAATATATAGATAGGCATAATAAATACTGTCCAAGGGGCCACATTCAAAACTCAAAGACATTTTTCATATAGACTAAAGATACAAGTTTGGTGTTTTCAAGATACTGCGCTTCACTGCAGCTGATTCAGTTTTGTTTTCAACATCATAATATTTTCTCAAATAACCTCTCAAAATTATTTACTTTGTTTGTAATATTTAAAACAAAAACGTCATACAAGTCTTTATTGTATTGTTTTATAAGCTTTACTACTACTACTTCACTTATAAATGCATTTGTAATTTAGTGGGTAATGTCATGAGTAATGGTTGCTTCACACAAAACTATAATACTACAGTCAAATAAAGAAACTCAATTGATCTGAAATTGAGGTTAAATACTTGAAACAGGAAAATGCAAATTTGCACTTAAAAATGTAATACTATAATAAAAAATGTAGATCAATATAGAGTTTTTTAGTCATTTAAATTTGGCATTTTTTAGAATTCTCTCTAGGTCAAGAATTTGTATATTTTGATGACTGTTTTGTTTGTTTTTGTGCGTATTTTATTGATCTTGTATCTTTTATTTTATCGATGCAATTAAACACTAAACTGATGAAACTAAACTGTGTGAAAATGTTCATTTTTGAGGAGGTTTTTTTTAAGTGTAAATAAAAGCAGAGCAATACAAGTATTAGATTCCAATTTAATCACAATATTTTGAAATCTTAAAAAAAATGACTCAGTCATCTCAGTCATCCCTGAATTGTTTCACATGTTTAGAAACACACTGAGAGCTATACTTTTCTGACAACACTGCACAACAATGCACATGCAGTTTGGCTTGTATTACCATGTTCGTTTGAAAATATGAATATTGGTCTATTTTACTCAAATAGAAGTAGATGACGGCAGGGAGCTGTGAGTCTATAAAAACTAAAAGACGTAGCGCTATAAAAACCATCCTGCAATAAAACGGATATCGCAAAAGACTGAAACATTTTTCAGAGCGTTTCTACACTGTTCGCAAAAGACTGAAACATTTTTCAGAGCGTTTCTACACTGTTCACCGTTTTATGGTAGCTGAGGTGATCAGTTCACACAAGAAGGTTTTTATCAATAAAACCCCTAAACTCTAATGACTCCCAGTGTGCAAATGTCTCTGTAAACACTAACACCAACATCTGATTCCATTTCATTCACCCATCTGTGTGCTCCAACATCGCCCTTATTTCCACATTTGGCAAGTAGAAAACACAGATGCCCACGTTCACTAAATAGATTAGAATACATACAAACCTCTTTGTATGTGTAAGCAGGACTGTTACAACATTCAAAGGAATCTTTCTCACAAACTACAGATACACGTTTGTTCTTTCAAGATACAGCACATTAAGAATTCACATTTAAGTCTGTTGCAGCTGATTCCGTTTTGTCCATCAGCTGAAAATGAAACGTTAAACCTCAGTAGGATACTTTAGCCCTCAATGACGAGCCTATCGTTTTGATTGCCTGGGCCTGACTGTCAGTGTAAGTCAGGAACTTGCAAGTTCACTATTTGTAATACTTACTACCTGCATGTTTTTCCAGCTCAGCCTCAGACAGAACAACATATTTTAACTAACAAACGGGGGGGAAAAAACACTGCATACCTGAAAATGTATTAAAGAACTTAAAAGTTCAGCAGAATTTTTTTTCCTAAAGAGTTAAAAGAGCAGAGAGAAAACAGGAGCACTCACCACCTCCAAACTTTCAGTCTTCTTCAGACGCCTGCACTTGTTGTTATTGGGTTTGTTGTTGTTTTTTCTGTTATCTGTTAGTGGCACACCAACCCAAAATCTAATTTAATAACACTGTTCCCTCAGCTAAAGTAAATGACAAGATCAAAATTAAAATTACCTCAATGTTTCAGCCAATAAACAACACCGTCTCTCGACAGACACCAACAACAAATATTTGACCAAATGTCTGGGCAGTGGGCTCGAAACTCCACATAAGCCTTAACGCCATTACTTATTCAGGAAGTTTATTGGTGTGTTAATAATTGATCACCTAATTAAGGGGGGAAGTTGGGGAGATATGGGGCTGAATGCCTCTTTACCAGTGGGCTTTTGGTAAGTGCATGGTTTGGTGGAGCACGACAGACAGGCGCCAATGAGAGTAACTTCTGACCAGTGCGTAAAATTATTTTTCTTGTAAATTGACTGGAACATGCGGCGCACTAAAGACGAAAAGATGCATAACGACTAACAGTTCTGTGCACTTAAAATCAGGTGAGGTTCTTTACACTTTTAGAATCAGGGTTTATCTCACATTCATTTATTATTTTGTCTTGTTGAGATCCACCTGAGCACCATCTGAAGTTTCTGTGATATAAATTCTGTGTTGTCTCCTGTTTCCTTTACTTTTGCTGTTGTAAGGGCGGAAAAGCACCTGGAGGAGCCGACACGTCACAATACACGACGAGATGCTGAAACTTCCCATTGAAAGTCAGAAAAACTTGGTAGCACTCCTCAGGACTGGATCTCTGTGAGAAGTTGGACAGATTTTATTAAATAAGTTGGTATCTTTAAGGACTGTGCACCAACAATGGTCAATTGTGTTTTTAACTAGCTTTTTTTCTTCTTCATTTTTTAGAAAGTAAATGCCTCAAAAACAACCCATGATTCAACTTCACACAGATAGCACTCTGTAATCTACATGGTTTTCTGTTTGTTTTGTGTTTATAGGATATTGAACACATCAGTGAGCCACAGCTTTTGCCGTAAGTGACATTACTTTTTTTTATTCTGTTTACATCTCACATGCTCCGTTATGTTGTGGGACATATTCATTAAACCCAATGGGTACACATCCACCACTTAAAATAGTCCTCATGAATGCACTATTTATTCCTGTTTGAGCAACAGTTGCAAAAAAAAAACTATACTGAGGTGTTTTGTGAAGTTACTAAATCAACATAAAAAAATGCAGAATAAAAACAGCTTCAATTTATTCACTATTTACATATATTTACAAAAATATGGCTGACCAAGTCTGTGTTTTCAAGACGGGTCAGGGAGGATGCCTCATCAGACACACTGACTAAGTCAGAAACATCTTGTCAGCACAAATCATGCAGCAGTTAGAGATTAATTTGATCTATCAACAGTGGGCAAATAGTTACAGAAAAAAGTTGTAATATATACACAATGAGTAAAACTCAAAGATTAAATATTAGTCGACTATTTTTTGGAGAATTTAGGCTTCCAGAGGTATTTAAGTGAAGGGTATGCACAAAATGTTTCAAAAATATATGTAATTTGACAGATAATCTAAACCCATTTATTACCAATTCTTTAAATGTACTTTTCATCATATTCAGTTATTTGTCAGACCATAAGACATTTATTTACATACTGAATATGGTGGTGAATTTCCCTCCAAACTAACTAAAACGTATTTTTCCAAACGGTGATGGCTCTATGGCGCACCATTTCCATCACACTCTCTGCAGGACCCATTTTTTTTTCAGATTGAGGATTTTGCTATCAGGGCCAGTGGAGGCTCTGACAGAAGCCTTTTAAGAAAGCTGTCTAATGCTGACCATTCATCATGTTGTTGGGAAACACTTGCCAAGCCAGCCAATAAAAGTGGCATTCATCATTCCATTTATCGTACATGAACATAAATATCAGCCATTTGGGCCACACATTTTACCCTGCATGGATTACAGTAGAAGCAATTTTAGAACGAGAGGCTCCAGTGAGACTGGGATCAGTGTTATGCATCATCTACCCAGACGTTTCTTAAAGGTATAGTCTGCCATTCTAATCAGATATACTTTTTTTTTGTGCCAAATCTAGCAAATATTTCCTCTTTGTCAACTAGCTTGTGTGCCCTAAAAAAAAAAAAAAAAATCAAGTGTTTGCAGACACACATCACACACAAAGTGTCTCGGACCGAGCCAATCGGCAACAAGCAGCACTCGTGCTTGAGTGCAGGACTGGGGGAATAAGGGGTAGGGGAGGTGTGTGTGTGTGTGTGTGTGTGTGTGAGAGGGGGGGGGCAGTTGAGCAAGAGGGCAGTGACTCTCAGCTATATAATGGCTATAAAAGATAGCTGGGAAACAGAAACTGATACGATGAGGAAGCGATGGAGGACAGCGTTGACGTCGGAGATGGTTTTTGACGGTGGAGAAACTGAGGTTAGCATGAAAACAGATACAGATGTTGCTCTGTTTCTGCGTGACAGGTGGGTCACATTAGAGCGATCTCTGTGCACGTGAACTCGGTGGGCCTGTAAACACAGCAGTACATGAGACATGCAGATGACAGCAGGACCTCTCCAACCACACGGCGACGTCTGATAAACATTTTTTTTTTTTTAGCATGTGCGTAGATACAAAACGTGAGTCCAAAATTCCCTGTGTTTACGTTACACACTGTTGTTGTTTATATTAAGCACGAGTGTATTTGCAATGTGTGTCCATGAATCTGGGGGCGGACCACTGAAGGTAAACAATATTTGTGCAGACTCACTGACTGTACCTTTTAATAAGGTTTCTCTTGCTGTTTTGTTTGGTTTTTAGCTTAAATTAAAATAATACTTTCATAGTATTATTTGAACCTAAACACCGTAAAGGTTCAAGCTTCATTAAGCCCTTAATTTACAAATGGCAGCTACAAATGTTTTTTTGTTTTTTCTTGCATCATCTATATTTTCCAGAACAAGGAGGTGACAAATGGTTGTATTAAGGCCTAACCAGTTCATTCCCTCCTGCATGAAACCATGTCAATACAAACTGTTTAAAACACTGCACAAAATGTAGAAAATAAATAATTTTATGGTCTTGGAGACAGTTCTGTGGATTTAATGTGTCTCACTGTCTTCTGTCTCTTCGTGTGACTCATGACTGACTACCTAATGTTGAAATCAGGGCTCTGTGGGGGCCAGACTATCTGCTGCAGGACTATTTGTTGTTCCTTTTGTTGAAAATAGCCCTTGATGACTCTTGTTGAATGACTAAATTTATTGTTCTGCAGCAGACAACATTAAGTTATATATTTGCAGTGTTTCTACCTCACTATATCTTGAAATATTCACATATACTGAGCTGAAAGAGAAGTAGGCCAAATCCCAGCCAGAGGCAGCTGAATGCAACATTTAAAAATAGTTACTGCAGAATAAAGTACAGTAATGGGCATGCTGGGATTACTGTATTCAAGTGTCACACTGCTGGTATAAAATCCCAGAGAGGAGCCACAACTGGCGTGGTAACAACAAAAGAAGCCAACATGAATGAACCAGGGCAGGCCTTAATCATGGCTCATTATTATAATCATGGCTTTTATGTTTTTTTTTACAGAGACCCAAATTTAAAGTACCAGCCCTCACCATGTACACAGTATTCTGAGTGAAGAACCCAGTATATGTACATATATATATGTATATACATATATCTTGACAGTAGAAGTGTTCTCATAACTGAGTTCCAGGCAGTGATAATGAGGCCATCAATGAATGAATAAATAAATAAATACATAATAATATTAATCATAATAATAATAATAATAATACAAATAATTGTATTTAAAACCATCTATTTTAATCCTATTTTCCTACATTTCTCTATTATGTAAGTTTTTGTTATTTGTACTGTGATTTATATGGAAGCTATATGATATAATATAATATAATATAATATAATATAATATAATATAATATAATATAATATAATATAATATAATATAATATAATATAATATAATATAATATAATATAATATAATATAATATAATGTAATGTAATGTAATGTAATATGATATAATATGATATAATATAATATGATATAATGCATTAAAAAGCAGAGGTTTTTAAACTGTCCGTCAAGGTCTGAGCATTTTATTACCAAAAATGTTGAAATTAACTGAATTAGTGCCAAAGGTTTAAAGGTTAAAAGTTTAAATCTTGACATAACATACCCAGAATTGAAAATTGAAATTCAACTTTCCGATCAGCTGGTAGAGATTATCATTGTTGCCATGGTTAGCGAAGAATCTGCAAATATTCACAACATTAACAAGCTGATATCAGAAGATTAAAAAAGGCCTTGTGTCAGGCTAGCCTTACTTTAAACCCTCATGATCATCTCTTATGAGACAATCGAGATATGAACATCAATAATGGGAAGTAAAAAGTCTAATACAGAACACTTATATAACTAATGAGCAGGGGAGGACAAGACTCTGGGGAAACGTGCTTAAATAGTTTCAGTTTATCAGTGTTTAGGGTAGATACATGAGTGCAGTTCAGAGAGAAGTGTAAGTGGTAGTGAAGTCAAAGTCCCAGCACAGTGAAGGAGATATGTGTAATGAGATTCATTTAGAAAACTGCAGGAGTCCCAAAGCACTCATTCCTCCTCAGTTTAGTTTTTTTTGGGCCTTTATTATGTTTAAACTGTTTATTATATATATATATATATATATATATATATATATATATTTTTTTTAGTTTCTAATTTAGCAGGTGAATAGCATAATGCCACAAGAGTATATTTTTAAATGTTAGGCTTAAGATACTGAACCCACAGACCGATTTGTAAAGTGGTTCTGCAAAAGCATAAAATAATTATAACGTATCACTTTAACTCTTTGATATTTTGATTCAATTTGATCAAAAACCAACTGTCCCTGTCTTTTCTGTTGTCCATGTCCCTGTTATTCTGCCTCACCTTCTGAACTTGGAAATGTGTAGTTTCAGAATAACTTGTAAATGAAGACATGTCAATATTAATAGGCACATGCTGCAGCAGCACACACTGTGAAAGAGCATACATATATGTAATAATGAGCTGAACTTTCACAGTTCCTGTATCAATCCATATTCAAATAAACACAATAAATACAAATGTTAATGAAAAGTTGCTAACAGCTTTTCGACCTACACTTTTTTAATTTAATTAGGATTTTTTTTATTAGAGTTTTGAACAGGTACTAAACTGAGCTGATAACGTTGTAAGGAGCAATGTGACTGATGAGTCTCGCACGTTTCCATTTATATATTTCAATTTATATTAAATTATCCATCCAAATAAATTATGACAATCGTAAAGTAATGTTAAGTGTATTAAAAATGTATCTATTATATTCAACAATGCTGATTTATTGGGTAATGGATAATACATCCACTTCATAATAAATACTAGCCATGCCTTACCACAGAGGAAAATTCATGTTTGTATTTAAGAAAACACACACACACACACACACACACACACACACACACACACACACACACACACACACACACACACACACACACACACACACACACACACACACACACACACACACACACACACACACACACACAATGTAAAATGAACCAGTGTACCACATTAAACAAAGAACAGCCTGGAGTCGTCATCCAAACATGCCAAAAAGTGACACACTTAGAAATGAATCTATCTACTGTATAGGTCAATTATCCAACATGCTTGATGAATCATTTTGATTAGAAAACACAATGAGCAACGGACTGGCATGATGACAAATATTAACTTTTTAGTGTAAGCGACAACAGATCAATCAATACTCATTGTATAGGTTAATAGTTGCACTAATTGACCAGCAGTGGCTGATGGATGATGCAAAGAAACATGGCAGCTAGATGAGAACATGAGAGGAGGAAGGCATCATGAATTATGCATAACTATCAAATCTAGATATTTAGACATGCCATGGCATAATGAAAATGATGCTTTAAAGAGGCCTTCAATAATAGCACCAGGTCTGTGTTCTACATTCTGCATTAACGGCATGATGCTGAAAATAAATCTCAACCTTGGAAATTCAGCAGTATCAAAATAACTTCCTTCTTTTATCTGAATAAAATTGGTTTATGATTGTCCTTGAAGGAAAATTGCTCATTGTTTTGGATAAAAAATAGTTTCATGGCGATTGAGCTCAGTTCTCAGCAAATAATCACACAATAGCCCCATGCTATCCTGCTTGTGTGAATTAACGTCAAAGTACAGCTGAGATAGGTCTGGACAAAATCAGAAGTTTGGACTTTTCTCTTCTCACAAACCACTTAAAGGTGGACAGTTTTGAACTGCTGGTGGTACAGAATATTGTCCTGACTTCATATAGTCAGTCATAAGGATTCATCCTCAAACAGACATAAATGAACGTGAAGGGCTGTTACAGAATCAAATTTTTGCTAAATTGGCCAGCTTTGGCCAAAAGAAGTCATGCTGGGTTGAGATTACCATACATGGGTTCAAATGTAGATGAATCACTGCACCTACTGCTGATTTCTACTGGCAATGCGCCAAACAATATGGGGAAACAGGATATTACAGTTTATTATCACTGATTTATACTAACTTTATTATCACTGGTTTATACTAACTTTATTATCACTGATTTAGCACTTGCAAATTGCTAGTTAAAAGTCTCGACAAACACAGCCGTTGCTGAAACAAGGTATATTTGATTTGCTATGGCTATATATTCTAACTTCCCAACATCTGCATTTATGGTTTTGAGTCATAGCCTCTTTAATTTATAAACTTTTGTGGAAGAAACAAGACTCCTGGGAGGAAAGCAGCTTCGATGGTATGGTTTGTACAGTTTGCTGGCGATTCCCTGCAAAGACGGGCTTTAGAACGATGAGATCTATCAAGAAGGACGGGACGAGAGTGAGGTCATTGGATAAGCAAATTAGCATTTCCCAGAATGCCTTCTTCGTTTATAACTTTTGAGAATAAAGGAATCAAATTATAGAGGCCTAAGGCGTTGGCAGAAATATTTATTATAAAACATGCAATTTTGGAACCAATCAATAAAGGGAGACAACGATAACTTAAATAGTCTATGACTCAATACCATAAGAGTGCAGTGCAGAAACATAAGTATATAGAGGGGAGCTGACATTGTCAAAGTATGTGGATGACTACAATTTTGTTATTCACCCAAATAAAGTTAAGTATGGAAAATGAATGCTAAAGAGTTGTATATCTGGCAGATATTAGATATTAGAATGATCATTGTTGTGTCATACGTGTTTAAAATAAAACAATAACTAATATCACTGTTACTGTCACCAACAGTATGCTGTCACACCCTATATCCATGCTAAATTTCTTGACAAACGGTCCCTTGACAAAGGGAAGACGAAGAACACAATGTGCAGGAAAACCAGAGCGATATCTCAAACTGAACTCCAACCACCACTTATAATGCAATAGAATATTAACAAATCTTGCCAGTGAAAACGGATCGAGCGAGGGAGTGTCAGCAGTCCAAAGAGCACTCAAGGCCAACGGGTACGAAGAGCAGAGGATGAAAATCATATCACGATTAAGACCAGGGCAGACACAGCTAACACAACAGGGTCCAACAGGACGGTCCCAGTGGGACGACCCGGACTGAGTGGCATGTTGAGCGCTGTCTGTCATCACATTATTGGGCAACCAACCTTACTGCCAGATCAATATTATTGGATATTGGACTTTTTTTTAGGACTTTTGATTAAACAATAATAACAAAATGTTTCTAACATACACAGGTAACAGTTTTCAATTAGTTCTGTGGACAATGTCTGCCCATGGAGACTGGCGTCACAACAGAAAAGACAGTGTCAATCCTTTCAGCAAATATATGTATATATATTTGAGTTCTCTATCAGCTGAAGGAGTTAGGATGGAAGAAAATGAGGAAGAAGGAGGCATTATTTTACTGTAGAGGAGTAGGAGGAGGCTGCAGTTTGTTTTCCATTTCTGACTGTCAATGAATGATTTATATTTGTTCTAAAGCAGGGGTGTCTAACTCATTTTAGTTAAGGGGCCACATACTGCCCACTTTGATCTCAAGTGGGCCAGACCAGTAAAATCATAGCGTAATAACGCATACATAACAACAATATTTCTCTATGTTTGAATCATTGGTGAAGGTTTTTGGATGATAAACCCTATTTTAAGGTCTTTCTACAATAAACTAGAAACATCATAAAGACCAAAAACTCAGACATCAGCCCACTGTTTATCTGCCTGGGCTCTCCTCTGCAGATTCCCTCGCTTTGTGACACGTTTGATGTGAAACGCATCACAAAGTGAGCAGCGAGCGCTGCTGCCTCCAGAGCAGACATCACATTTACGCTGTTTTTGAAGCAATTACTGGATCGATTAAAAAAAAAATTACAAAATGTTTGTACTCATGAACCTCCATATTCTCATAGAAATGCAATTTATGGCTTTCTGTAATTTTCACACTTAGCAAAGTCATCGAATGGGCCAAGCTGGACCCCCTGGTGGGCTGGATGCGGCCTGTGGGCTGTATGTCTGTTCTGAAGCATTATTATTAGAAGCATGATGACGAAGGGTCTGAAACCTTAACAAACTAGTAATTCTAACCCGAATCATGTTGTCTCTGAAAACCTTAAGTAAGTTGCCTTTTTATCTTTAACCATTAGTGCTAACTAAACATTTGTATTGGTGTTTTTAAAGAGTCAGGCCAGTATATCCACAACAGTCACTCACCAAATTTTACAAGATAGGCCAATATTTGTTTGATCTTTACTGTTTTAGTTTTTTTTTTATAGAAATCTATCAGACTGCTCCTCTCCTGGAAACTACTTATTCCGTTGCATCTCTGGTCTCTTTTTCTTCGCTCTCCATCTATCTTTTCATTTAGAATGTACTGAAGCAACCGAGAATCTCCCACCCAACATATTGTTACGCTACCTTGATAGATATCTAATATATCCAGAATTTGGCGGTTAAAGTTTGTGAAATGGACGATTATTAGCGTTTCACTTGTGTAGCTTTCACAAATTGTCGGGTGCCATTGTGCTTTGTGCTGTTAAAGAGAGTTAGTTGTGGCTACTGATACTTCTTGTGTACAAAAGTTTGATGTGTTTTAGAAATAAGAAATCAAAAGTAGACCATTTTCATTTTCTAAGCATCTTGTGAATGTCGGTGCTCTTAGAGGGTCATCTATAAACTATATAAATACACAGGTCAAACCGTTTGATCAAGCTGCACTGCATGTTCAATGTTACCTCGCTTTGGCTATGAATACATAAAAATACACAGAGGACAGGAATCAACCATTTACATACGCTTGTTGTTTAATATAGAATGCCATGTTATTCAAATGGAAACCGGAGAATATCAGTGAAAGATAGGATGAAATAAATAAATGCCATAACAAATAAATCCCATAATAAATATCAATAATCAATTATCTGTCAGCTGTCTCTCAAAATAAATGAGACTGGGTCAGTGGCCTTGGTAAGGTAAACTTGGTTGCCTATACAGTAAACTATTTAAATGTAATAACAGTTTTGGCAATAAAACAGCCAATCATTTATTGGATTGGTTTGAGGGCATCCCAGGGACAAAAATCTCTCTCCAAGCTGAACTCAAAAGTTGCTGCTCTGATCTATATGAAGCTGTTTATTGTGGCATCTATTTATTTCCTTGCTTACTTTATAATAGCATTAACTTATTTCCGTGGCATATTTATTTATAGCGATGTGAATAAAACGTCAATGTGTCCTTTAAAGAGTGCAAGGGACACCCGTAAAGACAAGTATAGAAATAAACTGAAGCTCTAACAGACGTGAATCACTTGCCAACGGTCCGATATAAATGTCACCGGAGCTACACTCTCTCTTTGTCCTGTATATCGCCTCCCACTGAAAAATGCCTCGGTGATAGAAGTCTGTCTTGCCCTAACAGCTCCTCTCCTCTTCAGACCAGTTTTTATAGGGCTGTTGTCTGACAATGAGAATGACAGGAACTTCTTCTCGTTCTTCCCATCAATTCAATTTTGAAATTGATTTTATAATATTAGAATAGATCCTAGAAAAGAGTTGTTTGGAGGGGAGATATTGGTATTACAGTACAGATCCCATATAATGCATTTAAAAATGGAAGTAGTCTCCTGCTCTGAAAAATGCGTCCTCATATGAAGACATGACACTTTTGGTTCGCGACAGCATATATATCAGTCTGCTTAACTTAGACCTGTTGTCCTCACTAGTGGACACTTTTTTATGCCATCTATTTGCAGTAAAAGTGCAATACAATAACCATGGTTAAGATAAGACGGCTGACATTCTTCCCAAAATGTTCTACAGTTTAGGCTGCGATAAAAGAAAAGTTACAAAACACCATCAACTTTTATGGTTGAAACTTACAAGTTACAAATTGTGAAAGATCTTTTGTATAGCTTGAAATGGTGTTACCACACAGCCATGTTCAGGCATTAATTTAAACAGCTTTATACTTTGTTCAATGCTTTTATATATTAAAATAAACCCAGTGTATGTTATGAGGACATATTTTTCAAAAACAATGCTTAGTTTTTATATTAATTCCAGGAGAAATTCAAAATGCATGCAGAAGCTCGGGTATGAAGACGTGCATTACCATTGAGGGGCCACTAGGGACGGGGTCCAGCCATTAACTGTGTATAAAAGCGAACGTAGCTTGTGGGTCTGAAAAACGAAGTGCAATACCACCAAGTGCAGCTAGATGTTGACACCAAAAAACGTCCAGCTCCATAGACTCCTTTTCAACTTGTCTCATAAAATAGTGTCAATCTCCCCCCCAGCTCGTCTGGTCACACATATGGTCACTTCCCACTCCAAAATCACAAGGTACCATACTGGAGGTTTTAAAGGGGTAGTTCACAAACCAGTCGGTGACGTCATCGTGGGTTTCAGCTTGATCGATCTTCACACCGCCACTCTGTCACGTTCAACGCAACAAAATGGTAGACATAACTCATGCGTATGCAAAGTTCGCTGCCTAATGTAAAGTTACAGCAATCCTTCAACACTACATTGGTTGGCGATTTATGAAAAAGTTATACCGTCTGGTCGTGAAGCTTTGTTAAATATCTCTGACAAGTATTTCATATGTAATAAAATAATCTAACATGGTCACATTGTTATTCCTAGAGGCTTAAGAATGGCTAAAAACATGAATAGGAATACATTAAACAATTCTGTTTACTTTTAAATTAGCAACAAAACTAAGACTTAATGTGTGAACTGTAGGGTTGTTTACATCTGGTGCCATAATCAACTTCTCATCTCACTCTTAGTGGCAACACATTTTCTGGATGAATTTTTGGATTAAAATAAAGTGCATGCAGACACACGGTTTGATGGACTGATTGATAGATGGCACTGAACTTTTTGATGCCAGGCTTACTGAGTAAAAGGTCAGGGAGAGATGAGAGATGATAATGATTTTTTAATGATGGTTCTGAAAGGCGCTCCATTTGCTTCTCATGTGAAGTGCTTTGGGAGGGTGAAAGAGTTATGGAGAGAGAGAAAGCAAGCTGTAGAACACACGAGCCTGACAAGAACAATCGGCCCAACCCTTCCAATCAGCGTATGAACAGCATGACCTTTCAGGGCCAGACCCTCCTCTTCTCTGTTCCTGTTACTGTATTGTATTATATTGTATTGTAGTATTGTGACATAACATGTAAGAAGGTTAGAGAACTGTTTTATGGAACATATTTTTCTTTCCTTATATTCCAGATATAAAGTTTGAATTCAAGGCACAGCAGTGAGCTCAGATCTAACAAACGTCATCAAAGGTCAGTTTTAAAAGGTCTGGCTCAATTTGAGAAACTGTTTCTCAGCAGGTTTCTTGTTCTTTGGTGGCAAAAGGAGAGATCACGTGAAATAAGTGTTTGAACGAGGACGGAATCGAAATCAATACGAGAGAGTGATGGAAGAGTAGAGTCTGTAAATGAAAGATGAGCAGATGTGGTAACGACAGGATCAGGTTTTCAGACTTAATTAGATGTGTTCTTATCTTACAAAATGATCTGCTTTTTCAGTTCAGTGTTAGTTAAATGGTTATTAGGAGTGTATAGGTTGATCAGTTCATCGATGATGGATGATGAAAAGTGTAATTACTCTTGATTGAGGTCGGGCAGCATCAATTAATATATCTCACATTGGATGAGACAAACCATGTTCTGCTGACATTTAAAGCTACTGACTGAACTGAAAGGGATACACGCAATTCATACAAATAGTTACACGGCCAAACATGACCGATGGAATGTGTCATTGATAATAGTAAACTGCAAAGGTGCTACAATAAAACTGCACTGGCACAGATATTAAGGCAACATTCTGTTTTGTTAATTTGAGGGAAGAAAATTAAATCTAAACAAAAGAAATGAATTCATCAAACAGCTCACTCATCTGTTTCAGACGCAGTGGCAACATGACCTAACAAAATTGGCATATGGAAGGCGATAGCGGGGCAGGTGAATGCCATTGCGTTACAACAGACAAGCGTGTAAGAACTTTTCTAAACAAAAAGCATCTCAGTTTAAATCTCAGCCAAAAGGGGCGTCACACCCTTCCAAACTAACATCACGGCCGCAGTAAGAGGCCATTGGTGCACTAACCCAAACCGACGAGCGCATCAGCACATCCGAGCCTGCACTGGAGATTTGTCATTCTTTGGCGCTGCTCCAGACAGGTGCAGTGACACTAAACCAAAACTGTTTACTGGTGGACAGATGGCTTGTTGACTGGTCGACAACTGGGTATCCTCAAACTACTCGCTTCCATTTGAGTCCAGATTATTTGTGGCTGCGCAATTTTTTCAGAAGTCATGTATTGGGGTCAGGCACCCTGAATCACTAATGGAGTAAATTACAAACTAATACTAATTACTCTGATTAAGAAAGTTGTTTTATAGACACAACAACAGCTGATACTTTGGTATAACAAAGTGTGACAAATATTTACTACAATTATAATAGAGTTCCTCTCATAAAGATCTATTTTCATAAAGCTGGTTTCTTATTTTTAGATTTCCGCCATGCGGTTCCATCATCTAAAGATAGGGTTATATTGAAAGGTAAAACCATGGCAAACAGTACAATTATTTATTGGCAATGACTTATTTAATATTGGTTGATCTTTTGCCTGCAGTATCCTACCACAGTTGCATGCTCACATTTGTCCCTTGAGTGATTATTTCTGGTGTCATCTCCAGAAATAGGGTTTTATATAGAAAGGCTATTCTGTCAGCTTGTTTCCAACCTGTCTGACAGCACTTTTTGCGCATCCAGTATCCTGCTGTGGCAATGATGCTGTGTTCCCACATCTCCACAAGTACCAAAAGATCCAGTCATCACCATAGGAATAAAAAAAAAAAAAACACACCAAGGACATAAAAAGGTGGAACAACCCTTTAGCATGCAGTTAAATATGAATTTTATTGTGATTATGCAGTGTACAAATTTGGTTGTCTTTGCATTTGCAACTTTATTTATTCTGCCTGAATGATTTTTCTGTAGCTCTGTTTGGTTACTCATCCTTTTTAATTAGTAAGCAACTGAGGAACATGTTTACATGTTGCAGGGATAAATGACACATGGGTCTCGTGCTTGGTGTGTGATTGCGTATGATTGTGCATAACTATGTAATTGAATATGGAACAGGAAAAGGTCCTGCTCATGAAAGTTTTCTTCTCAAAACTGAGACGCATTATGTCGAATGGTCAGTATTCAACTTTCATTTCAAACTGCAGTGGTTGCCAGCCATCACAGCCACTGTGTGGAAATGTGTGTGTGTGTGTGTGTGTGTGTGTGTGTGTGTGTGTGTGTGTGTGTGTGTGTGTGTGTGTGTGTGTGTGTGTGTGTGTGTGTGTGTGTGTGTGTGTGTGTGTGTGTGTGTGTGTGTGTGACTGTCTGCACATGGTTGCGTACCTCTGTTCTTGTGTCTTTCTGTGAATTCCAGTCGAGTTGCCCAATGGAGGGAGTCCTAGGGTTCTATTTCATCACAGTGGGGAGCAGCACTCCAACTTTGATCAGAGGAATCTGCAAAGCAAAACAAAAACAAATCTCAGCTTGACATATTTCTACCAAACTCCACTAAACGATATCAAACTGGGTGCCAACTCCGAGATGGCCCTCAGGAATCAAGTTACGATGCATAATTTGACTTGTAGATGAAAACAGAAGACATGGTCACAACAAATAGAAGCTTGGATATTTATGATTTGATACTATGCTATGGATGATATTATTGGGGCATTTGTGAAAACATCCTCTCCTAGGCATGTTTACAGTAAACTCAGTATGACAATCTGTTCAGTGGATAATGAGACATTGTGTGGAATAAACTATTTGACCAGACGAAAGAACTCCAGGAAAGCTTATGGTGACCAACACAGAAAAGGGTTCGTCATCTGGGGTGCGTGAATATCCTCAATTATATGAAAAATGTAGACCTGATAGTGGGACTCAAGTAATAGTTTGGCATTAGACCTTAAGGGATCACACGTATCCACACAAAATTTGCCTTTTGGTGACACAGATGTGTTTCTATTGGTTTGTCCACTTGGACTAGAATAATTCCTCTTATTTGTATTTTGGTATCACATCACCAACAAGCCTCTACAACTGTAATGTATTACCCGATACTGCTCGCAACTTTGATGTATCATTTTTGGATGCTATTGCAGATGTGCATTTTGGACTGCGGGGAACCTCTACTCCTGATGAAGCTATTTAATAAAATACATGCATATTCTGAATGGGAATAGAAGACATTACAAGGTATCATAAGTGCATTACTAGCACATTGTGAGAGCATGGCAATTATTGTTTCATTAAATTGGGATGGTATTTCTTTTCTGTAATTCTGCTGACAAACAAACAAACAAATTGCAGTAAAAACACAACCTCCTTGGTAGAAGTTAAAAAAAAAAATCCTTAACCCTGCATTAAAAATAATAATATTCGGTTAAGCACTTACACATGACTGACATATGACCAAGTAAAATCTTTATTCAACCCTGTCGTCTTAAAATTGAATTTGTGGCATACTAAATAGTTTTGCCAAGGATTTTGGTCTTTACATTCAAATGACCTAATTAAATGCTTATTATCAATGGAAGTGATTACATATTGCTGTATGCTAAAATAATTGTATACACACGTCAAGTTGTAAGAAACTGCACTTTGTTTTTGAGCATACAGGAATGTGTTGAATTAAACAGCATCTAAAGCTCTTATTTTGAAAGCTGATGTAGTCGTTGTTTCTATATTACAGTCACATACAGACAGAATGTCTGTTTTGTAAAGCTAGGTCACTTCTTTTTTTTTGTAACTTTGAGCCCCATGGTTCTCTCAGTTTAATAAACACATACAAATTATTAAAACTTAAAAAATAAGTTGTAATTTAACACAACTGATATGCTATGCTAATTTTACAAAGATGTTCTAATATAACACTTTTTTTTAATACTGTACTCCAGAGGTCTTCAACAGGGGGTCCGCAACCCCCTAGGGGATCCGCGGAGGTACTGCAGGGGGTCTGTGACATTTTTGGTTGATAAGACCATTTTGCTTTTTTTTTTCAAACATATTTTTCCACAAGTTTAAACGTCTTTAAATACACATTAAAATGAATCCAACATATTGTAGCGAATGGATAAATGGAGGCAGAAGATGTTATCTTTCAGTCAGAAATGCTCACATTCAGCGACACACAGGAGCTCTCTCAAGCTGGACACCAGTTCACTCACAGCGCGAGACTAGCCTGGACCTGTCCCTCCAAGCCTCCTGCACTCCTCCAGTTTAATATAAAAAAATGTTTATATATTTTATAAAATATATATAGTACGGGGTCCCTGTTCCATCTCTCTATCAGTTTGGGGGTCCTTGGCCTGAAAAACATTGAAGACCCCTGCTGTACTCCTCTCTTCATTTCACCTTTATTCACAATGTGCTCCCTGCAAGAATCAGCAGCTTAACTTGTATCTTCCATGTTTCTGACTTTTAATGTACATATTTTATTAATGCTTGAATTTGAGATGAATCTGTGCAATTTGTTTTTTAGCAATTCTGCAAACTGCAAAGTCATTAAAACATGACTTATATGACTGATTTGATCCAAAGTGCTAGAATTTTTTTATGTCAAAGCTCTTCAGTCAAAATTTTCATCAGAAAGGCTGCACATAATCAGTGAAAGACGCAGGTGCATCACTCTGCAGGAACAGCATGCACGCCTTGTGATTTTTGAGATACTACTAATAGATTCTGACGGTGTCATTCAATGTGATTGGTGTCGGACAAGGTTAAGAAAGTTTTAAGAAAGTTCCATTTGTCTCTCCTTGGGTATGTGCTAAAACACGCTCATACACACAAACATACGGCTCAGTGGTCTAAGTATGTAATTGAAGGTGACACAAATACGGGCGACTGGCACATCATCAACTTTTTGCGCCTCCTTAATCAGTACCAGCTAATGGTAGACACACATACATAAATTAAGGAGATCTCTTGTCTGGAGCATTCTAGCGCATTAGCACACAGACCAACGGCTGAATACACAGGGCTTTTATTTTTATAAAAAAAAGAGAAAAAAACAAAGAGAGAGCTGTCAGTCCAACCAGGAGAGCAACAATAGCAGTGAGGCAGAAACACTCCAGATGTCACTTGTGTGTGTGTGTGTGTGTGTGTGTGTGTGTGTGTGTGTGTGTGTGTGTGTGTGTGTGTGTGTGTGTGTGTGTGTGTGTGTGTGTGTGTGTGTGTGTGTGTGTGTGTGTGTGTGTGTGTGTGTGTGTGTGTGTGTGTTGTATTACTCATTTTGTGGGGACCGAGATATGTTTACACAAGTCACACTGAGGGGGGCCTGCCCGCCGGACAAAAAGCATAAATCTCCATTACAAATGTCATTATGAAGACTGGGTTTAAAGTTTGGCTCGGACGAGAAGAAGTTACAGTCCGGGTTGGGTAAGTCTCCAGGAAATGAATGTAAGTCAATGAAATGTCCTCTGAAGTGATGGGAACATGACTGTGTGTGTGTGTGTGTGTGTGTGTGTGTGTGTGTGTGTGTGTGTGTGTGTGTGTGTGTGTGTGTGTGTGTGTGTGTGTGTGTGTGTGTGTGTGTGTGTGTATACGCGTATTCACAGCTTTGAACAGCATATGTACGATGTATGATTGCTCATATAAATGTGTAAAAAAAATAAATTAAAAAAAAATAAAGTAAAAAATGACCACTTGTGTTTTGGAGAATACAGGAGAGTGAGATCCTATCTATCTATCTATCTATCTATCTATCTATCTATCTATCTATCTATCTATCTATCTATCTATCTATCTATCTATCTATCTATCTATCTATCTATCTATCTATCTATCTATCTATCTATCTATCTATCTATCTATCTATCTATCTATCTATCTATCTATCTATCTATCTATCTATCTATCTATCTATCTATCTATCTATCTATCTATCTATCTATCTATCTATCTATCTATCTATCTATCTATCTATCTATCTATCTATCTATCTATCTATCTATCTATCTATCTATCTATCTATCTATCTATCTATCTATCTATCTATCTATAATGAGCCATTTCTTTGTACTTTCAGTGGATCAGTTGCTGCCTCCTCCTGATGATGCATTGTAATTTTGGGGAAACTTTGTGTGCAATTATTCAAGATTGCAGTTTTAGGACAGATTCCCAAAAAAAGAAACAACTGCAAATTACTGTCACAGCAGGAACATTTTTAAGTTACCACACTTTTACAGATTAGTGAGGTTCTTATAAGTGATCAGCAGAGCCACCGATTAATGCATCTCAATCCAGCTCTTTATATGCAATGCTGGGATGTTTGTGATGTGACTTTTACTTGTCCGAGAAGAGCAGAAAGAGAGGAGTAGAGAAGAGGAGAAGAGACTGTAGAAGTGGGTCTATTTTTTCTGCTTTAAGTTGTCAATAACCTTTTTTTTTTTTTCCGCTGAAATCACACAATGTTCTCATAAGAAGGAAAGCTGTGACAGAGGGCTACCGATACAAAGGTGCAGCTGCTGTCCTCAAGAAATGACGACACTTTTAAGTAACTAACAATCTTGCACTTAAAAACAGAATAAGTGGCGCAAGGATTATCTGAAGAAAGTGATGTTTTAGAGATGGTGAATGGTCTTCACTTATATAGCGCTTTATCACCTCAGCAGTCTCAAAGTGCTTTTACACTGTTTCACATTCACCCAATCACACACTAATGGAGCTGAGCTGCCATGCAAGGTGCTCGCCACCCGGATTACATTCACACGCATTCTCACAACAGTGTCTTTACAGCCGGGGATTGAACTGCCAACCTTGCCGATTAGTGGGCAATCCGCTCTACCATCTGAGCATCCAAAAATTATTGCTCACAAAATGATACAAGATGACATGTTGTTAATTCTCACTGTGAGACATAAAGGTGGGAGTAGATTCAAAGGGGGGCTTCATCAGTGCTAATGCTGGTAAAGAGGAGTTGACATTTAAAGATGAACCTGTGAATGTTGAAATGTCTAAATACTGAAGGAATACATCATTCCTAGTGTCAAGAAGCCTGGTAGGACACGACAATGATCCCCAATACAGTGCAGCAATCACACAGGAGTTTTTAAAGAAGATCATCTGTGACTACAATCCAACAGAACACCTGTGACGTATTATAAAGACATATCATGTTTTTTCTTTTAAAGATTGATAATAATAATGTTAATAATGTAGTAATACAACTTTTTAAATTATATACAAGATCAAACACTCTACTCTTCTACTTAAAAGTAACAGTTATTGTAAGATGATAAATATTGAGTCTGCTGACACTTTATTCATGTTACACAGGGGCGTACTAAGTTGTCTTACATACTTTGAAACGTCTGGGATAAATGTTAATATCCTTGATGTAACCACCGATATCTATTGCATTACAGACACCAGCAGTAGGTGAGAGAGTGTACGGGAGTCACACTAAATATGGTCAAATGCTATATAACTACTGTAAATCAAATTCACTTCTCATCTATGACTACCAATGTGCATCACATAAAGGAACACATCCTTTATGTGATGCACATTGGGTATTGGTGTTTATGTGATTATAAAAGGTACTCAGCAGCACAGTAACGTTTCTGATAAGTCTGTGCTGGTATACAAGAATACTTGAAAGAAGCAGTTCCTGGGAACGGCTAAAATTGTATTTTTTTTCTCAGAATGGTGTCAATTTTCTTTGAAGATAATACATTTCTCTTGGACCTACAGAACTGTAGCAGGATGTATTGCAACGAAAACAAGGTTAGAAATCATTACAGCCATAGAAGCTCTTGTTGTTACGACACAAAGGGATATTCTTTATAAGCACAGTTTCCATCTCTTAAAGTCCCTGGAGACCATGCAGAGCAAGGATTGTCATTACAGATGCACAGCTGTACTGTTGGTGGAAGTGATTTGCTGTCGTCATGAAAAAAAAGTGCCACTGTGAAAGAACTTTAACTGCTTAGAACAAGATGTGATTACTATCACTCAAAGACTTGAACAACAAGAACACTAAAGGCCTCTTTTGGCCATTTGTGGTTTTGCATGTTACAAGCTCTCAGAAAAAGTCGTAAACAAAATAGATATTTACAATGGAAATCTGTCCAGTGTGCCCAGATGTGCGTGGAGTGGTTTTCAGTATCTCAGTGTTTTCTTAACCCTGGTGTTGTCCTTGGGTCAAAATGACCCGCAGCTGTGTTCAACCAAGTTCTATTTTATTTTCATATTTTTTGGGATCATTGGTGACAAGGAGGTTGTGAGGGTTTCTTTAAAGAATGATGACCAATGATCCCCAAAAAATATACAAATATAGAAATAAAATAGAACTTGGTTGAACACAGCTGCGGGTCATTTTGACCCAAGGACAACACAAAGGCTAATATAAGCTGATAATGAGAGCACAACGATTGTTACAACCAGCACCGGGTAGATGTCTTACAATGTAGCAGCAAAGGTGATCACGTTTTCAGGATTATCATTCACCGCAGAGCAAAACAGTCCTTCTGCTTCATGTAAGTGTCTCTCTGCGACACTGCAGCAAATGTACTCATCCTTACAGGAAGTCATGGAGACACAACTTCGGTTAAGATGGACAATACATTGTCAAATTTGAACTTCCTGAATCAATAACTCATCAGCAAAACGTCAATAAAACACAACAACACCTAATTCCTACAGCGGGAATGTTGACAACGAGCTTCAATCACAGGTTATTACCTAATTTTAATCAAAACAAGCTGAACAGATAACCCTCTTCTGTACAGCTGGCTGTGAGAGGAGTGTAGGGACCGTCTACAAAGTTAAACACAGAGGAAAAGAGACAAAAGAGACAATACCAGTCTAATGGGAGGGAGAGTGTCCAGTAGCTTTTAATTCTAACCAATCTGTGCTTGGTCTAGTACAATAACTAAGTTGAAAAGACGTTCAGGCTGCTATGGTATATTTGGTTAGAAAGCATTGGATACTGTCTCGGTCTCAGGCATTCTCAATGTGTGTCTGGATCTTTCTAAATATGACTTTCCTTCATTTTCAGGAACAGGAAAATTATTGCCAAAGATTCAAAATCTGCTTGGGAATACAAAGAGACACTCAAGAATCAAATTATATTCCAAACAAAAAACTAAGACAAACCTTGAAAACAGAGCAAACCACACTGCCAATGGACTGACTTCTCACAGAGTACAAGAGACAGTATCAAGATGGCTGAAATAATGAGAATTACATCCATTCATACGTCCACACAGTGCTGCTTCAGAGTGAGGCAAGTGGGAGCTAAATATTCATTCAGTCTAATTTTGAAAACAAATAATCAGATTTGATTTTAAAGTGGAAATTTCAGCACTCATTAAATTAGAGCTTATATTAACAACTACATGTTAAAATGCATTTGTATGCCTGTGTGTTTCTTAATAACCATGTACAAATCTTTTAGAAGTTTAAACTTGAGTGTAAAAATAACTTTCCAATTCATCAGTCTTTAATTATGATATAGAAACTCTGAGCCCGAAGGCCCACAGCTACAGTATAGGCAACAACAGTCCGTGTTCTGTTATCGGAGCGGCCTTGAGGACAGAGCATGTCCTCAAGGACTGCAGATGGCTGTTGATGCTCTTTCCACTAGCAAGGGCAATTCTCTTGGATCTCTGCTACCGCCTGGAGCTGCAAATAAGCAGGGGAGTGAAGAGGCCCCAGCACGACCCCCACAATTGTCCCAACACTTTCTGCTCTGGTGTCCTGGGACACTAGAAGAGTCCAAGTGGAGGCAGGTGATTTGTTCTGTATCAGATTATCTGTCAGTCACAGGCTGTCAAATATGTCATTTGATAACAGTAAAGTAAGATAAACTTTACTGTAAAAATTATTTAATTTGAAGGATGAGGAAGTGCCATTCGAGGATGCAATATTCATTACGCCCCAGAACCATGTGTCGCAAGTGCAAACCATTCAGCAGCAGTCATGATTTTTCAAAACATACCGCCTATGGGGTACTGATGCTAGAAAAGGAAGGTTTTCCCTTACAGTGGCCATGTTTTATGGTAAGGATGTCAACAAAACCATTAGGATTCATCACTGGGATTATAAATATCCAAAATGAAATAATTTAATTCTGGATGAAACAAAACACTAAACCATGTTTTCGCTACATTTTTTTCACTACGGCAGCATTTATAGATACAGGAAAGAAATAAAATAACATTAAAAAATATTAAATATAAAAATGCACAGTATATACAATAAAATAGAATAAAATAAAATAAAATAGAATATAATAATTAAATTAAACTAACTAAACAATAGTGCTTTTTTTTTTTTTTTTTATATCTAAACAACCAAGAAAAACAGACAACAGTATTATTGTTGTGTGATGGATTTTGCCAGAGGTGAGTTATTGTACAGTCTTATTGCAGTGGGCAGGAATGATCTCCTGTATCTGTCCTTGTGACAGCGGAGCTGGAGGAATCTTTTAGAGAAAGTGCTCCTCTGTCCCTGCAGCAGGTGGTGGAGAGGGTGGACAGGGTTATCCAATATGGACAATAGTTTGTTCAGCGTCCTCCTCTCCACCACCTTTTCCAGACTATCCAGATTGTAGCTGATGATGGAGCCGGCCTTCTTAACCAGTTTGTTAAGTCTGTTGGTGTCACCGGCTCCAATGCTGCTCCCCCAGCAGACCACAGAGAAGTACAGTGCACTGGCCACAACAGATGGTAGAACATCTCCAACATCATGCTGCACACATTGAAGGATCGAAGTTTCCTCAAGAAAAAGAGTCGACTCATCCCCTTCTTGTAGACAGTGTTGATGTTGGTCTTCCAGTTCAGTCTGTTGTCGATGGAGACATCCAGGTACTTGTACTCCTCAACCATGTCCACCTCCTCTCCCAGAACTCTCAGCAGTTGTGGAGCCGTCGTCTTCCTCCTGAAGTCGACCACCATCTCTCTGGTCTTGGCCACGTTCAGGAGCAGGTGATTTCTTCCCGCCCACTCCACAAAGTCCTCCACTACTGCCCTGTACTCGTCCTCCTGTCCATCCCTTATACATCCTACCACTGCAGAGTCATCAGAGAACTTCTGCAGATGGCAGGACTCTGAGTTGTACTGGAAGTCAGTGGTGTATAAGGTGAACAGGAAGGAGACAGAACAGTTCCCTGAGGAGCTCCAGTACCACTGACCACCGTATCAGACAGCACACTGCCCAGACAGACAAATTGTGGTCTGCCTGTCAGGTAGTCAGTGATCCAGGAGACGGTGGGCGCATCCACCCCCACCACCCGCAGCTTCTCACTCAGCAGCAGTGGTTGGATGGTGTTAAATGCACTGGAGAAATCAAAGAAAGTGATTCTCACAGAGTCACCGGTTCCATCCAGGTGAGACTGAGCTCGTTGCAGCAGGTAGATGATGGCATCATCCACTCCCACATGAGGCTGGTACGCAAATTGCAGAGGGTCCAGAGAAGATTTCACCAGCGGCCTGAGGTGGTCCAAGATCAGCCTCTCCAGGACCTTCATCACATGAGATGTGAGGGCAACCGCTATAGGTTCAAATAACATGTGCTGTCAGAAGAGTACAGGAGTCTTCACGCGTTGAAGAAAAGTCATTTCTCACCATCTTTATCACATATCTTTTCCATCGTCAGGGAGAGCTTTGACTTTGAGTGGCAGTGGTCAGTCTGGCCCAGTGTGCTCCTCATGGAGACTCACAATACATGTCACCGAATGGGAGAAAAACAAGGCACAGATAGTTTAAAAATCAGATTACTGAATACCTGACAGCTAATCTGCTGAGATCAACTCATCTCTTTTTTTTTGTTAGACTTTTACAAAAATAATTTTTTAGAGTTTTAGATTCCTGTATTTTGTCATCCATATAATGCTTTTTCCTTGAGGGTTATTTGTACAACTCACCTTGTGGTTTCAAGAGATCACTTAAGATGACCTCAATCGACTCATTTCATGTGTTAAAAGGGAAGAAATTTAAAGATTCTATTTGAGCAAAATAGTAGAGGATGAACAATTCTTAGCAGAGACGTTGAGGAAACACTTTGTGTGGTGAAGATAAATGTTCAAAGAAAGGTCAAGGAAAGTAAAGAGAGAAAGGATGTAAGATAATTGAAGAAGGGGAGAAAATTGTGTGGAGGATAAAGGGGTGTGTGTGTGTGCGTGTGTGGGGGGGTGATGGCAAAAATATATGGAACAAAGCAAGAGAAAAACCGAGATGACAGAGAGCACCAGAGGTTAAGGGATGGAGAAAAAGAAGAATGGAAAGCTACAATAAGAGGTAGTGAAGAGGAGATGAAAGGGCACTGAGCACTGAGGAGACGGAGCAGAGTGGAAGAAAAAAAAATAGAATAAAGAGGCTGGAGACGAGGAAAGTGAAAAGGCACTGTTTGCCCCTCTGAAAAATAAAGTGGCAGTGAAAGAAGGGAAAATCAAATAAAGAGCAGAAGGAAACAAATAATTAGGGATGTGATTTCTAGGCCCTCCTGAGCGAGTTATCACCTACAAAAGAAGGGCGGAAGGTTACAGCAACTATATTAATAGTTTTACTGCTTAAACTGTTCAAAATTTGATGACAGGATAATTTCGGAAGAGATTTTTGAGCAAAAATTCATTTTTCAGGGAGATGCTATAGCTTTAAAATTTTACATTTATCTTTAGGGCTCAATAAAAGGATTTCTCGATGGAAGTGAATAATTTAGAATTATTGTTAATACAGACCACACGTGGAAGGTGGTGGAGCTTGCATTTCAATCTGAACTCAGTAAAGGTTAAATGCAGTATAACGTGTTTGGCTGTATTCTCAAGATATAAAGTTGAGCCACTGAGTTGAAAGGTCACCTAATTCTGTCTCTTCTTGCTATCTCAAGCTGCCCATTAAGAAGCTACAAACGAGTCCTTCCACTGCAAAGACAGAAATAAGAAGAGCCCAGACTGCAGACCTGCGATGCATCACGTCTGCTGAAGCTGACCAGCTGAACCTACATTTCGTTTAAATATTAAGCAGGCAGAACTGACACATCAATAGTGATTTTGCCCTACAAGCTTCAGCAATGTTAACCAAGTCAGGACTTAATTATTTCAGTGTCGTTCTTATCGGTTGTGCTGTGAATTTCCTGCAGGTGAGGCAAATGTGAGAAGTTCAGCATGTTGTAGCCATTAAAATCAGACATACAGGAGGTTTCAGTCCATATTTTTACTAAGTACTTTATTGTTGTGCATGCAGTTGAGAGTCAATACTCTGACTCACGCAGATTGTCCCAGCCTGAACATAAAGATTTGTTGGAAGTGGGGAAGTGTATTATTTGGCCGATGTTTGTGCCTGATTGCTGTATGGAAACGACCCAACAGAAGAGTGTGTACCACATAGTGAGGGCCTTGCAGCAGTGACTGGCGAGTGTTGGACAACATGAACTGAATTTCTTTTATCATCTTTTGGAGAATAAGGGTTTGCATACTTCAGTCTGTAAACGTCCTTGTGAGAATGTCGAGGTTTTTCAATCAGGTGGCTATCACCATGTTTGTATGCCTCAACCAGTACTGAAAGGCTTTGATTTCCTCTCAACAAACTCCGACAGCATTCAGAAGGTTCCAACTTCTCTCTCATAAAAAAAACTCTACAATTTGCACAAAGATTTGGGAACTATTATCATTCCATTATGTTCCATCGTGTTTCTCTGATTGAAGTGCATCTCTGTCAAATGTAGTGAGATGCGGTACAACTACTTGCTTGCCTCATGTTAGTTTAACCCAGGTAAAATTTTCCATTGAGCAAATTTGGACTGTTTCGTTCCATTATCTAAAAATGAAGGCGCCAATCAGTGAAGCTTTAAAAGAGAGACCTTCCAGAAAGCATCTTTGTGTAGCCCATGTTTGTCCAGTGCAATGGCACATTTGGTACACACATTTGATATGACAACATTTGCAAAATTGTTCTGTTTTTCCTGTTTTACAACATATAAGCAGTTTCCTTCTATAGTATACTGTTCTACAAAGAGTGTGTCTTTCAGTTTTATTTCCCTCAAGCATCATGTCTCTGCCTCAATAAGCAAATATTCAAACAATAAAGTAGCTCTATACATATTTCAAGTGCTTTTGCATCTGCAGGGTAACTGTTTGACATGAAGTCTGTAAATGTGTCTGCATGGCTAATGGCCAGTAAAGGACTGTCAGCCTGCAGCCGTTCTGGTTCATCCAGCAGGAATGGTATGTGTAATTCTCTGACTTTAATGGCTCTATTTGCAGCAGCAGTGAGGGGGTTCCACCATGACGTTTTTCTGGGCTGGGCGATCCTGTGCAGCTCTTGCAGTGTTGTTCTGCGTTAATTTTGCACTTGGTGTGTTGTGTAACTGTTTCAGAATATTTAAACAGAGTTCAGGGAGACCAGGAGGAGGACTTTTGCTTCGCCTCAGATAGGTTCAAGCCCATAATCTGATGACTCAGGAGGCTGAAGGCTTTTTTCCATTGGTTCCATCTCTGACAAGGCTGCCAGAGTGAACCGCCTTCACTGAAGTCAATGCTTCACGTCCTACCGGTTGTGCCTCCAGAAGCGGGTCACCGCACCACAACGCTGAAGATAGGCAGCGAGTCTGTTTTTTAACAAAAGCCACCCGGAGACCGTGGCAGGCCAAATAGAGCAGAGCAGCCGGGCAGGACGTCAGTCGGAGGAAATCCGGTCAAATTTCAAAATAAAACACCCGTGTGCAACTTTCTGATCGTAAAAACAGATCACTCCATCACCGTCTACTCCTGCGGTCCCGCTACAGATACCGTATGTGAAATAGTTACTCATCAAATAGGTGGATTCATGTTTTTAATGACTAAAACACAGCAGGCTGTATTAACTTTGTCTGTAGGCTGCAAGCACAAAGTAGGAAATGACAACAATAAACACACAACAGACCAAACAAGTTTGCCCACGACAGAAGCACAGAAATCGGGCAACAAAATGCGTCTGACACGCTCCTGGTGAAGCTGAGCAGAGGACGGATTGTGTTCAGTGGAATATGCAGGGTAGACCTGGTAGTTTCATTCAGGCAGGATAAGTGCTGACCTGTACTTTGAAGTCCGTTGGACAATGGAATGAACATTTTGAGAAGCTCCTGAATTGTGACGGACACAATCTTCCGAAGCTAACACAGAGCTGGGAAGCTTTGGGGAAGCCGTGTGCATCTCTCTAGCACGTCACTGAGCTCATCAAAAAGCTCCACAGTGTCAACGTGCAGAGATTGACGAGATTCACCTTTGAATGCTAAATGCCGTCGGCATTGTTGGTCTGCTTAAGTTGGTTTGAATGGTCAATTCAGGCATGAATGTATGCAGACCACAGTGTTCACTGAATGTGACTGGTGTGGTCAGAGGCTGTCTTCGGGTGGTCTGGATTTCGCCAAACACCACGGCGTGTGTCAGGAGCGTCCCAGATGTGGCTCGGTGGTCTGCTTCGCTAAAAGTACACCAACTCTAGTTTTGACAGAAACCGGTAGGAAGCTACATCAAGCTGCACAGAGCAGGGAGTCAGACCAATGAATGGCGTGGAGAAGGCGATGCATTTCACAATAAAATAGCACAATCCCTGCATCAACACCAACACACAGTGCATGTGTGTGTGTGTGTGTATGTAAGCCAAAGATTGTGATAATAATTGATCTGACAGATTCTAGATGTTAAGTGTCAGCTGAAATGAGAGTAAGGTTGAATGAACCCAACATGTCACACACACACTTTATCACACACACATTGTGTCAAGTCATTTCAGCCTGCCCACTAACTGTTCACTAACACCTGGAACACATATGCACACACACTTTCTTTCTCACACACACATAATAATGTTACAGGCAGATAAACATCTTGACAAGCCAAAAACCTGATGAAATAATCTTGAAGGAGATTCAAAATTACTGGTAATAATTTGTGAACATGATCTTTGATTGCAATGCATTGTAGAAACATCTAAAGAAATGCATTAACTTTTCAGAAAGTTACACATATCAGTGCTATAATTCCAAACTGATAATAACAACAGCCTAGGCCTTCAGTGTTAAGCAAAAACATGTGCATCAGATCCCAGAGCCGAGCCAGTAATTAGAATAAGTGCATGCATGCATAATGAATGAGTTTTTCAACCTGTTTCTGTCATTTGTTTAATTACATTGTGTCTTACATGTAAACAATGCTGCTAATCGTGGATGAATTAAAGAGATGATGAAAAGTTTTGCAAGTGTTTTGTCTGTTCTCTGAAGCTACCGCGGTCACCATTGACATCACTAGGTTTTCTTTTTCAAAGATAGAGGCGGTTACTTGGATGAGCAAAAAGCAATTTGGGACGGAGGCATAAAAACAATCTGATATGCTATGATTTTTTTTTTTTTATTAAAACTCCTGATCATTGCAGACCCTCCAGGAAATTCCATCTTGTTATCACAATATTTAATGCAAATTCAACCAATCTCTGCAATATTTGCAGGAGTTTGCAAAATACTGTGATTTCCCCATAAGTTCACCTCTGCTGAAGGCATGCAGGCATAAAGTCAACCTTTCCAAAATAAATGTGCTTTATCAACAAAAATAACTGCTCATTTACAGTCACCAAGGCTCTTCAAACTCCTCTCTCACAATCAAAACAAACCACATGCTGTCTGAAGGCTGCAAACGTCAAAACAAATGATCGGATTCATGGTAAATATGATTTCATTCCAATAAATCATCACATCTCACTGTCACTCTAATTATCCATCCATTATCTATACCCACTTTATCCTGAACAGGGTCACGGGGGAGAGGGGGGGGCTGCATGTTTTTGGATGGTGGGAGGAAGCCGGAGTACCCGGAGAGAACCCACGCAGGCACAGGGAGAACATGCAAACTCCGCACAGAAAGGGTTAGGGTTAGGGACTGGAACCTTTTTGCTGTGACAATGCTAACCACTGCACCACTGTGCCACTCTAATCATACAATATGTTATTTATTATACAACTTTGCAGTTGTATTTTGCACTGTTTTTTTTGCTTACAGTATGTGATAAATGAAAATTAAATTAAAACACACATAAAGCTCTTATTTTTACAATATATGTGGTCCATGTATTCTATATTGCAGACACAGACTGTCTGCGATTTTTGTCTTCCAATGTTGAGCTCATGGTTCGTCAAGTTCAAAAAATAGAATACAAGATGAGAATGCTCAATCTCAAAGAAAGTGGTGACATATGACTCTTTCTTTATTAGGTTTCAGGAAATAGAATAATCAACATTTTTGTTTTACTTACAATTTTTCCCTGTGATTCAATCCCCCCCCCCCCACCACCACCACACACACACACACACACACACACACACACACACACACACACACACACACACACACACACACACACACACACACACACACACACACACACACACACACACACACACACACACACACACAAATATCACATAAAACAGCCAATGGAAAAACAGTTTTTGAGAATAAACTAATTAAGATCAATAATTTGTGATCGCAACAACCACAAAAAAACACCACAAGATCCTGGAGGGACTATTAATAAGAGTAGAGCGGTGTATTAATAAGAAATCCTTGTTGGTTGGTGGATGTGAGGATAATTGTCATATTGTAAATATCACATATATCCACCTTGCAAACTGAATAATTGAAAACATTGAAAAAGCAACTTCACTATGCTATTAGTGAAATTTTAAATCGGGTCCGGGGATTTGTATTCGATTTGTTTTGTGAAATTATATGAGAACAATGTTGTAAATTAGCTGCTTGCAGTAACCACATTTTTTTCTGACACAGCTGTTCGTTGTTTGTGCTACCAGTGTATGAAATAAACGTTGACAATCATGGAGCCCGAGTGCCACTTCTAAAACAGAACCAGCCACTGGATCTTTCTTAGCTGTCTAAGCATGATGTGACACACAAACATCTCTATTTATTCATTTATTTGGCCAGTTGTACTTGTGAGCAGCCTCGGTATTATATCCAGGTGAGCAGCCGAAGCACCAGCACGGTCTTCCTGCTGTGAGATTAGATCAGAGGTGGGCAAACCTTTTGGCTCAGGGGTCACATTGACTTTTAAAATTTGACAGACGGGCCGGGCCAGCACCAGATGCATACATATCAAACATAAACATAAAAAAGGCATTACAGTGTTAATACTTACATTCACTTTTAGTGGGAACAGTGTTGTTGATCACCTTCTTTGCCAGTGCATCGAAGTCTGGTGTTAGTTTTGTTGTGTTCTCAGAACAGATCTGAGGTGTTCATCATTCAAGTGGGATCTGTGAGGTGCTTTGTTGGTGTTCATCACACTAAAAGTCTGTTCACACACATACGTAGCGCCAAACAACACCAGCATCTTCTGGGACATCTTCTGGATGTTTGGAAATGTGGCTGCGCTTAATGAAGCATAAAACTCATCCAGTTTAAGAGAGTTGAACTTCTCCTTGAAGACGGTGTCACATTGGAGATCAATCAGTTCACACTGAAACTCCTGTGGTGCCGTTTCAGGGTCTTGTGTGAAGGGACACGACACCAGCTGAAGGGACACGACACCAGCTGAAGGGACACGACACCAGCTGAAGGGACAAGACACCAGCTGAAGGGACACGACACCAGCTGAAGGGACACGACACCAGCTGAAGTGACAAAACACCAGCTGAAGGGACAAAACACCAGCTGAAGGGACAGGACACCAGCTGAAGTGACTTGTCAATTTTTCCAAAATCAGAGAACCGATGGCAGAATTCTCCGTGCAGGTTGTCCAGTGATTTCCTGTATGTCTTCATGTCGAGGACGTCTTTCAGCGTAGCCAGTGTGGGGAAATGAGCAAATGACTTGTTTGACATTTGCTTTGAGAATAAAGCTGGCTTGGTTTTGAAGGCTCTGACGTTTGTGTACATTTCATGGACAAACTGGTCTTTCCCTTGTAGCTTCACATTCAGCTCATTCATGTGTGTCAGTATGTCCACAGCAAAAGATAAATCACAAAGACAATCTGTGTCACTCAGCTCAGGAAAATCGTCAGCTTTCTCAAGTAGCTCCAAAAATGAGATAATCTCCTGTTTGAGCTCCAACACTCGTTGACATACTTTCCCCAAACTCAACCAGCGGACGTTGGAGTGGTGAAGCAAGTCCTGGTGATCAGAGTCAGTTTCTTCAAGAAACTTAATAACCTGACGACGGTGAAGTCCCCTCGCTCCAATAAAGTTCACCACTTCTACATCTGGCTTCACCACGTGGTCGAGCTGCAGGACGGATTTACACAGTGCTTCCTGGTGGATTATGCAGTGTAAGAAAATGACCTCCTGCTCAGGGTTGTCCTCTTTCACCCCCTCCTGGATTCTTTTGAGCAACCCGACGTTTTTTCCAGTCAGATTTGTCGATCCGTCTGTGGTAACGTTGGCGAGCTACTCCGAGGTAGCTGGAGCCTCTCGATGACCCCGACACGCCGTCATACGAGTCCTCTCCCGGCGTTTTCCCCTTCAGGGATTCCACGGCCAAAAACTCCTGTTATCTCAAAATTGTCATTAATCCCTCTGATAAAAATTAAAAGCTGAGCGGTGTCCTTTATGTCATTACTTTCGTCCAGTGCCAAGGAATATCATGTGAATGACTTCGCTTTTTTGTTTAGCTTGCTAGCCAAGTCTTCGTCAATCATCTCAACACGGCGAGTCACCGTCCTGCGTGATGAGCTCATGTTTTCTAATTTGTTCTTGCTCTCAGGACACCAGATACCTGCTGTCTCTACCAGCACTCTTTGAGAAACTCCCCTTCGGAGAAAGGCTTGCTGGTCTTTGCTAATTTGAATGCCAGTAAATAACTTGTCTTCGTGCTTGATTCTTGGATGGCAGTTTGTCAGATGAAGGTGTTTTGCTGCAAACGATCTGCCGACCTCCGAGCGGTCGCCGTCCGTTCCTGCGTTGACTGGTTGTTAGCGCAATTAGCATGCTTGGTGGAAAAGTGACGGCTGATGTTGTATTCCTTTAAAACCACAACGGTTTCTTGGTAAATAAGACACACAGCCTTCGACCGGACTTCAGTGAAAAAGTATTTAGTCGTCCGTTCCTTATGAAACACTCGGTGCTCGCTGTCGACTTTTCTTTTCTTTGGCCCGTTCATTGTTGCAGATGTGTTCAGAGCAGCAGCAGAGTAACAACAGAGAGCAGCCCGGCCTCCGCTAAATCAAGTCAATGTATCACTGCGCCTAGTGCGGCGCCACCTGGTGGACCGCCAGGTATTACAGGACAAGGTCAAATGAATGCAGTCATAATTATGATATGATTTGATTTGGGAAATTCTGTACCAATCTTCGGTGGGCCAGATTAAAAAGACCAACGTGCCGGATGTGGCCCGCGGGCCGTAGTTTGCCCACCCCTGGATTAGATACTACTGTACAAAGAGGCAAAACATGCAAAGACGACTGCAGCTGTGCTTGTTAAAACCATCGTAACGTAAGTATACCACAACTATGAACAGAGTGCAGCACCGGGCAGAAGGTCCATCCACAGATCAGCAGGCAGCGGCAAAGATGTGTCAAAGATGACAGCTATAGCCATGCTTCCCATCAGCTTTGTTAAAGTAAAAAGTTAGGACATTCGTTGACCTCAAGGTCACGACATGAATGGGTCTGTGTGTGTGTGCGCGTGTGTGCATACATTACCAACCCGGTATCACGGAAAAATGGGAAATTGACACGCCCGTCCACTATAGCAAAACATCAGATAGCCACGCTTTGGGCTGTTTAGGCGTGGAAGCTGCATGTCTACCTGTAGTGGATGAAAATGAAAATGCGCTCTACGGGAAAATGACACGTGGTTGCAGTTACTTAATACATGGTTGGGGTGAGGGGAAAAAAAATATGGTTCGGGTTAGGAAACCAAAAACAACTCAAGAAAAAGGTTGTCACTACGTTAGTCTGCAACTAATGCCAGTAAGCCACCCCTTCTGCCTCCTATTTAAGTTTTCACACTCACAAAATGTGTCACTTTCACGCCTATACAGCTGTTTTGCTGTAGTGGACTGACATGTCCACTTCATGCTTTGCCGTGATGCTGGGTTGACATCGCAGTGTGTTGGGAGTGTGTGTGTGTGTGTGTGTGTGTGTGTGTGTGTGTGTGTGTGTGTGTGTGTGTGTGTGTGTGTGTGTGTGTGTGTGTGTGTGTGTGTGTGTGTGTGAGTGAGATTTTGCTTAAATTACCTCAAATTAAGCAGCATTTCTTTTGAATTTGTATCCCGGCAGTAGTCTGCTGAGTGACAGTGCGCTCCAGTGGGCAACCTCTAAGTTAAATACCGTAAATGCTTTCATTAAAGTATTCCATATTATTTTATTGTGTTATTAAAAATAACTATGATTTTAAATGCTGTGTAAAAATAGACTATGGTGTGCAAAAAAATAGAAGATAATTAGTCACACTTTTACACCCTGCTGTAATTTATTTTTTTAGATATTCAAAGGGTCACATTTTTATTCGAAAGGCCTGTTGCTTAAATTAATTACAAAAAAGTTAAACTTAAGGGAAATTAATTCATAGCAAAATTAATAACACTTAATCACTTCTCGACCATCTAATTGTAACACCACAGGCTTGGCTTTGTAGTTTTATTAGCATCAACTTTTCAAAGGTTCTTAGAGGAAGACTTGGAACAAATGCAATCTTCAGCCATGCATTAAAGGACACCGAGTGGTCACTGGGCTGTGACACAATCAAGAACTACTTCCCCTTTTTCTCAACAACTGCGCCAACACTCTCCCAATCTGCCTCTGAGCCCAGAGGTCTACTCAGTGGCCCGTAGTACCAGCAGACCACTGTGGTTGTACTGGGCTGCTCCCAGTGTGAATGCATCAAAGTATGAGAATGTGAAGTGGGGCAGCTCTACAACTGTGCATGGATCTCAATTCCCTTCCCCTTGATAAACAGAATAACACACACACACACACACACACACACACACACACACACACACACACACACACACACACACACACACACACACACACACACACACACACACACACACACACACACACACACACACACACACACACACATGCAGATAAAGGCTACTGTGGTGCATACACTGTTTGTTCTCTCCCCCAGCTCCTCTCCTCTTCTCCACATCCTTTTTGTCCCGTCTTTCATTTGTTCCCTGTAGAGTTTTCCATTGGTCATTCTTGTTCTCTCTCGCTTCTCCTGTCTATTCTCTGTCGATGTCCCTCGTCTTCCCTCCCAGTTTTCCTCTCTCTGTGTGTTTGCCTCTCTTGGTGACAGGGTTCAGTAGAGCGTATTCTCACTGGCCACAGTTACACTCCAGTAATCCAGGGAATGCTCACACACACACACACACACACATACACACACACACACACACACACACACACACACACACACACACGCACGCACGCACGCACGCACGCACGCACACACACACACACACACACACACACACACACACACACACACACACACACACACACACACACAAATGCACACACATAAAAGAAAAAAATAATGGCTGAATGCGCCACTGTCAGTTTCACCTCCTTGCCATTGTCTCGGCCAGTGTGCGTGTGTGTACGTGTGTGAGTGTGAATGTGAGTGTATGCTCAGTGTCATCAGTAGTTATTTGGGGCCAACACATTTAAGATAGTGATTTTATCATTATGTAAATGACATCAGGAGAGCAGCCTCATCTATTCTGATTGGCTGACTTGTGTGTGTGTGTGTGTGTGTGTGTGTGTGTGTGTGTGTGTGTGTGTGTGTGTGTGTGTGTGTGTGTGTGTGTGTGTGTGTGTGTTTAACATAGTAAGACCCTTCCTTTACAACATTGAGCAGTATTTTCAGTGAAAGTTACTACTGTCACCTACATTAGAACATCTCCTTGAAAATCAAGGTTAGATACAAACCTAAATGTTCAATCTCTCTTTAATATATTTAGATCTGCCAAAAGCTCGCCGATATGTGTCAGTTGTAAACACCATTTTGCTATGTGGTGTTTTCTTTATCAATATTGCTTTCATTTGTTTTAAATTTTCAAATGAAATGCCTTACACACCATTTAGTTGACCCCAAATGAAGAGTACGGTGAGGCCAGTGCAAATAGTTGCTCAGAAGTCTGTTGGCCCTTGAGGAGCTTTTCCAACATCTAAAAAATTAAATTTTCAGCTAAAATCAAGCCAGTATCTTGGCTTGGATTAAAAGATTAAACATTGATTTCACAAAGATTGTCGCAGCGTGTTCCATTTGGAGGGTTTTTAGATGTGCAAAGGACTTCTAGTAGTTTACAAGAAAAGCTAAAGTAGCTTTAAAAGATGCTACTGATGACGACTGTGATGAAAAATATTTTTAACCAACACAGACAAGGAGTCCTACAATGCAACGGTTCAGAATGTGATCCAAACAGCCTCAGAGTGTACACATCAAAAGATACATCTCCATGACAACTCAAATCTATGAAGATCTTGAGTTGGGACTGTTTGCAGAACAGAACATAAATAAATACATTTGTCTTGAATCATCTTGTTACCCACATTTACTTTAGGTCCAACTGACTGACTCCTGAATTGCATTTTAGGGAATTTAACCCATATTTGGGCCTAAAAACCAGGACATTATAATATTTTATTACAATCTAGTTTCATAATGTATTTTATATACAAAATAACACACATTATATGTATTTATATACATATAATTTAAAAAAAATTGTATTATTCATTTATTTCTGCTACTTCAAATATGATCATTTTCATCTTTCTGTTGTGATCCTGCAACTTCATGGGGTAACAATACATTTCTAAAGCAGTCATCAGCTATTGTTGTTATTGTTAATATTCTCATGCACTTTTTAGGCTGCTTCATTGTGAATGCTGATAGGGTGCATATTATTGCTTATGTTGACTTTTTGTCTGTTGAGAAAACCTCACAGGGTGAAAACGCACCCTAAATAAATAATGATAATAAATACAACACAGTAATATATTCTAACAAATGTTGGTGTCTCTGATATTAAAGACATTAAAAACAACCATATGTAAGTAGTCAAATTAAAATAATGAAGTATATGAAGAAAAAAAACCATTTGAAATTTCAAAGAATGCCCATATGTGCCTTTGTGTCTTGTTTTCTGAGTATTGTTTCCCCAAAACTCAATCGTCTGTCTTTATCAGCTGTCCTCTGACAGAATGCCCTGCTGAGTGTGTGTGTATGTGTTGGTCAGCTGTGTTGATGAGATATTCATTAAGCGCCAAACCATGAAATATCAATTATGCAAAAATGTTGTTTGTATTTGGCCATCCAAAACTCGTCAAAGATGTTTTGTGAGAGCCGACAGAAAGGCGTAATGAGACAGAGAGTGGATTAACAGGCGCTTTTACAATAGTATCAAATGCCAAACTGTGCAGAGTCTCAGATTTGAAGATGCTCACGTTCAGGTGTCACAGCCCTCAGTGGCCTGCACAAAGCTCACACTGCTACTTTTATAATTTTTCTGGTGTAATTAACAACTACCATTGTCCTCTGATAATGTTTACTGTCTGCAAAGGGAAGCTTCTTTTTAGACGTAAATGTCTTCAAGTGATTATAGAACAGCCTCTGACTCAGAATTTGGATTAATGTGAACGCTAATAGTGAAATACTGAAATCTGCGTCTTATTATGCTTTCTAAGTTAACTGCGTGCTTGAAATTTAACCATGTTCAAAGAGCCAAACTATGAGTAAAAATTTGTATTCATAAAAAAGTACATCAGGTCTGAGTTTAGTAGGAATAGAGGGGTTAAAATGTCAGAGGAGAGAGTTCTGTTGAAATGGAATAATAAGGGAATTTTGAGAAAAAGTGGAAAGCAAGAAGAGCGATTGGCCAGGCTGCGGAGTGAGGGCGGGCTTCCTCCTAAACTATCAACAATACATGTTTAATGAGAGTCATGATTTTTGAAGTGGCTGCTTGCTTTCCCTCTCAAACATGCACAGCACCTCAATCTTTTTCTGTCATCTCCTTTCTTTCTGTTTCTTCATCACATCATCTTTCCTTCTTTTGTGTCTGACTCACTCACCGCTACAAACTCCCCTTTCCTTGTGCTTTTTTATTTGTCTACCCACTCTCTCACAATGTTTCTGCATTAAATATTTTCACCTTCTACCCCCCCCCCCCCACCACCACCACCACCACCACACACACACACACACACACACACACACACACACACACACACACACACACACACACACACACACACACACACACACACACACACACACACACACACACACACACACACACACACACACACACACACACACACACACACACACACTCCATGTCTTCTGTTGGTCTATGCCTATACTGACAAAGAGAGTGATCCAGATAGACTGATTGGATCATCGAAATCTCACCTCTATGGCCACATTTTACAAGTTGGACAAAATAAAAAAAGCTTCATAAGGGTTTTTTCTAGACTATGAAGAGTCATGTTACAAAAGCCAATTGTAATGTTTTCTTCTTCCATTATCAGTACTGCCATAGACAGAGAATGTGTTTCATTTACAAAGAAAAAAAAATCGCCCATCAGCAGGATTAACAGTTAATTATTCCATTTACACTTTTGCATAGGCAAATCCACAAACCTTAGTGCTCAATCAGTTTTGTAAAAAACTAAATTTGATATATTAATATAAAATGATAACAATAGCTCTCTGGCGTAAACTCATGTCACATTACCTCAGAAGTCACACCAACAGCGGACACAGGACAGGAGAACATACCATAAACAAACCCACCCAACTCTGAGCTGAAAATGAATTGAGGGTGAAACCAGGTCACACTCACTGCTTGTATTTTGATGGCTCATATTCAGCCACTGACTACCATGAATGACCATCTTTTGATAATTCAGAGTGAGATGTATACTATTAAAATGATTTGGATGAACATGATAAATAGGAGCCTTTGTGTCATGTTTTAACATTAAAACCATTGAGCTCACTCACACTGTTATTACTGCTTGCTGGTGTCTTCCCTCTTATTCTGCATGTGTGTATTAATATTTTTAGGTATTCAGAATGAAACCTTTCAGCAAGAAATATCTCTCTTTCCCTGCCAGCACCTGGAAATGGAACACACTCTGTCCTGTCCATTAATTAACATGCAGCGGAATCATTATCTCACGATTCCAGCACTGACCAAACTGGCACTGGAAGAACATTTCAAAACATTCGAGCCACCACATCAAGGTTACACTAATAATGTAGTGCTATGTTGCCATCCTGTGGAGTTCAGAGGAGGAAAAAAAAAAAGCACACACATACTGCATGTCTTCATGCTGAACTGCGTGTGAACATGAATTCAGATAAGATCTTGTCTAGCTGCAGTCGAAGAACGATAAAGCTGTCACGCCATGCAGTTGCTGTATTAAGTTGAGCTTTTCAAACAGAATACAAACATCTCTCTGTACAGCATACAAAAAAAACATCCATTTACCCAAACCACCAAAAGACCTTTCACTTATATTTGATGGTATTGAAGTGGACATATACAGTACTTTCAGCCCAACATGCTGACGTTCATCGACATCTTTCCCCGAGATTTTTATTCTGATCCTCCAATACAGTACTGGGGGACAGAATTTAGTTTAAAAAAAAAGTGTTGAAAAGTGACATGTGAGGGAAAAAAAAAGCATCTAAAGCGTCTCTTCAGAAAAAAATCCTGGTTATACCAGATGATCAAGAGTTCGGTGAACCACTGGAACATCTGTGGATGATCTAGAGAAACTGGGGCAAATTTTCTGGATATACACATTGCTGTAAGATGTTCAAGTATAATTTGTAATGGTCTGATGAGGATCAGTTGAATTTCACCTCTCTTGTATTGAAAGCAGATATCGCACGCTAATTTCTTAAAATCTCAGCTCATGAAGCCGAATCTCACTGCACTCTAGGTATGTGACAAAATATGGTTTCAGAAAGCATTATTACATGTGGAGAATAACTGTCAACTTTGTATTTTAGAAGTTCCACTGGAGTCTATGTAGTCAGAGTCGTTTTGGAGCCAACCCTTGGTGGCCGTCGGTGGTATTGCAGTTTAAGGCACTTCTTCATTGGCCTCACTTTTCAGACCTATTGGCTTCGTCCACTTTTATATACAGTCTATGGTCTGGTGACTCCAATGGGAATGTTAGTTGTAGCATCCTAATAGGCATAGATCTCGGGTTAATTTTGAAACTATTGGAGCAGCCTTTAACCAATCAGCTTAGACCACAACACTTTACCACTGCTGCAACTACATTCAGAAAAAAAATGCTTGACTTCATCACACTCACAATTTTGCAGTTAAAGTGCGTGCATATGCCCATGCTTGCCTGGACGGAGGGGCTAAGGTGGGAGGGGTTTAGGTACTTATAACTGAACCTTGCAACATTATAGACAGAAACTCAACATTTGAATAATTCCCAAGTGAGTGTGGAACTCCCTTTTAACAGGAAGAAGCAGGCTCAGAAATGGGTGGCTAGCTACGGGTGGATCGCGAGCAACTGGTTAGAGACCCCTGACCTGTGGGCTGATGAGCTATGTAAAGGGTCAGTTCACCCAAGCCGACCAATTATGAATGAAAGTGACTATTGAACGTTTAAATTAGTATTAAGAAACTCCCATCTGTTAGTAGCTGCAGAGGGAAATGCAACTTGCGAAATTTAGTTTGGTATCTTGTAGCACATGGTCTGAAAAGTTTGGGAACTGCTCTAGAGGAAAGATTAGTCATCCTGTGTGAACCATATCGTAAACATCCATAGATCCATCTGATATCTGTTAACAATTTCCAGCTTGAGTATTATGGTCGACTGAATGATCAACACTACCATCCCGTAGCGGCTGTAAAAAAGGGACAAGCGAGGTCCAATCTGAAAGTCAAACCAAACCAGAAACACTGAATGCTCACTGAGCTCACTCAGCAGCTGATTAGTAACTGTGATTACAACTCGGCGAAGATACACAAACACCAGGAATATTAGTAGAAAGACAGTTCTCTTTCTCACAAATTCGAAACAAATGTACTGTATGGCATCACTTGCACCTGGTTAATAGTCACAATGTGATTTACACCACCTGCAGAAGTGGGCTGCTGAATCCAATCATATTCTAATTGTACAGCGCATGCCTTACACCTTACACAAAAAAATGTGTCGTTTCCTATTCAGCGGAGACTTCCAAATACAGATTGAACTCAGGGCCACGTGTCAATGGAGTGTTACTTCTATCCAATTCTCATCCGTCCTCAGCCTCTCTTTACCCCCTTCTGTTTTACACGCAGGTTAAAATTAGAAAATCCTTCACCCAGTGCCTTTCATTGCATTTAAAACGCCATTGTGTCTATTAAGACTGGCAGTTGAGAATCTTGGAAGCAGGTGTTGTTCTACTTATAACCTTTAAAAGTCGAGAGACGTCAACGTCGTTCCTTTTCTTTCCCTCTCATAATGATTTTAATTGAGACAAATATTAAAGAAATTAGAATCATGTCTTTTCATAATGAACAAGAGCCATTTGCGCGCCATGAGAATAATAATTAGAAATCGAATGGTGACACCCAAGTGTGTGTCAGTTAGTTTTGATTAAAAGGTGACTTATAAGAGCTGAATTTTCCTTATTTAATTTTCACATTTAATTATGGCCACTTTTATCTTTGATAGCTAAGTCAATTGCAGTCACTTCACCACATGAAAGGACTGTCGTCATCTGTCACTTTGAAGACTGGAATTAACCATTTAAAAACATTCCCAGGTAACATTAAGGGCAAATACAGCATCCTCTCTTTTCCTAATAGTGCCATGCCAGGTTGGTTATATCATCCTCTGAATTAAAGATGTCAAACTAAAACTCTTCTGCTTGCTTCTTCACCAAAGAAAATAAAGATATCTGTTTTCAGGATGACAATGTCAGTCAGTCTGTTGGTTGAACTGTCGGTCCACCACTTTGTTCCAAATTTAAATACCTTAATAATATCTTAATACTGGATGGATATTCATCAAAGTTTGCATAATCATTCATAGTTACCAGAGGATGAAGCCCACAGACTTTCCACTGACTTTTCCTCTCGTGCCCGTTCAGCATCTTAGTATTTGTGGTTTGGAGTGAAATGTCTCAACCTTTTGATGGGTAATTGAAATTCTATCCAGTGGAGCCATCAGGCCACTTGTCCAGTACATCATCTAAGTGATGGTGTGGATCTCTTTCAATAACTATTACAACCTCATAGTACGGCAACTATGAGGTTTTTGTCATGTTTCAGGTCAAAATCAATATATATAAACAGATATGGACTTCACTGTCGTCAGAAAAATGTATGTACGTGCTGTGGTGATGTGGTACTTTTCTTCTAAAGCCACAAAGGCCACAATACAAATTTCAATGGAATTTGCAAATTGCCATGACCTTTATGAACAACATTCATGCTTCCAACAGGATGAAGCCTCCCTGATGTGGACACTCCATTTCTGTGTTTGCAGCCTCCTTTGAACTCTCCATCTCAAGAATAAACAACAAAGTCTGAATGGTTTGACAAAGAAGTGTCATTTCAAAAGCTTCTCCAAATATGGCTTTCTCTTTCCTGAATTTGGAGGACACAACTGGTGCATCGTCCTCTGCGTTGCCACAGTAATGCATTCAGACAGTCCACGTCGATTCAAAGGTTTCATCTTGCTTATTATTTGCCAATATATCCAATGGCATGGACCAAGACAGGAACCAATATGTGATAGAATTAAAGAAAGTCAGGAACCAACTATACTCTTTGTTCTTGTTAGCAGCGTGGATAGCTTGTTTATGTGCATAGATACACACAAATACACCCACACAGACGCACACACACACTGTTAAAGAAAAAGGAATGTTTGATAGTTTCTTGTTAAGTTATATTTTTGTATTCTCATTAAAACACTTCCACTTTCTTTGTAACTTTTCTCTTCAAACAAGAAAGTGTAGGTTTCCAAAAACCCACTGATCTGAAATGACCCATGATTCCTGCTGTTTCTATAAACACAGTAATAATATTTGATGTAAATGCCAATATACTGCATCTACCTTTGGGTCGCTTTCAGTTGAAAGTGTCTTAGACTCACGTTACTGTTTTCAACTCCCTATCAAAGCCAAATCTTGTCCAAATAATTCTTTGTTAAAGGCTTAATTGGGTTTTGCATCTGTGTGGTTCAGAGTCACCATTTAACTGCACTTTATATCCTGGCACCTCAGTGGCCCATTGTGTCTGTGGATCACACGCTTGGCTTTGAATCAGCATCAAAGAGTGCAATCTCCTTCTCTAAAAATCAAGCTGTTTCTCCATGTGCCATATGGAATGGTACTGGGCTTTCTGTGGAAATGTTGGCAGGAAATATTGTCAAAGAAAGCAGGGCTCTTTTTAACAATGGCTTACCATTTGAGCCACATCAAAACCATATCTGTGTTTTCAATCATCTACATGTTGCCAAGCAGGCACTTTGGGACAGCAGTGTGTGTCTATGTATCAGAAAAAAGTCTGCTTTTTGTGACCTACATCAAAGCGGTTCCATTCGTCTTGTCCAAAAAACCAAGGAGTTTTAATGACAGCTTTCTTGGTTGTGTGGCACAGCGCCATGTTGAGACTCTGTGTAATTACTAATAGCAGATACAGAGTTCCAGGGGCATAGTTCTCTGCCAATCTCACAGGCACCGCTCTGGGTTACCGCGCGCCATATCACACAGGCTTCTCATTTCAGATTCACATCAAAGTCACCAATCCCTGCCTCTCTGAAAAGAAAAAAAAAAGACTATTTCACTGTGGTGAGTTTTGAATTAGCTACGGCTTGAATGAAGACATTTATCAGCACATTTGAACCACTGAGTAGACATTTGAACCAGATCAAACGCAGCTCAGTTTCTGCCGTTGCCCATCAAAAGTGACCTGGTGCCGTGATGTCCATTATCTGAGCTGTATCACACGGTTACACTCTCCCCACTGAAATCAAAGCAGCTTGTCTTTACTCCAGCATGCACCCAATAAGAACAAGAAGCCACTTACAGGTTTGTGTTTTTATTTATTTATTTTGGTCACCATGTGTGCTAGTTTTGACAATGGCACAAAATATTGAATATATTCTGAAGAAATGTATGAAATATGAAACATAAAAACGGGATATTCTGAGTATATATGATTTTTAGCTGTCTATTTATGTTTTAAATGTCTTTTTTTTGGTCTGTTTCTGTGTTTGTACATTGAGAGAGAAACTAGAGCGAAATTCATTGTATGTGTAAACATACCTGGCCAATAAAGTTGCTTTTGAAAAGTAAAATGAAGCATGTTATGATGTTTTATTTTAGGATGATTAAATAAGTATATTTTTTCTCACTCGGTTATTAGGTCTGTTTCAAGCTAACTGATCTTGATTTGTCTTAGTAACGCATTCAATCTATTTTTAGACAAGTGGCAAGTCTGACAGGTGAGTTGCACAGTGTGATAATCTAGTTGTAAGTATGCTAAACATGAATTTCTGACCGTTCATTCATATGCTCTTACTCCAAGTCTTTTTGAAAACTACTTTTAAGGTTAGATTATTTTTGTAGCAATTAGATGTCTGTGCTAGATTCAAGAAAACATATTAAGTCAGTTTTTCATTCCCCACTTTTGTGTGTGTGTGTGTGTGTGTGTGTGTGTGTGTGTGTGTGTGTGTGTGTGTGTGTGTGTGTGTGTGTGTGTGTGTGTGTGTATTTATTCATTGGTCTTACTTTTTCAAAAAAAATATATTTATCTGTCTTATTTTATTGTATACGTATTTGTAATTTTTTTTTCTTATTGTGTGCACCTTTTTCCTAATTGTGTTTCTATGCCGCTGTGATGACTAAATCCCCCCACTGTGGGATTAAAACATGTTTAAGTCTAAGTCTTATCTTGTCAGCAAATTTCACAAGTTAAACTGGGAATATTTCACTTGAAATTCCGTGTTTTTTTCTAGCAAAGAATTGTTGCTCTCTATAAGAGACAGGTCTAAATTTTCTTTCTTCCTCAGTTCCCCGTGCACCAACTGTGCACTGTACTTGAAGATACAAGTTGGACACAGGCTGTACTTGTACCCACTCTTTATAGAATATTTACTGGGCATGACAAATCAACAAAGACCAAGCATCAGCAGTAATATAATGCAGACACATGGTTAGAGAGGCACTGACCCTCCACCCTGTGTTCATGAGTGACCACGGTTTTAGCTCCCTGTCATTATGTCTCACTGCACACCTCAGGGACAAATCCATTAAAGGCTCACGCACACATGTCAGGTTATATGGTATGTAATCATCAAGCATGGTGACTACTGACTGGAATTAAATGTTGCACGCTTTGTGGGTAGCCCTAAGAAGTCAATTTAAGGAAGAATGGACTGACTTACACAATAAAACCTGGCGTCACCAGCCTGAGAAGCTGAGAACACCTCGGCACGTATAGGAAGGATCCAGTAGGATGCGTCACACAACACCGCGTAAGACGACACACTGCATGGAACAAAATGAAATGATGGCCGATTGTCATCGTAATAACGGGATTGTGGGTTGTACTGCTCGGGATATTTCTCAATCTCAACAACTAGGTTCTCGTCATCCACTGTAAGAAGGCAAGAGAAAGAGGTGAGGAAGTCCAACTGCCTAGGAGCTAAGGCAAAGTACAAAAAAGTTGTTTTTACTGGAGGAAAAAAGATGTTTTTTTTTCAGGCACGGCGACACTGGAAATAGCACCGGGGTGTGAGGTGTTACATAGAGAAAAAAAATGGAGCAGCTGTTTTAATGTGTGCTGTGTGGCGCGCCTCTGTGTTTTGGCCTTTAAATGACTTTAACAGCGTTAATTGCACTGCGAGAACTTTGAATTGTGCATTCAAAGAGACCAGCACCAAGGACACTGTGCTTTAAAATAAGCTTTTACTCAGCAAAGGCCACAAGTCATGTCAAGTCCAAAGGAAATGACAAATTCAATTGATTTTATTTAGTATATTTAGTTTTCCTACTATCTTTTTGTTTAGTTTTTCCATTTCTCTCTAAATGTACCACAAATTATATTTTTTCAAGTCAACAAAAAAACTTGGTAAGGGAAGTTATGACATTTCAATGCTGAAAGTGCTTCTTGTTAATTTTTAACAAAACAAAAACAAAATTAGGCAATATGTTGATGCCGAGTCTACACAGATGACTTCATCCAAAGTGACGAACAATAAATCAGTGACAGTCAAGATATCATCAAATGCAACTAAAAAAACAGCACCACTTGTGCTCCAGTACGGCCGCATACTGGAGGTGCTACATTTCTAGATGGATAAAAGTCAGGCAAATTAATAATGTCTCACAACCCCGGACATTAAATACAGTGTGTGCAAATTCCCAAAGGCACACACGGACTAAGTCCAAGTCTCATTTGCACGTATTGCAAGTTTCCCATCTCTGCCTCCTCTTCCAATGCCTGTCTCTTTTGAAAGTCTAAAGTAAAACTGAAAAACTTACACACACAGAAAAATGAAAGGAATTACATGATAAAAACATAAAATAACACAAAAAAAAGCTGATTCAATATCAGCAGGCATTTTTCCCTGAAAGGCTGTGAGCATGTAACCTTGAATATAGTTCCTTCCTAATATTAAACTTTTATAACGTTTCCATTTGTCATCAAAGAAAGCATTCATGCAGGTCTAAATTTAACAAAGTAAAAACGTTGCATATTCTTCAAATGTAATAACGGTATGTAACAGCTGACATAAAAAGAAAAACGTTGACCCTATTTAAAGTTGCCACTGCTCGGGAGTGGTGCATTTTATACTGAAAAAGAAAAACCTCTTTGTTAAGTACATATTGTGTGATCGTGATGCTCAAATGTCCAAAAAATTAAATAAATAAATACATAACTAATTCAACATGTGAGTTTATTTTGCACTTTCTATTGGGATACAATCGAATTAACAATGAAGACAAAACAGGAAAATTAATTTGCTGCTACTTGAAAAAGAATTACAGTTAGAAAAGAAAAATGTCTTAAAAAAATGTAAAAGCACTGACAATGAGTGCAGTCGGTGCCTAATAGAGTTGTCTGATGGGGTGTGCTTAACCTTATTAAACTCCTTTAAATCATACCTTCCTCCCTGCTCAGGACTTCTCAGTCTGGAGGGGATCTGAGAAGCACGCTGATGTTTTCTAAAGAGGCTTTTGCCACTTACAGACGAGAGAGAATTTAAGGGTGTGGGTGTTGAAAAAAAAAAGAAGAGAAACTAGGTCACAATTTTTACTACGATCTCTTTTCTCGCTTCATTGTTGCTGAGCAGCTTTATACCCCCTGCTGTGATATAGAAAGCGCCAATTCTTATTGGCCGAAAGCAGGCTACAATCTGCAGGTGTAGGGGATGCGGGTATTGGATGAGTCGGGCGGCGGGGATATGATTGGAGGGGAAACAGGAAGAGGATGGGGGTGTGGTTGCAGAGAGGAGTGAGGCAGGGGTGACGCTCCCCTCCCACTGAGTTACTATGGCACCCTGGGGAGAGCGCTGGGGGTGCGGGAGAGGATGCGGAACCAGGAATAGACTCAGGAAAGAACGGGAGCGTAGCTTGAATTGTGCTGAGAGGAGAGACAAAGTGATTGGATGAGAGGAAAACAGAGAGAGAGAGCGAGAGTGATTGGAGAAGAAGAAAAAATGGGGGTGAGCGGGCTAATCCTGTCTTTGCTAGCAGCAGGAGGGTTTGTGTGAGTGAGTGTGTGTGTGTGTGTGTGTGTGTGTGTGTGTGTGTGTGTGTGTGTGTGTGTGTGTGTGTGTGTGTGTGTGTGTGTGTGTGTGTGTGTGTGTGTGTGTGTACATGAAACTGTGTGAAGTGGAGAACATATCGTGCCTCATGCAGACCCTGATGGAAACTGCTCAGCATTCATATTTTGCCAAAAACATGCCCCCAAAGCCTTGCACTTTTGTCTCCAGAAGCAGCTCAACGCAGAGTCCACAGCTCGACAGGCCGATCCATAATGAAAAGGACAATTCTTGCACAGCAGCAGAGTACAAATCCCCAGCCTTGGGCCAGAGTACACCGTTACGAGGATTCGACAACTCTAACACATTGGATTTCCACTCGAATTATGCATCAGTGGCCAGGTGTCATCTGTACACAGAACAGAACGTAGTGCTTTAATCTTAGTGCTGTCAAAATCAACTACAGCGGTACACGAGGTCTTCCAGAGCAGCCAATATCACAACAGTCACGACTGAAGATGAACCTATACACACTGATAAATGGAAGGCAGTAACGGATCCACATATCTGTGCCCTGATGTTGTGGCGTTCAGGTGTGTGGTGCATTCAGGGTTCATTGGGGACTCCGGAGACCTGCAGTTCATCTCCGCTTCGCACAATCTGATCCTAACCTTTTTCTAAGTGTTTTTGTTACCGAGCCCGGAGCACAAGTATATTTCCTTCAGGATGCTTGCTGAATAGTTAAGTAGTCTGAAACCAGGCAGCTTTTCCTGTGTTGGAACTGCGTTCTTTTGTAACTCTACAAAATCAGCAGTTCAACAATAAGGTGTCTGCTGGTGAGAATGTGAGCAGGGTTTGCACTTCTCTCTCAGACTCTCTTCATATTTTGCATGTAATTAAACTGCACACTTTTCTCTTTAATTTGAGGAGAGACGGCCCGAAGGAAAGCGTCATCTCGTCTTCTCTGTTCGCAGACCTCTCATCCCGCCCTTTAAGAGACGCCATTTTGAAAAGCTCTGAACATTTTGAATTTGTTTGTTTCAAGATTTTGTGTTTTCCCTGTGAGTACAAACCACACATAATTTCTGAAAGCATGGAAAATGAGAGTTTTCTCTGCATAAAACCAGATCCTGAAGATTTGCTTCAGTTGGATCTGATTAATCGTTGCATTTCTTGCGCTCGGCTATTTGAATTCAATAACACTTTAAAAAACTGGTCCTGAATAACCAGATTGTAATAAATGTGTCCTCATTGTATTTGTGTGTTGTTTACTTTTTTGCATGTTGTTCTTTGTTTTCTTCTCAGGAGAATTGATCACAAATATGAAATCAAGAGGTCATGTTTTTTTCCTTCTTGTGCATTTAGACTGTTTTTGAATGTCAGAAAACCCTCGAGTGCTTTGATTTCCTTGGAGTGTAAAAATCATGTCGGAGCCACAATTTATTTAGGGTTTTGTTGGAGGGTTCCTTCCGCTCTCCCTGCAGAGAACATCGATGGAAACGGAGATCAGTGCCATCAAAAAATCCACTGATGTCTTCGGGGACTCCGTCTTAGAAAGTCAGATCAGTGGGTTAGTGAGCCAACGTCGGGCTTAACCCTGCTTTTCATGTCTCACAATGGTGAGTTTTCTGCAGAGCGGATTGCCATGGTAACTTAAGCTTTACACCTAACCTGCTTCGACACAGGACATGTTCAGGCTCCTGGGCGAAACAACCAGGAAACTCTCTTTTTTTACCACCATAATTCCACGTCTGAAATTCAATATAAATGAAAAATAAAGGTGAAACGGCAAACTATATATAGAAATGCTGCTGAATTATCATAAAAGAACATGGGCTGTTTATAGAGTAAGTGTCTTCAGAGACCAGAGGAAATACTTTATTTTCTGTGATGATTTATTGTGTCAGAGATATAATACATATTTGTAGCATTTCCAGGGCATTTGCCCACTCTTTTAAATAGCATGTAGCTTACATGACTTGACAATGGATATTAATAATGGATGAAATTTAACTCGGATATTAAATGTGCAGATATCTTAAAGGATTCATTGGAGTTATTTCCTGTATTTCATCACTGCAGACTCATTCTGCCAACAAACTATATTTTTACAGCCTCAGTGAGGTGACCAGCAGTGATGAGCATTTTTTATTTATACATTCATTCTCTCCGCATGTCAAACAGTCTGTTCCTCCCTCTAAATCATCCTGCCATGTCCTGCACAGCTCCAGTTGTTCAAACAGCCGCCTCAGCCCATTTTAAACCTTTTAATGTACACAGTGTTTTTTTCTGTTTGGTTTCCCCTTCAAGCAAAATGACGTTTTATTTGCATCATTCTCGCTGTCATTAATCATGTTAAGACCAAAGTCATGCTGAGATCTCAGAACATGTGACATCATCAAAAAAGAGTCTGAACCTTGCAGCTCCGGTCAGATTAGCTTCTGCTTTATTTGGAAGTAAAAGCAAAAAGGGAACTTGAAGTGTCTTGAATGATTCCTCACAACTACAGTGAGTACGGCAAAATAAAATTTTAGTAATAATGTCGTTATTTGCATTCGGTACTGTTCCTTTTTTAAGTATTTGTAAACAGCTTCATTTAAACCCAAGTCAAGATTTAGCCTTGATTTATAAACATTTTTTGTGTTCGTACTTTTAGACAAAATACCAGTTTTTTGCATGTCCGTCCCATCTGTAAAGGTTTGGGTTAGATGGTATTTAGGATTGGGGGTAGGGTTATTTTGTCATTGTGGATTTTATTATGAATACATTTTTTTTTTTTTTTCAAATTGAAGATAAATATATTATTTTGCATTTTACCTCTTCTAGAGCTCGCGATGAATTGGCATTAATTTATACAAAGTTTACCTGTGATTTGTCTCAATTTTCCCAATAATTAGTATCAAATTAACATTGTTATTTTGAAGGGAATAATAAATAAAGGAAACAAATAATGTGGGAATTTACAACCGGCTCTAAGTTATTCCACTTATTACAGCTATGTGATGTTTAAAAATAACAAAATATTCAAACGTCATGACCTTCATGGCTGCACCATTATTGACATATGTGAGATTTCATTTAATGCCATGTTGTCACCTTTCAGCCGGACCAAAAAAAAGGTTGGAACGATGTTTTGCTGCGGCACATTAGTTCAGACTGACCGGCCCATCTCTCGGTCAATACTTGGTTAAACATTTAAAAAGAGCAACAATCACATATCCTGACAGCGCAGACCACACCTCCCCTCCTCAGACTAAAGAGGTCGCACTTTAGCTCATCAGTGGGTGTCGTCCTTCGGAAACCTCCCTCTGCAGCATGAGGCAGACGTCACATACAGTTCAGTCTGACCCACGTCGGCTTTCAGACAGCGCACGCAGGTAAGGCGCACAGGTTGTCACATCCAGCATTTTGATAATGCTCCCTGTATGAATTACTCTCCACCAGTGAGAGGTTTTCCCTCCACATTCAGTCAACCTAATGTAGGTCAATAGAATAAGTGCCTTTCATTAATACTGTTATTATGGGTGAAGTGTCGGAATAGGATGTGCTTAACAACCCTGACAAGTAGCAAAACTGTGAGAGATATAGAGGTCGCAGCAGAATTAACCTCATTAACCAGCGTGACAAATGCAGTGCAGCCAAAAGTCTGCAGCAGTCGCACCTCTCCGCCGTCTCACTCACTCAGTGTGCAGCGTCTCGCCGCAGTCCACTGGTCGTGTGCACTCCGACACACATGCCACTACCATGCTAATCCTGTTAGCGCTGTGGCCTGCTGCCTGACACCCACACACACATCCACACACACACACGCACACGCACGCACAAGGCTGTTTGTATAAAATGAAGTGGCTAAGCCTCTGTGCAGGCTGACACAGAACACAGGGAAAAGATCACGATTTGTGTTCCACACAAGACGGACTGGGACGAACTCCTTTTAGCCCATTTAACTTATTTTCTCTGCAAATTTCACAAAGATCGTGATGATATGATGATGACGACATACTGTTTCAGTTCAGAGACATTCAGATACATTCAGATCAGTTTCAGGCTCCAAGTGAACATTGACTTTTTCATAAATTAACAAGAGTGCCATCTTTCCCCTCCCACCGCCTAGAGCTTTTAAGTAGCGAAACATAACTAGATATGCAGATACAGGTATACCAATACAGAGAAAACAAATAACGGATAGGATTATTGTGGATGATATTGCAGATGCATTTCATTATGTTATATACATATATTTATGAAATTCTTAGTGCACATTTGCAATGTGCAATGAAGGAAAACCAAGGTCAACAATACATTTATCAAAAATGGCCACATTTCTAACATGTAAAAATTAAAAAAAATATTGGATTATAGTTGTTGGTTGTTTTAACCATAAACAGTTACAAATGATGATCAAAGTGTGTGACGGCGCGTTTTAACTTAATAATGAAATTATAAATTATTGGCACCAGACAACAGTCACTTTTCTAACTCTCCCCATTGAATATGTCGAGACAATGTTCACACTTCACCAAACACACCTCCAGGTTTTATTTTTTACTCACCAAGGATTTAACTGATTTCAATAGAATTTGATGAAAAATTCAGCCAAGGGAAAAAGAATAAAGGACCAGGTGCAGGTAGAAGCACCATGTGACCGTTTATAAAGAACTCATGATATTCCATCAACTCTGCTTTTTTTTCTGCTATCTTGTCACAACTCCCCTGCACACATTTCAGCATTATTTATTAGTTTACTCATTACTTTACTTACTTACTTTGCTGGTTAATTTTTGTAGATAAGTTCTATTTGGATTCTTAATGTGTTTGTGTTGTATCACACCTGGTCTTAAAAAACTGTGATAAAATGAAATGCAGTTGGGGAAAGTGAAGCGATTCCAGAGATGAACTGCAGATCAGATGATCTGCGTGGAAAGGAGTCCAAACTGTGGAGTGTCCTGATTCACCACTGGAACCTCATTTGGAGAGAGAACACACAGAGAGTTTTTGTTTTTTAAACAAACAAACAGAAGAAGCAGAAAACGAAATATCTACAGGAAAGCTTTTATTGTAAACACGTCAGAGGAACAGAGGAACAGAACCAACCGGTTTTATTTAGCCTCAGATAAATAAAAAGGATTTGTTTAGCTGCTTTATAAATGCTGCGGCTGCCAGAGAAACCACAGGAAATGCATTCTCCAAATACAAAATAATGAAGTCCTTTATTGCTCCAAACATATTTTGTTTGAGTCTCATGATAAAATGACTCTTGTGCCTCAGCGGCGTTTACCACAACTATAGCTCTGTGTTTGTTTGTCCTTTTCAAGATCTTAACTATCCTCCTGCAAAAATAAATAGTCCTTTTCAAGTCTACTTGCTGTTAAGTTCTTTAGCTGACATTTATTTGGAATGACAGTATGATGCCTCCAGAGGAATGTCCAAAAGTTACACATCTGATTTTTTTTACTAAATCTTCCTCAAATTTGCAGAGAAATGTCATCACATAGATACAGTGCAGCTCCACATTTATAAAGTTTAATTTGGACTCTCTACAATCAATCTAAAAATGCCCTGTTACTTTCCAGGTGTCAAAATCCCAACAACAGGACCACGGGGTTGAGAAAACTGCTGCAGTCATTCCTGTCACCCTCAGGTATTAAAATGCTCCCACAGCGTTGAGCTGCAGGACCTTTGTGGCTCTACGTTTCACTTTCCTCTGAGCTGCTTGAATGGTTGATTTGGTTTGCAGCAGCTCGGTAGAAAGCTGAGCGCTGACCGCTGTCTGCTTTGGGCTTAACAGATAAACACATTTGTTTTTATCACCTTAATACTTTATGGTTTCAATTTGATGAGATGTTCATGTAAATATTGTGTTGGTCTTTTTCAGAAATCCCCTCAGGATTTTGCAGAGTTTTTTTGTGATTGTTGCGATCAAACATATTGGATTTTGCCGTAGATTTCTCAAAACTTCTGATGTAATTTGCAGTTTTAATTGAGATTTTTGCAGTAAAATTGTGGGAGTCAGAAAAAATGACAAGTGGAGAAAAAAGGAATGTGATTTTTTTAAAGCACTACCTGATAAACAATGATTTATAATCAGTCCTGTGATAATAATCATGCTGCACATCATATGCATATTTTAGTTTTAATATTATTAATATTACTTTTATTTAATCTTTTATTCAACTAAGAGAACCATTGGGCTAAAAGTTACAAAAAAAACTGAACAGAACAGACAGTCTGTGACTGTAATATAGAAACAACGACTACATCGAAATGAGAGCTTTAGATGCTGTTTAATTCATGTTAATTCAACACATCGGCCTACTGTATGCGCAACAACGAAGTGACGTCTCTTACAACTTGATGTGTGTGTATAACATTATTTTAGCATACAGTAATATGTAATCACTTCCTCTGATAAAAAGCATTTAATTAGCTTATTTTAATATGAAGACCACACTTCCACGAACCCAGTCACTTCCATGTTTTATGCTCCTTCAGGTTTCCTTGCATGCACAGAGTTTGCTTGGGTGGTGAGAGGAGGAGAACCGTGCTGATTGTAAAAGAAAGAGGTTTTTTTGGACAAGACTATTTCATACACAACTTCTATTGGCAACATTTTTTGTGGAAAAATCCTAGGAATTAAAAAAAAAATTGCAAGCTCCAGCAAATATTGCGGAGATTGCTTGAAGTTGCGTTAATTATTGTGATCTGGGATGTTGTGAATTAAAATGATAACGCTTGCATTAATTTACACTAATGACCTGAAAAAATCCTACAAACCAGGAACGACCTGCTTTGAAACAACACTGTTTTTTGCAAATACAGACAACACAAGTAACTATTAATGTTCTTTCAACAAACAACATGTTTGAATAATGTGGATTGTAAGTGTCTGTCAAAGGAATCGGACAGTTTCCCCACTGTTAGCACAGTTTGTGTTTTGGTCTGCGTACTGATGAACAGTATTTATTATGTGTATCTGTTATGTTATCAGTTTCAACATCTGATATGATATCAATATTTCACTGTAATGCTCCCCTAAAAGCCAGTCAAGAATAAACGAAAAAAAAAAACTTTACTTTTTTTCCTCATTTCAATGAATCAAATACATTAAAAATGGATCAAACCTTTTCAGTTGTTTCTGATGTGGGCCTCCTCGTTTCTTAGGTTTCACTGAAAACTTTACGACATCTGCCGTGTTGAAAACAAGTGTCTATCTGTCAGGAATAATTTACAACAGGCAGATTCAGGGAACATGATTAATTAAAAATGTCTCTTAATTAACAGCCTCAATCAATAGGGCTCATTACCAACTCAGCTGGAGGTATCACAGGTAGGCCTGCAGTCATCTCACACACACACACACACACACACACACACACACACACACACACACACACACACACACACACACACACACACACACACACACACACACACACACACACACACACACACAAATGCAAAGTTCATATTTACACACGCACAAAGACACATATAATATATGGTCACACACACACACACACACACACACACACACACACACACACACACACACACACACACACACACACACACACACACACACACACACACACACACACACACACACACACACACACACAGCAGGGGGTCCCAGAAATAAGGACTTATTTTGGATGATTTCAAAAGAAATCCTTTGGGTTCTGTGTCCTATCTCGGGGATTTACATATTCCCACAGATACAAAGACACACTGAGTATCTCAGAAACAAGTTTTGGCAAAATCCAAAACAGGAAAATTGAATTGAAATCATCTCATGGTCAAAGTGAAATGAAGTGAATTTAATTTAAAAGACAAAATTGAATGTCCTCTCTTGATTGATTTAGTACAGCAGCAGCCGGGCCTCCACTACGAGCCGGACCAGAGGAGAGACTTTAAAGAAGCGTGAAGTGTAACTTTATGTTTTCTAGCAGAAGAAAAACAATCTCGGCCAAACCCTGAAGAGCTCATATTAACATTGCGTGTATACCTGGATAAATCGGAAGAGTTCAGCCAGCTGTGAATTACTCTACAGAACCAGAACTGACAGTGACAGTGAGAGGCATGGATCAGAACCGACCACAGCGCCTGCACATTCACACTCTCAGCTCATGAGGGAAATATTTGGATCCGGTCCAGGAGTTTGTTCCATCCCACAGCGCTGCTGCTCCGCCTGGTGAAATTAGCTGCAGCACTGTCCTGGCAACCATCCAGGAGGCTAATTCATAATTGATCACAGTCCATGAACATCTGCAGTGGCACCTTTTTACATCTTAAAATAAATATATCATGTTGTCTGATGTGAAAAAGGCTCCAGTGCCACCTTGTACAGCTTTATGGAAGGCATGAAAACAAGTTTCCCATTTGAATGCCTTCACTTGGGACACAACATGCAGTTATCAGTGAAATTAATAGAACCGTTGGTACATCTGAAAATGTATAGAGTACATCTGTAGTATATAGCAGAGCAATTTCAGCTTCATTATAACACCTTTGAGTAAAACTGTCATTTATGCACAATTTGATCTAAAGGGTTGTGCTTTAATCTTTTATGTGTAAAATGAAGCTGTTCATGTTGCTGGGTTACAGAACATATAAACGTCATGTCATTTCAAATAGTTTTAAATAATAATTGACATGTATTACAATGGTGTGACACATTTTTAAATAGCCCATACTTCCCTACGCGTGATATATCTAGTGTTACTGTGTGGAAATAATGGCAATAGGAATACAGTGGAGGACATCCACGCATTAAAGAGTAAAGCCTTGCTAGTTCCTACCTGTTAATGTTTTGCCTGAATGTTTTCCATAAGGTCAGAAACTATGAGTACACACAGTAATCTACAAATGAACAGAGTCCAACCAAACAAATAAATGTTGAAGGACTGAAAACGGTGTCATCTTACAATTTACGTGTCATTCAAGTTGAAGTGGAATACAGTGACCCCTCGCTATAACGCGGTTCACCTTTCACGGTCTCGCTGCTTCACGGATTTGCATCGTGCATTGTGTTCTGCATTCTGATTGGCTAAACAGTCTCTCCGCTTCTTCTCTACCTGTTTGTCAATAACGTTGCGGTTTAATATGTACACGTACGTAAAACAGCTTGCCAAATTAAAAATAATCGATGGTGGCATGTCGGTTTATAAGAATCTTTTTGCCCAGAAGAAAAAAGAGCGACAACAACTACCGATAACTATGTTCTTCTCTTGAAAAACCACACCTGCACCGCCGGCTTTAGAAGAAAGAACCGCTGCAGAGCGGAGTCAGGATGCAGCGGCTCAGTCAGAAGAGCAGTGAAATACACGAGTCACTATTTGTCCTACTGTACTTTGTATTTGTTTTCATAATCATTTTTCATTTCCTCCCGTTCTAATCCAATGACTCGGGTCGCAGTGGGGCGGTGCTGATCTCAGCAATTTGAAGCCTTCAGTTCGTATTGATGATTAAAATTATTATTTTACAGTACAGTAGTTATTTATTAAAAAAAAAACATTTATTCAGTACTTTTATTTGTTAAACAAATGCTTGGGCTTGTAAAAAGGTTTTGTTCTTTGGTTTCAATGTATTATGGAGTATTTCATTGTATAATAATTGTAAAAAAAATAAAGGTTACTACTTCACGGATTTCACCTATCACGGTCTCTATTTGGAACGTAACCCCCGCGAAAAACCAGGGTTCACTGTATACCGGATCTAAAAACAGGTGAATCGGAAAGACAACTCAAAAAAATATGGGATTCATTGGTAAAATTTGATTGAGATTTTATTCTTTGATTTTGTAGTAATAAAGTAGACGTCCAGTATGAAACGAACAAAGGGTCTCTTACATGTATCTGGCAGTTTTTGCCATAAAATAAAATAAAAATTCCCAAAGAAGAACCTAAAAAACCCACAAATAATGTAAAATGAACCCAATACATGTCACACACAAGCAGGACATGGAGGCCAGTCCTGAGACTGAGAAGAGAAAGAAAATAGGGAGATATGAGCCAAAGGCTGTACACACAGCTCTCATTACTGCTTATGCACAGTTTTCCTCAGCTGCAAGTCAATTTGGTGATGTCACTACCGTTCACAGCCAATCGTATTGTTGCACTGGTTGTGTAAGCATGGCAGGGTTCATACATGTTGAGCTGCAGAGAGAGGAAGCGAGCGAGTGAGAGTGTGTGTGCTCTTCTCGGGGGGGATTTTATCCAGATGTCAAACTGAAGTTACGGCCACAAGTCAGCTCAGCTGCTGGGTGCCACTTCAAACATTCTTTCTGCATGATAGTGTGTGTGTGTGTGTGTGTGCACGCGCATGTGGCTATATGCACATACACTAGCAGAGCTTTCATCTGCACACCTACAGTGAAACACCGTGGGGGGTCAGGGCTACCGAGTGTTCACACACACACACACACACACACACACACACACACACACACACACACACACACACACACACACACACACACACACACACACACACACACACACACACACACACACACACACACACGGGGCTGGAGCAGCATGTTGAGCAGCCTTGCCTCCACCTTGATTGGCTGCGAGCTGTTAGCAGAGCAGAATGCTCAGGACTGACCTGGAAAACACTGTGGAATATCATAACCATTATACATGTCCAGTAAAAGCAACATTTTCTGCCATTTGAGAAGCTGGAACGTGAGAATGAAAATCATTTTTCTTTTACTTTGCTTGCTAAAAAGTCCTACACTTCCTTCTGGATATGCGAAAACTTAAAATTACAAAGCCATATTTGATTTAAAAAAAACTGTAAAAATAACAAAACTATCCATATAGACTATCAACTATTACCTATCATATTGTTACTTTTGTATCTTTGAAACTTATGGTGCATTTTTGAATGCCTGCATTGGATAATGTATTTCTGAATTTATCTGAACTAAAGTGTAATTTCTTCTATCTCAAAGTTGTAAAAAATGTTTTTCTTACAATTAAGACAGTAACACGTTTGTCCAGTCCATGTTAGCATGTTTTGTTTCCTATGGATTTTTGTGCATTTTAGATTAAGGACTTAAATACCAACAAAATGGACTCACTGCAGTGGTATCCACTGTTCTGAGAACACATACAAAAATCTGTGATAAATTTCATGTAAACCTGGAAATAATCTGAGAAGTTGAGGATTCAAAAACATTTAAAAACATAAGAAGTTGCGACATGTAAGAAGGCCATTCTTAAGACTCAGTTGAGACTGCAAAACTTCTAGGTCAGCAATCAAATCTCAGCAGATGAGAGGCAGTGATCAGGTTAACTACTTTGTACATGAGGTTTAACCTCCCTGCTACAATTTGCTGTATCAGTAGACGTGAGCTAGCCGGCGGTGCACAGAGAAATCATAAGATACAACTGCACAACTCAGACTGATGTGTGGCCAAATATGTGTAAATGAAGTAAGGTGTTCTAATGCAACAATTACTTTCCTAAATTGAAACCTAAGTTGGTGCATTTACATGAGATAAATGCTGTGGCTAACTCACACTGATGAGATGAATTCCACTTACTTCACTTGTGCTCTGATTGCATATCAGAGCACAAGTTATGTGCTTTACAAGGAAAACATGTATCAACATTCGGTATCGAAGGATGAGGCCTTTTGACACTAGCTAGTACAGAATAAATTAGTATTACACTTCGGTAGCCAGCCCTCCGCTGGGATAAAACAGGTTATCAGGTTTTAAACAAACACAAGGACTCCATGAGGTGCAAGAGGTTCTGTCATTAAAGAAAAAGGGGGTAAACAAATACTAAGATATTCTGAAATTTGTGTAAAAATAATACCAGCTGTATTTTTAGCAGTAGTCTCACAGTTTTGCTTCCCACTACAGACTGAACTTCTGAAAAAGATGTTGGCCTCAAAGCGTATCAAAAAACTGGATTCATTATTTATATGAAACTCTTCAGCGTTAAAACTGCGTAGCATTAATGAGCATACATCACACACACACACACACACACACACACACACACACACACACACACACACACACACACACACACACACACACACACACACACACACACACACACACACACACACACAAAACTTGTTTCGCCCATGTGCTGGTTCTTCATGTAGTGTGATGTCAGCATGCAGTGCAGACATTACATTTATGATTTGAACATGAATAGTATCAGCCTGAGGAAGTACACTGTATGTCACTGCCTCGCTGAATAGATGCTTGAATCTTAAGCAGCACCATTCCTCATCTAGTCACCTGAGTTGTTAGCACTGTTTAGTAAACACTGTCAACACAGAAAAAAATGCTTTCTAGATTAAAAATAAACTGATGACTGAATATTCCCTGCAGACAGAAACAGTTTGAAGACTGTCCCAACTCTACACATTAAAGCTGTGGCTCATCCACAGTCCATGTCGGCATTCCCCTCATCACCGCACGTCTGATGCAAAATATATCATCTGATATATTCAAAGGGCAGTCTCGTTCTCCGCGGAGGCCAGCCCGCTCAGGAGCCCACTCAGGAGCCCACCGTGAGCGTGGAGAAATACAAGAAAGAACAGAGAAACGAGGAACGCTGTGATGCAATCAACGACACTTTTGGAGAAGTCAAACTTTCACCTCAGTTCTTCCCAGGAGATAAACTTCCTGCATCAGGCTTCACCTGTAAGAAATGTCCTCAGGGTCCCAGCTAAAGAAACACACTTGTCCCCTTCAAGCACCCACACAGCAGTAAGCTCATCATATTTTCACTCTGGAAACACTCGAATGGTGCATTGCGAAGGGACACCGTCTAAACTGCACTCCTTCATCACTGCCCTTCTACCTCCTCCTGCCACACACTTGTAGTCCACTACAAAATGTCCAGGTCAGATCTGCTAAATGCACAGAGCGGTGTTAGGAGTAACTGTTGGTCACACAGGTCTACTGCTCACACAAAAAAAGGAAACATACTGCTACTTTCTGCTGGTGCTTTTGCAAATGTGAAAGATATGGGACAATGGTACGAGCTGCCGTCAGGAAAAAGCTGCGTGGTCCGTCTTAATGGAGTTCTGGGCGGCAAACTTTAACTTGACGCAAGGTCAGGTGTTGACTGACGGATATGTTTGATGGTCAAGGCTTGTTGTAGCTGTGTGCACTTGATACTCAGACCGCTGAGTGTTACTAAGCTGTAAAACCCGATATATCTGACTGACTGATACCTGCTCTTAACTGCAGCTCATACACAATACAGAGCAGAGCAACGGGGAGTTTTAGGGCTCGCCGGACTCCTTCATTTACCCGGCAGACCTGGCTTATTCCTTGGCTGCCTGCAGACTCACTGCTGCAGTATGGCTGATAATCAATGTTGGTGCCTCTGCATTTTGAACAAAATATTTTCCTCCATGTTTAAATTTCTTTCTTTTTTTAAATCACTACCACTGCAACATACAAATTGGCCTATTTTTGATTATCTACTGTAATTATTGTGATGATGAAAGCATCCCAGCGAGTTAAATAAAATCACATATTTATTGTTTAAGTTTTATGTAGCATACAGCTTAATGATTTGCATTATGACCGCATAATGAAGCGGTCTGTTACATTTCTACAGAATACCCACAGTTTTCCCTGCACACTGGAAGATGCACAGCACCCAATGACACATGGTTTTGTCAACAGGTGTGGGCGCCATATTACCAGTGACTTGTAAGGCAAGCGCAAGTCACATTGTGTGTGTGTGTGTGTGTGTGTGTGTGTGTGTGTGTGTGTGTGTGTGTGTGTGTGTGTGTGTGTGTGTGACTCACACTTGGATGGAATCTGATTGTGACAAGCTGTTCTAAAAAACAACAACATAATATCTCACTGATAACCCAACTCTACCTACCAATCCAGCTCTGTATACATTTAGCTTGACATTGTTCCACTCTCATTATGATTTCTGTCACGGTTCCATACAACAACATATCAAACAGCAGATGCACTTGATGAGACCAAATTAAACTGTACCCAGTTATGATTATTCGCACAAAATGATCAACTGACAGATGGAAAGGAAAAAACAACAACTATATATTCAGCTAAATCTATCCTTCCCTGAGAGGAGGAAGAGTTAAAACAAGAGTAAAAATGAGAATAACAGAGTAACAGAACTGGAGAGAGGCAAAGAAACAGTAAGGAAACATAGAAAATATGGTTGGAGGCACATTAAGAGTATATGCATGGGGAAATGATAAAGAGTTTGTGGAAGACAGAAAATGAAGGCAGAACTATGGAAAGAGAGAGCTGGAAGAAGAAGGAGAATTACAAGTAAAGTAACAGAGAAATGTGGAAAAAAGATAGACAGATGGAAAGGAAAGAAAAAAAGAGAGATTTGGTTCATCGTGGTCACAGCAGTAGATCCCTCGCTGGTCCTGCCATCTTGTGTTTCAGACTCCTTTGTTCCTCTTGTCCTCTGACTCTCCTTATGGGTGACAGTCGGGCGCCTCAATTTGGTGCCAATTACAGATTGTTCAGCGTTGGCGTGGCACTGAGACTCAAGGCTGTGGAGTCTCCGGCCCCCACAGCTCCCAATTTACCCATCAAACACTCCCCAGTCACAATCCAACCACTTACAAAAGTTACACTGCTCTTTAATAACTCCCTAACTAGTTGTTGTTTCAGGAGGGAGTAAAGCTACCTTTGGGTTGGTGACCAGAGCAGGAATGAGCCACTGTATTATTCTCATGCAGGTGGTTATGAAGACTGATTATTATTCTGAAAGTGGTCCAGAATAATTTAAAAAAGTATATTTTTTTTTTTTTAAACTTTACATGCAGTGGCAGAATTATTACCTGATGGAAAAAAGACCTTCATGTCAACTCATTCATATGTGCTGCTACACTGGTGGGTTTTATTACTTTGAAAGTCCATTAGAAGCAGTAGAAGATTGATATTCAAGGTTTCGAGGTCACTTGTGTGACAAAGGCTTTGCTCAGACTGCAGGCGAATCAGATTTTTTTTCTCAGATCAGATTTTTAGAACAGATTTTCCACACTGCTATTTGTGTTGGACCCAACAGGACCCAAATGCAGGCACACAGACTCAGGTATCAGTTCAAAATACAGTCTTTATTAAAACAAAAACAAAAGGTCGCATCTACACGGTCTATTTCCTTCCAAGTCGGGAGAGCAACTCAACCGACTGATGGAACAAAAGGTGATACCTACAGGCTTTCTTTTCTTCCGAGTCGGGAGGGCAACTCAACTGACTGGTGGCTCCGACTGGTAGCTCTGCAACAGCAACAGGAGCAGGAACAGGAGGAACAGGAGCAGGAGGAACGGGAACAGGAACAGATGGACGAAGGACGGACGAAGGACTGGCCGTCCTTGCGGTGTTTAGCAGGAACTCGCAGTGTCCAGAAGTAATGCACCAACAAGCAGAAGAGTGCAGGGGCAGGTTACATATAGTCTGGGGAGGTGATCATGGAAATGCAGCACACCTGCAGGTGGTGATCTGGGGAGAGTGGTGGCAGCTGCTGGGACCGGTGAGGGGCGTGGCCATGGGAGGTGACAGGAGGCGGGGAGAGGAGGACAGAACACATGGGGAAACAAAACAAACAGACAAGGGAATGACAGAAAACATGAGGAGAGGTGATTGGGGACAAAACAGAGGAGCAGACAGGAATCCTGACAATTTGCAAGTCAAAAGCATTTTTTTTTTTTTTTGCTGAACAAAATACAAAGTAAAGTATATTATCATTTCAGTGATGTCTGGCATGGCTGATGAAATGCTTATGGATGATCCTCCAACTGCAAGAAAAAGTTGCAGCGCTGCTGGCAACTCGACTCCCAAACCTGTTGATGGTGTCACCTGCGACTCAGCATGTCAAGTTGCAGGTGGACAGTTTTAGAATGTAAGACAGAATCGTTAGACTTTTCTCCACTTGTTAGACAATACACCAACTCATGTAAATGATGGAACTGCTCTGGAAATTGACAAAACAGGAGATCTCCTTTCTTAAATGCGCAACATAAATTTGCATAAGCCCTCTGGCTATTCTGGTGAAGCAATTTTTGTTTTATTTTGCCAATTTATTACTACAACCTCAATTCCAAAAAAACAAAAACAAAAAAACTGGGATGCTGTGTAAAATGGAAATAAAAATGGAAGACAATAATTAGTGAATCATGTAAACCCATATTTAATTGAAACTAGAACAAATGGTAGTCAGGCAGAGGTCAATCAGGGCTCATACATGGTAAGGGTCAGGACGTTCTCTACAATGAGGGTTTCTACAGACAGAAGCACAGCTACGCGCTGGGCTCACTAGTGTCTCCAAGAGTGGCCAACCACTTCACAGGAACTGTTCTCAGGCACTACTTTAGATATTTAGATGACACCTGGCTCAAAATTAAAACACATGAAACTTTCACGAAACACATAAACCCAGTGGACAGCAACATCAAGCTCACCCTGGGGGATGTCAGAGGAAATACTCTGGTCTTTTTGGACTGTGGAGTGCGCATTTAAAAAGACAGCAGCCTCACCATTGAAGTCCGAAGAAAACCCCCACAGACAGACCAATATCTACTCTCACCATCCACTGGAACACAAACTGGGTTTATTAGAACCACCGTCGAGGCCCAGAACGTGACCACTAGGACTGAGGGAAAGGAGAAGACGCACAAATCGGGGAAGCTATTAAAACCTGTGGTTACACAAACTCGGCCTTCAACAAAACCAGGAAAAGAAACAGAGCAGACAGATGGGAAAAGGACAACAAACGGATCAGCGTCATTTTTAAACACAAAGCGCACTAACACTGAGGCCATGAGGAATGCTCAGACAGGTACAATGGGGAAACAAAACAACCGTTTCACAAGCACATGACACAATGGGAGAGCCTCCTCCTCAGGACAGGACTTAGCAGTCCACCTTAGTCTGAAGGACGAGGGACACTGCTCTGAGGACAGTAATGCACACATCGTTGACCAGGGAAGGCCGGTAGTTTGAAAGAGGAGTAAAGGAAGCCATTTATGTCAAACTGGAACGACCATCGCTGAACAGAGGAGGTGGTGAGACACAGTTTATCAACCACTTAAAAAGCAGTTCTCAGATAGTTGCCAAGGAAAATAAACAACCATTCACACCCAGATGTGAACAATGATGGCCAGGCGAACCAACAACCCAAAACCCATTCACAGCGCTAATATTGTGACCTTAACAATCTGCAGGTGGGTCCCACATGTGACCCAAGCGACTCTCAAGGTACTGACGACTCCGCAAGACGTTAAAAACCTGGAATGCCCCTCCAGTGTGTCAGAACTAAAAAAAGCTTTTTGGTTGAGAGGCGAAACATCTTCAAGAAACTGAAAGGAAGTCCAGTTGCCTTTGGACAAGACTTAGATTGACCACGACCTGCATGAAGGACAAACTTCTCCAACTTTCAATGATCATTTTGGCTCTAAACATGAAAACACCATTAATAGGCTTTCATGAGGTCAGATTCAAGGATCATTAAAACATAGTTGAGACATTAGGCATAGACTGAAAATTCAAGGTGATCACTTTCTTGCACTCAAACGCCCCAAACTTCCGTTCAACCGGCATGAGAAGCTCAGGTTTCTTTTATGTTCTGATCTTTTATTGTTTTGACATCCTTTTTGTTTCTTGCTGTGATTTTTATTACTTGCCTCGCTTTTGGTTTCCCTGCTGATAGCTTTGCCTCCTGGCTGTTCAACAACTTGGACACATAAGCTTCAACCTGATACTCTTCACTCTCTGAGCTTTCCACCCTGTAGGTTTAAGACATGCTGCTGCAGCTAGTATTTTTGTTTCCAGACATATGCTGCCTAAACTTTCTAAAAAGAAAATAAAAGAAAATGGGACTCAGCATGTTTCAATTAGCCAGTGTTACGGATATAATTATGATTCTGCGGGCCCTTGTAGAGCCCCAAACGTATTTTTCCTAATAGTCCTAGAGTACTATCCTGCTCTGAATTGGTTGATGGCCAGTGAGTGATAGTTTAACTCAAATGTGTTCATGAACATGACCCATGTTAGCCGAGAATGCAGGAGACCTCATCATTTCAAATTTTTTTGTGTTAGTGGTGAGTGTCACCAAATGAATTTATGATTTTTCAAATAAGTGCAATATTTTGTTCAAGCCTTGAACTGTTTTCTTTGGAACACCCTGAGGATTTAACCCTTTCCACCCTGGAAGTCCCTGCATCAGGTCCATTGCCAGTAGTATGTTCACTGAATTTACCAAGAGAGACCAATTAAATACACAGGCGGCCTACCAGTGACTAAAATGGATGTAACATTGTTGTGCTTCATGTCTTTGCATTAAATTTAGTCGAGCTGCAGTGGACAATCTGTAGAACAGGTTCAGTAAAATCAGTGTCAGTGACTCATCACATAAGGATGATATTTATCTCGAGGTCAATTTTCTTTATTCAGTCCGTCAGTGATGTTTGTTGCAGGATTTCAGTCAAACATTAAAAAGGATGTTTGCGTGCACCGGTAAGGTGTGGCTAGTAGATGGAGGTTCTCAAACTTATTATCAACTTTTCTCGTACTCTGCTTCTGGACATATATCTTGCATCTTTCTCTGATAGCCTATAGGTTATAATTAGAAGAGAAACAGCAGAAAGGAAAACAACTCTAAAAGGAGAGCTTTTTAAGAGCACCACTTATGATTTTAATGATTTCAACATCACAACTATACAGTATATCCCAACTAACTGTTGAAAGATTACGAGACAACGGATTGTTTCAAAACTTCAAAAGTGAGTGGCATCATAGTTGGTAAGTCTGTAGAAGTTTTCTGAATAGTAAAAAAAAGTGTCACTTGGACTTTATTTGGTGTTGGGTTTCAGAGCGAATGACGGACATGCTTAAAAGGACTGAAAGAAGAGTGCAAAGAGAAGGGAAGTATTGAACTCCCATTGCCAAGGACATGGGAGGGTGTGTTGGTGTGGTACGCAGCATGATGCCTGCTTCTGTGAAGAAATTGGTTCAAGGATGTAACAACGTTAATAAATGATGCATAAACTCACATGCACACATAAAATGCACTATAGAACTCTTCCTCGGTAGCACCCACATTAACGACAATATGGAACGTTTATCTGGGTCAGGTAACCCATTTTGTTTTTCATGGCCAACTCTGAGCATGCTTCATACCTCGATAAATATTTAGACTAATAATCACAGTTAGCCTTTGCTTGTGTGGGGAAAGCAATCAGATAAAGGAAACAGAAGGAAGCTAATACCATTTCTTTTTATGTTCCTTCCTTGCTGCTCATGGCGTAACACACTCACACGCACACACACACACACACACACACACACACGCACGCACGCACGCACGCACGCACACACACACACACACACACACACACACACACACACACAGACACACCACAAAAGTACGGCTCCCCTTGAGGGTCACACTACAGGGGGTTTGTCCCAATTAGCACAGAGTCAAGGTGTTGAAGGAGACATACTGAGCTAGCAGGTTAGAATAACTGGGAACACACTGAACCGGTGTGCTGGCTAACTGCTAACTAGCCTACTTCACAGGCACAGCATGACTTTTATAAAAAAAATTAAAAAACCACACTTTCATCCACAGGCACTTTGCAGCACAGGCTGCAGAATTAACATGACTTCTGAAATGTCTTCATTGCCCGGGACTCCAAATAGACAGGCATTTAGCCAAAAAAAACACAACAGCCGTGGCGATTTGTTCGTGGTCCCCCAGATCAGCCAACGCTGCTGTTAAGTGTTCTCCATGTTGCATAAATTCAGTGACGGCAAACTATGCCATAACAATCCTCCAACTGTCCTATATTGATGCAACGCACGGTGGTCGTCAAGACAACAGATAATCCTTCTTTCGGTGCCAAAAGGATAAGTGCTGAATAACAGTCTGGCATCCTTATGATGACCTTCCTCGTCCATGTAACGTGGCACCACGATCATTGCCATAGTAACAGCCAAGCATCAGCACACATTTTACAGTTTTCATTTTCAGCGTAACAGTTTTCCTTTGTTGTTTTCATATCTCGTTTTGTGCTTGACACGTGCGAGCATCTCCACGTTGCCCGGTGCCCCCGTTCATCAGTTCTAGAAATCACTCTGAAGGTTTGACTGGGATGACGTGAACTTTTCCCGCCTCACACATGTTCTGTGTATGATCTGGGCAAAGAGAGTTTTACTGAGGATAAGAGTCATGAACATAATTAATTGTGCTTAGATGCTTCTGAGTACATGTGTGTTGTGCTTGTGTGCTTCTATGTAGCCTGCGTGTATTTAAGTAATTACAGTATGAATATGCATGTGTGGCTGAAATCTGCTGGTGTGTTGTTTTTTTGTAGGTGACACAGTGATCTCCTGTTATTTTGACATTTTCTTTTTCTAAATGATTCAACATTCAACTGACCTGTCTGTCTGTAGAGAGCACCTGCATCAGGCTGTGAGTTGCCAGGTTGTGGTGACAGATGGGTTGAAATTGTACGTAGCGTGGGTCTAAATTCTATATTTCACATGATTTTACAACTTGGGTAATGTTACACAAACATACCGAATTTATGTATCTATGTATGACCATTATTCAAAATAAAGTTTGAGGGTCATGCAAATTAAAGGAGTTTCCTGAGGAAAAATGGGAGAGCACCGGGTGAGATGGGGACAGGGTATTTTTTTCTCAATAATAGGTTCAACACTTTATCTGGGTAAATTTGATCTAGAAAAACAAACAAACAAAGAACAGAACAAAAACAAGAGGCATCACTTGTGGGTGAATGACAAGTTAACTTTTATGCACATGCATTCCAACTGAAGATGTAAATCTTGAATTTGCTAAAAAAATAAATAATTGATGGTGCTTTTGTTTCAGACTATCTTTAGTCAATTCAATTCAATTAAATTGTATTTATACAGCACCAAATCAATCAAAGTTATTTTATGGCACTTAACATAGTAAAGTCTTCACAAAAGAACTTTACAACATTATGGAAAAACAACCAGCAATTCTACATGTGAGTGACAGCTGGTAAGAAAAAAACTCCCTTTAAACAGGAAGAAAGCTCCAACAGAGCCCGACTCAGAGGTGGGCGACCATCTGCCTCGACCGGTTGGAGTGAAGGGAGAGGACACAGTTATATTCATTTGGTGCTGGAGTACAGTGGTTTGAAAGCTTTTTCATTGCATAGTCAGTCATATCATCACAGGCTGTGTGCCTGTAGTTGCAAGCAACCCAGTCCCAGTGATTTTTCTCTTCTCAGATAGTTTCCTTTGAAATATTTCCAGAAGCCTCTGCAGTATTTCACAACACAGAAGCAAGAATTGAAGAAAAATGAGACACTGAATAAATTTTAAAAAATAATCGCAAGAAGAAGAATTTAGATTTTTTTTTTTTTTGTACCACTGTGATTATCTCACAATCCCTTATTGGGGTCCCGACCCCCAGATTGGGATCCACTGCTCCAGTTATGAAAGGAGAACTGTGTAAATATGATTGTGTTCATTGTAATTAAGGCTCATGTCACCCAGTGGAACACTGGTTCATGTGATGTTTTGATTATTTTTTAGAAATACGATGGAGCTCCACATTTAGTCTCTGAGAAGCTGTAAGATCTGCCCATACACAAAAAACACAGAGGGAGAATGTCCAGTTTTTCTTGTGACACATATAGGTTAAGTCTGTTTGTAGCCTTCTAATGTACCTTAAAAGTATTGGTCTAAGACCCATTATGAGTACAGACTTAAACCCTAATGGTGCTTTTTAGTCCCAAGTTTTCAGGCTCTCAGTGTGTCTGTGTGAGTCTGTGTGTATGTGTGCGGCTGTTCAGGGGAGGTTGGTAGGGTGCAGCCTGAAGAGGTTCCATTACCTGAGTCTGAAAAGCAGATGGAGTGTGTGGGTTGGGGGCTATTAACAGCGAGAGCCTTCTCCCCACGGGGAGACTTGAGTAGGGGCACCATACTGCTACACAAACACGATGTATGGAGTGCACCAAGAGTGCTCTCTGTGTGTGTGTGTGTGTGTGTGTGTGTGTGTGTGTGTGTGTGTGTGTGTGTGTGTGTGTGTGTGTGTGTGTGTGTGTGTGTGTGTGTGTGTGTGTGTGTGTGTGTGTGTGCGTGCGTGTTGGAAGGTTTGCTACTTCAACAACAATGATGTAAACTTAAGAATATACTTTGAATGTGCCAAGGATACAAAAAACTCCTCACTGGAAGCATCAGACGTCACTATAATCAAATGAAAATATTTATCTTCATTATATTTATTATTTGTCCAAAAAGTACTGGAAAAGTCTGATAAGTTTATTATACAAGTAAAAGTGAAGAATAGATATCTACAAGAACATTTGAAAGTTTTGTGAAAAAAGGCCCTTCTGAGTGTTATGTTGGCTCATTAACAGCATATTGATCAAGTTGGAGAAGGCTATACATACAGTATAATATTAGTTCAATCATAATTTGGAGGATGATCATGTGCTTTGTAAAACAAAAAATGTATTCTTCATACTTGCTATTAATTACATTTGTCAAGCAATTTTAGTTGAGCAAAACATATTTCTCAAGGAAATGTAGCTTAAACTGAAACTAATTAAGGAAACATGACTCAATGTACTGTTATACTCAACAGTCAAATAATCACAATGTTCCCCCATTTAAACCAACTTGAGCCCTGTGTGAAAACAGTATAGGCTGGCCATTTCATTTAGTTAAATGAAGACACAGGCAGCTGCAGTAAAACAATGCAAGACAAGTGCAGTGTCCTGCCATTGCATAAACCTTTATCCCTGTAATTCATATCTCAGAACATTAAATACTCCAGTTCAAAAAAGTCTACCTCAATCATGGGAGAGTTATGAAAAGGGAACATTGAAGTCTCCCTGAGCCCATCAGTGGATTCAGCCGGGAGTCCTGAGTCACTCCTGCAAATTAAACACTTTGTCAGCTCACATCCAGCAAGACTGTTGTCTGGCAAGCAGCATGAAAAATTATAATTGCCAGTAGAGTGCATTCTCTATTTGTTCCTTATGTAAGACATCTGATAATTCGGAGTATTTTGTTTTCTCTGAACGACTTGTGAACTAGTTTACTCGACAAAGTGATGATGATTCCCATTGATTTAGACCTTTGCTGTTCCACTTTTATACCAAAGTGTCCACTTGGACAGTATTTAATTCCATAAATGTGGATCTTCGTGGTCACCAGAATTTGAAAATCGGAATTTTTTTGGACATATTTTGTGTCTAATTTTACCTTTAAAAAAATATTCAAGGGAGGTCAAGTGAACAAATAGATGATGAACCCTATCCATTTTGAGTTCAAAATGAACTCCACCATTCATCACAAGTTCTCATCTCATATTTCAACAACTACTAATAGTAGTTCAAACATGAGGTGAGTAAAACACACACACACACACACACACACACACACACACACACACACACACACACACACACACACACACACACACACACACACACACACACACACACACACACACTGTCTGCTGAACAAAATACAAGTACATTATTGTTTTTATTCTATTTTTCATAACTAGCCTGGCATTTTTCTCACTATAACTCAACAATAACAATACAAATAGAAATGAATATTCATTAGGAGAAGGAGGTTAGCTTCTAAGTTAGCAACAATGAGTTAGCCTAACCTGACCATCTTGAGTTTAGGTGGACTGACCTCTTAGGTACCAGCTTTTTTTAAAATTTATTTCAGTGACAACCTGAGCCGCTCCCAAATAGAGAACAGAGAAATGTCCATCTGCCGAGTTCAGCTTAGTTTGTAACGTTTATTAAAACAAATCAAATTATTTATCCACTGAGACATTATTTAGTTTACAGTGAATTTGCTGTTGTAAACTTTTTGTGTTGCTAGTTAAGTAAAAAAATTAAAAAAACATAATTAAAAAAACAAGACAAAACAAAAATTCCCCAGCAATGAAAAGGAAGTGATAAAGAACCGGAACGACAAACGTATGAAGAAACAGCTTTAACCATAACTGTTCTTAAAGCTGAGCAGAGGATGAGTTCAAATCTGTTCACCACAAGCCTTATTTTGTAATTATATATATTTTAAAAAAATCAATACATATGGTTGTGGATTTGTTTGAAGAATTGTTTCTGTTGCACAATACTTCCAGTTCTTTGCTCTGTGTCATGTTGCCACTGGTTAGTCTTTAGTTTTATTTTCTAATTGTCAGTATTCCTGTCATTTCCTGTTTTACCCCTGATCACCTCTCCTCCTGTATCCTGTCATTCCCCTGTCTGCTTGTTATTGTCCTCCCATGTGTTCTGTGTCCTCCTCTCCTCACCTCCCATGGCCACGCCCCTCACCGGTCCCAGCAGCTGCAATCACTCTCCCCAGATCACCACCTGCAGGTGGCTCGCTTACCTGATCACCTCCCCTGACTATATGTAACCTGCCCCTGCACTCTTCTGGTTGTCGGTGCATTACTTCTGGACACTGCGAGTTCCTGCTAAACACCGCAAGGACCGCCAGTCGTCCGTCCTTCGTCCATCTGTTCCCGTTCCTCCTGCTCCTGTTCCTGCTGCAGAGCTACCAGTCAGCGCCACCAGTCGGTTGAGTTGCCCTCCCGACTTGGAAGGAAATAGACACTTTAGGTGCCACTGTTTGTTTGTTTTAATAAAGACTGTATTTTGAACTGATACCCGAGTCTGTGTGCCTCCATTTGGGTCCTGTTAGACACTCCACCTCATAACACTAATCCTTTCATATTTTCATTTTCTAGGCTAAATATTTTGCAATATTATGTAAATATTGCGATGAAAATGTATGTCCCATGAGCAGACAATTTTCTTTTTTTTTTTTTACATTGGCTTTATTTTTCTTACCAGATGTTACCTGGGTTTGTTTGACTGGGTTGTTTGTCTACATCAATTATAACAATATTTACAATCTTATAAAATTATAAAAAAAACCAAAAAAACATTTGTTAATCATGGCAAAAATCCCACATACCAAAACACACACCTGAGACTGCGGATACACACTGACAAAACCTCTGTAGGTCACAACACACACACCCCCAAAAATCCAAATACTTCTGACCTCAGCTCTGCACGTCCCTCCAAAGCTTGTGGAGAACAAGCCTCCCTCTGACTGAATGTGAATTTCAATAAATGTTAAATCCCCCTCTCTCTCTGTTTGTGTGTATGTAGTCAGAGACTGTCACCTCTTATTATGGGAAAACATTTTATCATGACAGGAATCTGCAGAAACAAGCAAACCCCTAACAAGGAGGGCTACAAGTTGCCTGGTTTTAACAAGCACCCTTCACAATATGCATCTGACAGCCTTAGAAACTATCTGTGTGTGTGTGTGTGTGTGTGTGTGTGTGTGTGTGTGTGTGTTTTCATTATACCATTTGCTAGAATTGTCATTACTTATTGATGCCACTTCTGTTTAGAATGCAGCGTCACAGCAGTAGGTGGCACAATACTGTCATAAACACACACACACACACACACACACACACACACACACACACACACACACACACACACACACACACACACACACACACACACACACACACACACACACACAGGTACACATTACATACATTTGTTATTTCCAGAGTTGTGTTAAAGGAAATCAGCAAGAGGCCTTGCTTTCAAACCCACTGATTCCCTCCTTCCCTTTCCTCTTCCTCCCTCTTGTCTGTTACTAGTGCTGTCCTCATCTCATATCTACAATAGTGACGAAGCTTTTTGGACAATTTGTTCAGTTTGATTTATGCTCTTTCAGTTGCTTTTGTTCAGAACAGTATCACTAAATGGCAGACTCCAGAAAACCAATTATAGTGCATTATAACGAAATGAAAGGATTTTATAATTAAGACCAGCCTTGACAGGTGCAATACACCACATATAGGAGAGATGGAATTATTTTACATATTTATATGGTCAGACCGCAAGTATTTAGACCATTATTTTCTTTCTTTCAGGCTCTTGTGTCTCTGTGTAACTCAAAGGTTGTTAATAGATTACAGCACAAAGACTCAGAGTTAATTTGAGTGTTGATATGAACAGTGAAATAATTATGTGGCAGATGCATGGTGTTCATCACTACTTAATGTGAATGGGCATGTTGGGCAAAGTCCTAGCCAGGACTTTCACAATAAGTGCTAAATGTGAAATACGGCGGTGCAGAGGGCGCTTACAGTTTGAAGTGCCCAAAAAACTCAACATGGTACAGGAGGCTTTTCTTTCAACAAGAAAACAGAGATAAATTAAAGATCATCTTCTTTAATCTGAAGGTGTAGCAACAAAGAACAACCGAAAAGTAACTTCTGTGAAGAATATCGCAGAACATCTCTTCACAGATTTGTCCCGAGTGTAATAATAATGGTATGTATGTCAGTTATGCGTAACACATGCACACATACAGATTTATTAGCTGGAAGAATCTCTTTAGTTCAGGACTAAAGCTGCTGGCGCTTACTTGAAATTGTTCGTTTATGACTTGTGCCGAGCTAAATATTGTGCATTAATATCTGTGTTCAACTTACGAATGTACAGTGCAACAGGGTTAGGAGTTGATTTGGTTTACAAAGTGAGAACATTTTTAGGTTTACACGAGCAGTAGGAATTGTTATTTATTAATTTGTGTTTTTTAAATGGAAAGAATCCAAATGAAAAATAATAAGACATCCGCAGCAGCGACAGATCTCATCAGATCCTAAAATGTCATTATCCTAAAACTTTTTTACATCAGCAGTTACTGTTTAATGATTAAGGTGATACACATGGTGACTTGCTCTTTGCAGTTGTTGTTACACCGACAGTAAAATGTTGACAATCCCTCCTGGTGTGTATCCAGATAGCCATTACGGTGTATTGTCTGTTTTTACATTACACTCTCTCCAGGTAAGCCTCTGATTTGCAGTGTAATCCTCTACTTGGCATGGCAGGCAGGCCGGCTACCTGCCTCTGTGCTTCGGTGTGTGTCTGGTGGAGACGTTTTGTTTCTCTGCTAGTATGTATGAGAGTGTGTCTGTGTGGCATTATGCATGTGTGCACTCAAGGAGGGTGTGTGGGTGCGTGTACATAGACATGCTAGGCTGCATTTCATCTCAGGGCTTAGGGCTCATCCTGCAGTGGCAGGGACCCAGGTGTTATTTAGAATTAAGGCAGACTAACACGCACACATATACACAGTCGTGAACACTGATAACACAAGTATCATTCTGTCAGCAATGCGGACAAAACACTCGTATGAACATCCAGACACACACACACACACACTCACAGCTTGTGGTTCTGCACAGGACAGTGGCTTCTGGTATGTGCTTTAAAAGAATAGCAAGTAAGCCAGCTGCACACAGGACACCGAGGACAGCTAAAAAATATACCTCCGCACAAGTGTCTTCTGCATTTCCCTCAGTGCATACAGTGGAGAAACAAATTGTGCAGCTCTGGTCACCTATTGCCTTCATTTTAATTTTTTTTAAAAGAGTCTCAAGAGTCCACCGTCCAATAAGATTTAAAAACAATGCTCACACTGACAATGCTACAAGTGGATGATGTTCACATCCGAGTTTTCAAAAACACAAAAGTGTCATAAGATGGTCATTATTTTTACAGGTATTTGGTCAGAAAACAAATAATTTTAACTGGATGATGGAAACAAATTAAAAGTCAGGGGGTTCACCAAAGTGAATACAGTTTTGATACTTGGGACCTGGAATGTCTGTACCAAATGTCATGGTAATCTATCCACGAGTTGTCCATACATTTCCATAAAACATATTTAGCCTTGCCACTGTCCGTTGAGGATTGTTTCCACTCGCTGCATCTTAATGTGTGTAGAGCACGTGTTAATTTTGTATCTACTGGAGCAGCATTTAGCCATTCACATCATACACCGTGTGTTGCACCATCGCCGCCACTGTTGGAACTACTTCAACATTATCGCACCTGGCCACTCCCACTGTTCACAAAACGGTTCCGCCCCTTTGAAGTGGCTGAGCCAACCTTATAGCGGATAGGGTATGATAAACACAGCAAAGACTGAAGCCGAGAGGAATAGTCGGGTGGAGCCAGCCTACTGTTTCACTACGTAAGTGATCTGCTGAAAAGGAAGAAAAGAGACATCTCAAGGGGAATGGGAACTCAGAAAGATGTGAGAGACAACAGAAAGGCATGTGATAGGATCAAAATGATGGAATAGGAAAGAGAAAAAGGTTATGAAAGACAGATGAAGAGGAAAGGAAGAAAGAAAAGGACAAATGACAGCAGGATTAGAATCAAGAAAAAGGGATTGAAGTCTTTGAGGATTTGGACTCCCAAATCAAAGATACTTTACTTTCCTACAGAAGTCTGCTCAGTGTTTAATGACAAAAGGACTCATAGGCGAACTGACATGCCAGCCGGGCAATTGGCTGAAATGAATCGTCTGGGGTGAGAGCGTTTTCTTTTTACAGCACCCCTGACAAAGGCTCTTTAATGAGGTAATGAGGTCTGTGCACACCCACCCACCCACACACACACACACACACACACACACACACACACACACACACACACACACACACACACACACACACACTCTGTACAATAAAGAGCCATGTTGGCCTTGGAAGTTTTGTTCTTCTGCTCTAATATGTACCGATCACTGTCACTGGCTCGTTGCATCTAAGGCCTTTTTAACTTCCTGGATTTACAAGATTTTACAAGAAACTAGTCTTGACAGCTTCGGCATAAAAGTAATGATCAGCTAAATTTGTGTAGAACGCTTACAGAAACCTCATCCAAACCTCTGACACAAAGTGCAGGTGATCCTGTGGAAGAACAGCAGATTGGTTCAGATTTGGTTTGCACTAGAAATGACGAGTTTAGAATGTAACTACAAATAAATGAATACTCGGAGACTATTGTTTTTTTTTTTTTTTGTGTTATTAGTCACTACCACCAAAGGAAAATGAGTTCACTGTGCATGATCATTATTTTCTCTGGTATTTGACATGTGGCTGATGTGGATGTTATTGCACTTTGTAGCCCACAAGGCTTCTCTGAGCATTTGTAGTTGTTTTTCCATTCTCGTGCGTACAGACGTATTCTGTAAAATGAAGGTCGACTGATCAGAATTTATTTTTTTAACTGAAATATCTATTTAGAAGATTATTATTATTATATTAGTGTAAATCAGACCAGGTCAGAGAGGCAGCAGGTGGATCCCATGGCAACCCCTGTAACACTGCATGGGCTCGGATATTATAAAATGAATTAAACTGTGGACAGAGTTACTTTAAAATCCTTTGCTGATAATGCTTGAGGCTCATTTTTTTCATCCTTAAGTTTGGTGGCCCACTTTGCTAACATTAGTCTGTGGGTGATCCCCTATAATGTGAGCCCTCATGTCATATTCCCAAAGTATTTAACCTTCGTCTTGCTTCATGTGATGTATGAGTCATAAATCTTGCCTGGCGGGGTGATTATACAATTCAAAATGTGTTCTAATGCGACTCTACTCTGTGTGTGCACTACACTGTGTCAACCTGAGAAGAAACTATAACATTATTCATGGAGGACAGAACACATTTATGGAATTGATTTAGAAATATACAAGATAAAAACTGCGATTGTGACGTGAACTGTTCTTCCTTATCTCCACCGCAAGTGGTTTTATAGAGCAAAACCAACACAGCAGACACAGAGATGGAAAAAAATGCACATTTCATAACTGTATTATTGACATATGATTGCATGCACAGCTGATAATATGTCTCAACAACGTGTCTGTGGTTTTTAGTTTTCAGACACAAATATCCATCTGTAATTGTCTTCCTTTTAAAATTGCCAGTATACGTCTCGTCTTCGAGCTCCATCACCCAATTTCCCAGCAAATCCATTTTTATTAGTGTGTTATTTTTTGAGCTGCTTGCCGCCTGTTTGATGTGCCTCTTACCCATATTGGCAAGCTTATTTCCATGAGTACATGCGGCTGATAGTTAAAAAGATTCATCTCAGAGGTTTTGCTCACATATGACACAGATCTCACAGGAAATTATATATATATATATATATATATATATATTATTATTTTATTTATTTATTTTCAAAATGTGTTTTGGGACACATTCATTTGGAAATGAACCTGATATAATTACATGTGAGCCATTGCATTTATAACAAAATATTTGTAATTAGAGGACACATGCTGGAATCGCACCTCCATGGGCTTCAGATTGCTCTTATTGCGTCGACTGACATTTTTGACTTTTGAGTATAGATGAAGATTGCAGAAACACCGCTTTCCAAATTCTATTGTATGACTGCATGAGACTTTGGATTCCAGGATTTGTTTTTATTAGGATTTTTATTCATTTCCAGGTTGAACTATGTAATCACTTGAACTATTCTTCAACCTTGATCTTGACCGGATCCATGTGTCAGTGGGATTTTCCTCCTCAGACTCATCAGGCTTTTTTCAGGGTTATTTCACAACCTTTAAGCTCATATCTTGATCATTATAGGGGCTCACCATTCATGCCATATCTTGTTTGTTTTTAGAACACTCTGGGCTATCCAGATCTTTAATCATTTAATTTGATAATGTTTGGGAATGTTTTATGTGAGCCTTTGTATCAAAGAAAAAAGTATGTTTTTCTTATGAAATTATGTTTTTACATGTATCTCACCAGAAAATATTGTCAGTAAATATATCTTTTCATAGTTGTGTAGAATCTGGCAATATCTGAACCATGTTTGTGGAACACTGTATGACTGTATGAATTTGAAAAATGATGTGCTCAGTGCCGGACAGAAAGTAAATGCCATGAGTGACTCCAGGTGGCCAGAGGCCCAAACCAGGGACTCACATTCAGGGCATACGGCCCTGTGATTTGTAACTCAGCTGTAGTGTAGGCCCACAATATATTATTATTATTATTATTATTATTATTATTTCATAAAAAGTGGAATGTAATGCCAGCTTTACGTTAGAGACAGTATAGAGGTCAGCTGTGATTTCAAAAAACACTTTGTTGTACAGAGAAATGACGGGTATCATCAGAAAGGGTAAGTCCTTTATTTTGATATACAGCACGTTGTGAAGCGATCGGGACTTTGGGAGTTATTCGATTAAGAGTAGCGGGGGTGGAGGTGCATGCAGCACTTCATGCAGAGTGTAACGACGACGCAAATTCAACTTCGATTGTCTCCGTAACACTTTGTCACCGACATTTTCGGAAAGCTCGGGTTGTGTAGTTCCACAGAATATGCGTTACATCTCTCTGTGATAAATACTCGCTGCGCTATTCAACTGAGAAGAAAAGGGAGTAGATTTGAACGCACTTTGCATTCATCAGGTTTGAAGGGTTAATTTGTCTTTCAGCTGCATCAAAGGTTATTTGATAATATCAGAGCTTTCTGCAGAGAAACCAACTTTTCAAATCATTTGAGAGCCGGTCGTATAAATTAATCACGAAATGTAATTCCCTGTAAAACCTGCTGAAGGCCACATGCTGGTTGGTTTTATGTATTGTGATGCAGAGATTCCTCCTCTGCTGCTGATTTGTTTCGTGCACCTTGTTAGAGACTAATATTTTGCTCCAGGCGGTTCAGTTTCTTTATTTTGTTGTCCTTTCTGATGCCATATAGAACTTTTGATTCCAGTTTAACTTTGGACACAACCAATTTGGATTAAGGAGCAGTTGACTAATTGCCCCATCGCCCCTCCTTCACCTGGAATTTGGCTTCGGCTGAAAACCATCAGCAGTCAAGCCAGTGAGGCAGATATTTCACTGCCTTTGTCTTTCCACACTTTTGAATCTGTCCAAAGGATTTTTGTTGTCTGTCTTGTTGAATGCAAATTGATCAACAAGGGTTGATGTAATGTCAGTAGAAAGGCTGTCTGAGACTCATAACGAGAAGTTTGGATTGGCTCTGATTGGAGCCAGCGCTTTGAAAGAAAACGAGGCCGCGTTTGGCTTCTATCACTCAAATAAATCACCTCCCTGACGAGTGGATTGGACACCGGCTGCTTCTGCTTGATTGCTGGTGATCAAACACATCCTTGGTAATGACATTTGCAGCTTGTTATTGTTGTTTTTCAGTTATTTATTTTTAATCGCTTGTTTGTTTTTGCTTTTCCTGGGTTTTTTGGGACTTTTCATATCAGTCCAACGCTGGCCAGACACTTTTATTTTGTTGTGCACATTCAAAGTCCTGAGCGATCTTTCCCTTTCATCCAGTTCCACAGCAAACCAAACTTTCCAACTGACCAGCACTTGTCGTGTCCTCAAGTCAAGTGCCGTAATTATTCATGGTCCCAGTGTTAATTTGTAGGTGTCATTCTCATATTTAGGATTTGACTTGTACAAAAAGAAAAACTGAATGTAATAGCTAGCCTACCATGAAAGTTCCTTAACACATTCATGCTGTTGTGAACCTTCAATTGGGGTTTGGATTCAATTGCATTATATCAAATAAGTATAAAGGGGCACAGCTATTGTCAAATAGAAAGCAGATTCTGCATCAAAATGTAACTGAGCTTCCAGCTATTGCTTTTCATGTGTTCTTATGAGTCTTTTCTCGTACTCGTGGAGTGTTGTTTATTTTCTCAGCAATAATGCACTTAATCAAATAAATGTGCCAATGTCAGTCAGATGGCAAATTTTCAACTGCTGTCCCTCGGCCAGCTGTTAGATTAGTCATCAAACTAACAATAAAACAACAGCATGTACAATCAGTATGAGAGAAAGCAAGTTGAAATTTGCAGTAGCTGAACAGGATAAAAAACACCGATATTTGTTTAGCTTGTGAATGAACTTTGGTTGATGAGTTTGAAGTAATCGTATACATTAGCAAGTCAATGACCCTAAAGTCACGTCGGCCTTTTGTCAAGTTACTTACTAATATAGAAACTAGCTCCAGCTATTAATAATCTTCCCTGGCAATTCCTGGTCAAAATAAGTGAGCAACTAAAACCTAGAAGCTGTGAACGTATCATGAATGTTTCTTACATTGTAGATAATATCAAAGTGGTTTGCTCAGAGGTCTGTCTGGATCTGGGCACGCTCCATAGGAAATCATTTGCAGTCGTTGCATCCTACTCGACATAGACCTCGGGTTAATATTAAAAATATTAGAGCAGCTTTAACCAATCGGTATGTGCTAACCCTAATCCTACATTTACAAAATAACACTTGACTTCAACGTCATGGCACTTAACCACCAACATGGTCGCTGTTTGGTCCGCCCTTCAGAGTGGCTGAGCAAACGTCTGACACATAGACTGTATATAAAAGCGGACGTAGCCTCCGGCTCTGAAAAATTAGGCCGATGCAGAAGTGCCTTAAGCTGCAAGACTACCAAGAGCCACTAGAGGTCGGCTCCAAAAAGCCTCTGGCTCCATAAACTCCCATTAAACTTCTCATGAAATACAAAGTCAATGAAATGTCTCCACCAGTTATCTCAGTGTTGTTAGCTATAGTCAATCATTCTCATTAGTTTTCTGTCTGTCCAATTTAAAATAATCCATCATTAATTAGAAAATAAGCTTCAAAAAGACATGTTTTTTTTGTTTTTTTTTTGGGGGGGGTGTCTGTTTCTTTGACAGGCCTGTGGTGCAGTCAGCTTACAGCTACCGGTGGTGGGACGTAGTATTGTCAGGTTTCCAATCCGATCAGTCAGATCCACCACTGGCTCCTCCCCCAGCTCATAAAAATATTGTCACTTCAGAATCCAAACCGCTCTGAACTAGCAAGATGGTGACAGCGAAAATCTGCACTCGACAGGTGTCATTGTTGGTTGCCGCATGGTCTGACAGAACCAGGCTAACTAAGATCCAAAGATCAGCTTCCCCAAAAAGTTCTCAGTGTACAAAATTAAGTCTTTTGCCAAAGACTTCTATGAAGAGTTTAAAGCTTGCAGCTTAAGACAAATAATCGTTATGACTGTCATCATCATCACCACCTTGTGTGCCTTTTCACTATTTCCTTCCTCCCAATTTAATTTCAGTCCTGTCAGCTTTATTGGTACAGTAAAAGACCGATGTAAATACGGGAAAAAAAGTGACATTAGAGTCTATATTGAAAAGCTTAAACCTTGCTGATGCAACAACAGTTGGCTGAGCTGAAATATGAACGATCCTTTTCAGGGCTCTAATTGCTGATCATTATAGCACGTATAGGGGGCTGTGTGTGTATTAGCGTGTGTGTGTTTGTTCATTTGATTTTGTGTCTTTTGTTCTGTACGCACATAGTTATCGTCACATTATGTACCTGGGTGTGGGAGCTCACAGTGTATACATAGTGTGTGTGCAATAGTGTGAGTACAGAGTTATTGGTGGTATAAATCAAACCCTCTAATTGGTCAGGAGCTATAACCCCAGCAGGAGGTTCCTCCTCAGACTGCTGCTAATTGGCCACCTGCCGCGCAGCGCAGCGCACCGTTGGTCTAAACTAGGAGTCACTCAACGCCAGAGTGCCAACAGGTGTGCATGTTTGTGTGGTAAAAGTGTGTCTTTCTCTCTTTTTTTTCCTTTATGTATGTATGTGTGTTTCCTCGCCTCACCTCTGGCAGAAGAAGCAGAGATGCGCATGTGTTTGTGTGTTTTTTTTACCACAGGTTAATCAAAGGTTACTTTCAACACACTGTGTTGTAAATTAACCTTTGTTTCTTAGGTCTTTCGTCTCCTGTAGAGAAAAAACAGACAGCGTAAAATGTTCCTTGTACTGAGTGTAAATGAGGATATGTGCACGTGTGTGTGTTTGCATGTACATCCAGGTCTTCGGATATTCATTCTAAATGTCAAACTTCAAAGGGCCTTTCAAATTGTCTTCATTTCCAGAGACACTGCTGCAAAAACTGCAGCAACAGAAACACAAGTTGAACATTGTTAAACAGTGAAAGTATATATCCAGATTGTTCTCCTCAACCTTCCTTGTGAGGATCATACTGACCTGTAAGTAGAAGTGGCTGTGTGGACAACCATAAAGCCTCTGGGGGATAAATGCTGGATATAAGATATGCCTGCAGTTGGTCCAAACATCACCAATATAAGTGAAGGGATCCAGTGTGTAGATGCTCTTAGAATTGCAACTAATGACCTGCTTATCTTTTACAGCCAATGAAAGCGGAGGAACACCTGTTCAACAATATCAAAAGTGCTCCATATTGTAATCGGTATGAAGTCTATTTGCTCTGTGATGGACCGGTGAGCTATCCAGGCTACAAGTCAGCTGGGAGGATCTGATGGTGACATAACGGCTGACGTTAGCACTTGTTCCAGCAGACCTCTGCCAAACCAGCATAATGTCTACTAAAAGTAAACTTTATCCCAGCCCGGTTATATGTGGGAAAAAAAAAATCGGCAGCGAGAAACTTTGCGGTTTGCAGGTGAACTAGCCGAATCGATCTGCAAGAAACGTGGTCACGGCCATGACAGTCTTCGTCTGACCGGACAGGAAGAGATGCTCCTCATTAATATGCAAATATATGTGAATTATGTGTAAGTCCAGTGCTTCTTGCCCCTCTTTTCAAACCCCTCTTCTATACGCCGAAACAGGGACATGAAGTTGGAACCTAAAAAACGAAAGATAGAAACTTGTGACACTGAAAGAATACAGTGTAAAAAAAACCCTCTGTAATCCAAATACATAAGAAAAAAATAAGATTGTAAAATTATACTTTGAATGACTGTTACTCTTCAGAGAATGCTTTTTTTTTTTTTTTTTTGTTCAGCGCTGATTCCTTTTTCAGTTTCAGGTTTTGTTTTTCGTGGCCAAATTAATGACACTGTTGTAGTGCCATAAATAAGCAGACGAGTGACGGGAAGACTGAGGAAGAGGAGAGTGTAGGTACAGCAGTAAACATGAAGTAACTACAGGACTTAATAGTTACAGGTAGTGTGTGATGATGATGATGATGATGATGATGATGATGATGATGATGATGAAGATGAAGATGATGATGAAGATGATGATTCCTTCAGCTAATGTCTGCGATAATAAGAGACGCTATCATAAAGTGAGACCTATACATACTGCTGGTGGTCACTTAATCAAATCAAATAGTGCAGCTGCTGCTTCTCTGCTTAAATATATGTCTGCAATGTCTATAAGAAAATATTTTTTCATTTCCAACAACAGGCAACACATTTGTCCTCTGATTATTTTCAGCCATGGTGGTAACAATTAGCACATTTCTTTGTTGTATTACTGTGATTAATATCTGTGGGATAGCTCTCCACCTACAGTACGTTCATATTGTTTGGTGTGGCTGCTCATTAAACATGCACCGTCATTGGGTGAAATGTAGATCAAATTATAAAGATGCAACTATGAATAAAACAAAGAGGTGAGCTATTAACTATGTGAACCTGTTTGGATATTTGAATGCTGTATGAACTGAATAATACATGGAACAGCTGCATCAACTGGGGCCGCCCAGGTGAAAAATGCCAGGGATGATTTCTTTGTGTCTTTGTGTATCCTGTCCAGCCTGAGTCTGAACACAAACAGCTTGAACTTTAGGTCGCCCAGCTGCAGCAATCTTTACTGTAACAGAGGCTCGCGGTACGCTTGTAATTTACTAGATTAAAATTATTCGTCAATTCTAGTTACCTTATTAATTAGTTATATATCAACTATTTGTAATCCTCTAGTGAGCCTTCAAAAAACTTAAGAAAAGAAAAAAAAAGAATGTAATTTAGTACATTCTACTGAAGATTCACTCTTTTAATGGTTTGAAACAAAAAAAGCAGCGGTTAAGGTAAAAACGTTCAGGCTAATCAATTCAGGACAAATTAATTTGCTTTGGTTTAGTCCAAAGAAAAAGACAACAGACAAAAAAATAAAAAGTATGATGAGGCAGTCTTGAAAAAAAACAACAGAATGAACTAAACTGAGGTTTGATTCTTTTCAGAGAAAATACCTTTAATCAGTTTTAAATCCAGGGCTGAGAAAGTTGTATCCACCTCCTGATCCAATTACTTATTTACTGCAGTCTAATCAGTTAACAAAAGGCCATTCTCACCTTCCCACAGAGCAGCTAATATAATCTAATCAATCAGTTTTGCTGCCTTCATTAAGCATTAATGAATGTTTAAACTGTGGTGCATCTCAAGGTTCCACTGTGTGTTTTTCACATCAGTATGATTGACCTACGTATGTGTGTGTGTGTGTGTGTGTGTGTGTGTGTGTGTGTGTGTGTGTGTGTGTGTGTGTGTGTGTGTGTGTGTGTGTGTGTGTGTGTGTGTGTGTGTGTGTGTGTGTTTGTGTTTGTGGTACAAAAAGAAAGCAGATCAAAATAAAATAAAATAAATTAAGAGTACATGACGGACATGGAGAGTTTGTATTTAAGTATTTATAGTATGGTCGATCAAAAACAAAATAAAAAGTACAATTAATTACAGTTTGGCTTGTTTGTACTGTCTTTAAAGACTTTGTATGTGCCTGTGCTGAGCTCAGATCAATGCCACCAGTCCATTATTGGTAATTTAATCAATGTGCTCTCTGTTAGAAATGTCATTAGTTCTAAGACAATTCATAGTACGTCATAAATTGTATGTGTGTGTGTGTGTGTGTGTGTGTGTGTGTGTGTGTGTGTGTGTGTGTGTGTGTGTGTGTGTGTGTGTGTGTGTGTGTGTGTGTGTGTGTTTGGGTTTCATCAGTGGTCATTCATGTAGTCGGTGTGTGTTTATGGGGAGTTTCATAAGTGTGTTTTCAGACTGTGTGATGAAGTGAGAGAAGCGAAGCAGATCAGTCACATTGATCTTACGTTAACCAATGAAGAACTAAAAACCCTGTGTGTGCAAATAGATCTTTGTGGTTATAGCATGGAAAGGATGGGACCAATAATCTTGTATGATTTCATCTGTCTCTAACACCACTTAAGTTAGTTTTCTATCACTGGTTAAATTATCCTTTTTTTCTGTTTACTCCAGTATGTAATTATTATTACAGTAATTATTATTTCCCATATTACTGCATTATTGTGTTTGTAAACATCATAAGTTATATCAATATCTCAAAAAATGTCAACCAAAATCTGAATTATCCAAAATCTGGAAGTGTGGAAGAAGTGATGGTCCCACATTTTTTAGTTTTTGTTTCTTTGTGCTCTTTTAATGATAGATTATAAAAGGTGTAGAACCACAAATCTCTTTCCACAGCCTGAAGTCAAAATAATCATTCATAGTTTTTTGTCCTAACGCTTGTTGTGCGTATACTCTGCATAGCTAAAATATTCTGGGCTGCACGAGGACGTCTACGTAGTGGTTTGTGCAGACCATCGCAGAGTTCATCAGATGTAAACATTTACTCATCTTAAGCAAGAATCAAAAGCAATGGAACTGGCTTCAAAAGTTAGCATTTTGATACGAAGGTCAATCAAAAAGCGCAGCACTGTGACATGCACTGGGCAGGGGGAAGCTAAAACTTTTATGAGTAAGATTAATCAACATCAGCACCTGAGCTACACACGCTTTTGTTACCACCGGTCCAGGACTATGATTTCTTAACTTAAGCAGAAAGCACACTTTGAGGTTTGTGTCAAATTTTGGGGGGAAAAGAATGAAGTGGCAGGGAGCCTAATTCAGCAAGTATGGGTGATGGGGAGTGACAATTATGTTGCTGGGGGGCAAAAAACGTGCCAATTTTGAACGTGCTGTGAACGATGTCAAGCTGAAGTACCCAAGTCATTGCACAGTCAACATCACAGTTGTACTTGGCATTGACAGTGTGTACCACAACCCCATGAATGTCAAAGAAACCCACCTGGTTTTACTCCTGACTTGATGAGCCTTTTCCAGTCTTGGGCAGCAACGTTCTGCCCCTCTGAAATGCAAATGTCTCTCAAAGCACCTCCTGGGGTTCATTGCTTTATTGTCTTGCCTGAAGCATTGGTTGTCTTTCTGTTGCAGTTTTTTTCTTAGTTTGACACAAAATTTGACAGTGAGCTCTCTGCTCATATCTATGGAGAGATCGCAGAAGTGCCCGGACCAGTGACCACGACACTGCGTAACTCAGGCGCTGATGTTGATCAAGCAATGAATTTGGAATACTAACTCACAAAGGTTAAAGCTTCCCTCTGCTCTGTGCACCATTTGGAGCAGTCTCTAGACATTTTGGATTGCACCTTGGATGGTAAATTTCACATACAGTACATTAATGCAAATAACAAAAGTTTCACAGATTTTTTTATGCGAATTTCAAGAATATATTAAGACTGTTAAACTTATAGGTTTGAGTACGTGCTGGTTGGTAATAAACACACCATTTGTACTCCCAAGCTCTGGCAACTTAAGTCTACCATTTGCTTGCAAATTGCAATTTTGCACTTTTCTTTTTTCTTCTTCCAAGAGAACAAAGCATGATGTATTTTTTCCACTTTCAAGGTAATTGTTGCATAGCAGTTAAAATGATCCCTCTATTAAAGAGTAAAAACCCTTCTTTCTGCATAGTGTAGGTTTGTGATTACTTTTTTAGACTTTTGTGGGACTCATTAGAACAGTTGAGTTTAAGTAACAACTCATTTTCGGTGCCCTGTGGAGATCATACACTCACACACACACACACACACACACACACACACACACACACACACACACACACACACACACACACACACACACACACACACACACACATACAGATATACAGTTTACTGAGTATATATTTGTGTGTACATGCCTTCAAAGTGGAGAAAGTCAAGAAACAACCTCAAGGGAACCGGAGGGATGAACACCACTGTGATCCCAAGCGGTTTCTGCAAATCAGTGGCCTCCTGGAGGGAAAGGGAACCAATGACAAAATGCCTCCAGACACAGCGGGCCAATGAGAAACCACCTAGTGAGCAACACAGGAATGATGTTCTCATGGGGGGATTGGTTTCACGGTCGGTGGGGCATTTGAGTTCTAAGAGGCCAACTACTGACAGAAACACAGCGAGGACAATGATTACAATATCTACCATTGCAGTTGGATAAATGAATACTGTTGTGACATACACCACACATTCCTTCAGTGTTTTCAGAGGTGCCAAAGGACCTGTTAAAACGACAAATGTGTACAACCGTGCGTTTAGTTGTAAAGTCGTTCCCTCAGTCATGCTTGACTCTGTAACAGAAGGTCATGATTTTTTGTAGCTGTAATGTTTACACATTTCAGTGGTTTTATTGCTACTTTATTCAATTTGTTTTTGCTAATTTTATTCCCATTTCACAAATTGTGAAATGTGTCAGCTGTCAGTCTAGTGTCCTTGGTGGGGAAATTAATGTCACTCCCAAATCCCTGTCGCTTTATGTTTATGTTTTATAATGCATCCATGTCAGCTGGCTGACTTGAATGATGGTAGAATGTTTTGTACACACACGAGACCCCTCAACACTACATCCATTCACTGTGCAAATCAGCATCTTGGACTTGGTGCTTCCAAGTCATAGCATTTTTCCAATGATAAAATGTCCATCTTTTTTGTAATTGTAATTGTTTAGAATTTATTTTAACATTAACTTTATATGCAAACACGGATGATGCAGATGGGATGTGAAATAAGAAGAATGACAGTCAATAAATTAAAAAAATAAATAAATGACACCCAACTTAAATGGCAGTAACAAGGAAGCCCCAATAATTGCCACATGCACTATATACACATGCATATATATAACCATATACCATCTCTACAATTGTTGCACTTTTAATGTAAACCAGAATTTGTTTTTTCATATTGGGCAACTTCTGCTTTAGATCTTCTTCACTCTGGCAAATATATTTTCAAAGGCTGCAGTGTTTGTCATGAGTTATGACTACTGTGTAAACTCTGACCTATGTGAACCTTTCCTGTTTAAAGTCTGCTTTACTAAGGCCTGCTGGCACGACAGATGTGTCCTTGAACAGACATAATAGTGGCCATTGTAGTAAAGGTTGTTTAAGCCAACTTTCAAGGTTTTTTAGTCCCACTTTCCAAAAGGGCAGAACCCTGGGAGTTCAAGAGAGCATGGAAACATTTGTCCACTTCTTTATTACATTTTCAGCATTTATTGTTCTGGGTTAAGCCCATTTTTAGCTTACTATATTTTTGGCATCCCTTTTAAGATAATCTATGTTTGAGATCACATCTGGCTTCATCGCCCAACCAAGATCCTTTTGCAATATAAGTCCTCAGCTTTCCCACATTCTAGTCTGACTATTGGACATTTTTCTGTTATATATTGGCACAAACTGGAGAGGATGCTTTAGGAACGCGTGACTGTTGATTTCGTATTCTATATTTTTCTTTATTGATTGTCAACAGAAATATGCTCTGCTAGTCCTCAGCTCTTAAATACTTCCAGAAATCCCCGTTATTAGTGGGTTAAATTGCTCCTTCAGGGTCCTCATATTATATACATCAACAATCCCTTTTGCCAACCATGTATCACATAAAAGTACCTTTTTCCCAGTACAGATTGAAGGGTTATCCCAAACGGAAGACGAGCTATGTTTATGTTGCGGTATCCCTAAAATCGTGTGTATCCTTTCCCATGCACAATGGGAAAGTTGTAAAATGGAGGTTCCTTCTTTTATCTGCGTTGCTGTGTTTGTCTATGATAACAGAAGATGTCAGCACCCCCTCCATCTTTACCCACCCAGGGGTTACACCCGTACTTTGTTCAATGTCTCGCTTATCTTATTCATCTCAAATGCTATAATACATAATTCCATATTCAGGAGGACTTATCCACCTATTGCTCTTGAGGCCGAGCTTCTTCAGAGGATTGTGTTTCTTCCTGTATCTTTGACTGACCTCCACCTGTCGGTATACCTCGGCTCTATAACATTGTATCTATTGTGTTTACTTGGCAGCAGTGGTGAATAGTAATGGCTTACACATAATAGTAAGTTAAATAAAAAACACTTTAACTCTGTTCACCTCATTAATTTTAGTACATCGTGACCAAACACCATTATACCTGATAGAAATATTTGGGTAATGGTAAGAATCACTGAGAAACATCATCAAACCATGACCTTGTGAGGGGCAAAAACACAGATCTACTAACATGTAATCTAACCAAAGTATTAATCCTGCTGTTATTCCTACCAGATCTCTGCTGCCCCACCCGCAACTCTGCACCAGGAACTCTATGAAAGTTGAATTGTTTGTTTTATGTTTTCCATCATTTACATACCTCCAAAATGTTGCCATAAAATGAAATGACTAGTTTAATTAAGCCTAGAGAAAAGACTATCGCTGTTCAACACAGCTTCCATAAACAATGATGCTGCAGCTTTAAGCTCATAAATCTCTCTCCTAGAGGGGATGGAACTAATTGCCAATGCCCTACAACAGGTGTACCTCAGCGTTTACAGCTTGCTGTCAGAGATAGTGACGATTAAACACTTTAACAGCTTGTGGGAGGGATCATTAATTCATACTCCTCCAAATTTAGCAAACATAAAGTTTTGCTCCAATTTGCTAGTTTCCTTTGGTAGAACATGGGATACTATTAAATAAGAAAGGTATCAGTCAAGCATTAATGTTGAGACAAATGTTCAGAATACCCTTCCTTTGTTGACGGCTGCAACAACCATACCAGTGAAGGGGTCCGCATGAAGCATCATGTGAACCAAAGGTATCCACATACGTCAGGGGGAACCGAAGTACAATTAATCATAGCTGTTTGTTTTCCTCCTTTTTCATGAACCTGGACTACAAAACACATGAAAATTACTATGAGGGCAAAGAACTACACAGCGCTTCTATCTAAAAATAGAATGATACTAAAACACATAATGGATTTGACAATTTTAGACAAGTGTTTTAATTGTTTGTGTCATGTAACACTTTGTAGATTGAATCATGTCTAATGATAGGTTCAGGAGGAACACAGCCAACACTGACTCCTCTGGTATTATTTTTTTCTAAACTGAGCAATTTCCATTGCTGCTGTCTGATGAGTCCTGATACCATCTGATCAGGATCCAGAACTCCATCTGAGCTGAAACAAGTAAACAAGTCCCCCAAAAAAACATAAATCATGTTTTTTTTAGAAGATCATGAAGGAGACTCAAAACACTTTGAGTTGAGTTTCTCTTCCTGTTTTAAACTGATGTGTATTTTTCATCTTGTTTTGTATTCTTCAGAGTTTGATTGCCTCACCTTGCCTTTGCTAACAAAAGAAAATGTCATAAAATTGTCATGTCAAAAGTTTAATACAGTGCATTTGGGGGGGGGGGGGGGTGCTGACTGAACTGAGAAACGGAGAGGCTGCAGCACTATGATGACTGTAACAGGCGGGCCTGAACGACAAGGTGGTACCTTGGACAGAACTATTCTGAGTGTGTGACTGTGGGATTGCTCTGTCTTCTTAAGTAGATCAAAGGGTGGCCCACCCTCGAAACCCAAATATATGTTGCTGAGTGATTGAATGTGTGATGAAGTTACGTTATTGTTTAGCCACTGCCGTGGAGTTATCACAACTTTAAAATGATCAAAAGCCTTAATTTCAAATGAAAAGCCGTCTAAAGCTTCATACATGATCCAGTCATTCTAGTCTCGTTAATACAGTGAATGAACTCTCAAAGTCTGCAAAGTCTGCAAACACATTGGCTGCAGTTTAAACTAAACGATTGATCGGGTACAATTCCCAGTCACGTGCTGATGCATACGAATATCAACATTTAAATGGTTACCAAAGGATTTAACATGGTTGCCAAATGATTTAACATGGTTACCAAATGATTTAACATGGTTACCAAATGATTTAAAATTGATACCAAATGATTTTAAAAGGTTACCAAATGATGTAACATGGTTACCAAGTGATTTTAAATGGTTACCAAATTATTTTTAAAGGTTACCAAATAATTTTAAATGATTACCAAACGATTTACACAATAAATCATTAATTAGATCGCTTGACGGCTTTCTCACCAGCCCAAAAGAAATACATTATGTTTTCACATAGTATACTATAATATGGTTCACAGGCACAATGGATGGCACATTTTGAGTCCAATTAGCTAAAACTTGCAAAGGGCACCTGATGCTGGGGTAGAACGTCTTCTAGTTAGTTGGAACCTGTTCAAATCATAACTCAAACATTAGAGAGGCAATGTCCAAAATTTAACCTCTGCGCGCTGATAAGGTGATATAAATTGCCTCTCCAGTTAGCCTTGAAGTGGAGGAACATACATTCAGATTTAGATGAAGAAACACCTTCCAGATCTTTGGTCGTGAGCCAAATCCACAAGAACAGACTTACCAAATTTGCACCAGATAGCTAAATCCAGCAGCAGCTGTCAAACCTTACCCCTCTCGTATTTTATTCATGCTCACTTGTTTAGTGCACCTGTGTCTGTTCATGACTGCAGAAAGATTCCTGCTTGTGCTCTCACTTCAGTCATGCTGTGTTTTTGTTAGGCGGCCCCCTGAGACATGTTGTGAAGATACTTGTATCTTGAATTTGTTTAATACAATTTATTACAAATTCTAATAAAAGTTCAACAGCTTGAGCAAAAATTGGAGTTTGGAAACATGCCCCTGAATTTTAGAATATTTTAGAGTTAGTTTACTTCAAAGACAGTTGAACTTGAACTGCATAGACGCAACAAGTTTGTTCAAAACTGATGAGCGATGAGACCCCAGCATGATGTGATGCTGCTCCGAGGAGCTTCTCGTCATGTCAGGATTTTGGCTTTCTACAAATGCACCCATAAATGTTCAGTGGGGTTGAGGTCAGGTGACTGTAGAGTCAGTGACAGTCACACATTATAATGCTGCAGTACATCTCCTTACCTGTCTTTGGTTACTGCCACACATCTCTAATTGGGATTCAACAGTGAACAGGACTTTAAATCATCCATGAAATGCTGGTGATACAGAAAGGAACAATTTAAAAGACAGTATGGTGTAAGTCGGGACTCCAGGATGTGAAAATGCTCTTTCCATGCAGATAGTTCCAGTCAGTGTACAATGCTGTCTGATAAGGGCTTGGATATTCTTAGCAAACAATGTGAGGAATAAAAAGTGTTAAAGCGTTCTCCCTATACATGTATCCTGCAGGGCAGTTTTGATTTTTTTATATACTCAAAACTGAGCATCACAAACACCATGAACTAAAAACTATAAAGCAGGTATTCTGGACATGTAGATAGATAGATAGATAGATAGATAGATAGATAGATAGATAGATAGATAGATAGATAGATAGATAGATAGATAGATAGATAGATAGATAGACAGACAGACAGACAGACAGACAGACAGACAGACAGACAGACAGACAGACAGACAGACAGACAGACAGACAGACAGACAGACAGACAGACAGACAGACAGACAGACAGACAGACAGATAGATAGATAGATAGATAGATAGATAGATAGATAGATAGATAGATAGATAGATAGATAGATAGATAGATAGATAGATAGATAGATAGATAGATAGATAGATAGATACTTTATTAATCCCACAAGGGGACTTTTTTTTTTTTCGCTACAGCAGCATTATAGGTACAGGAAAGCAATAAAACAACAGTAACAAATATTAAATATACAAATGTACAGTATATACAATAAAATATAATAAAATAAAATAGAATAATTAAATTAAATTAAAAACTAACTAAACAATAGTGCAACATTTTAAACAAACAAGAAAACAGACAACCAACCGTGTTATTGTTGTGTGATGGATTTTGGTAATATACAGCTTTCAATTTGCCAAGTAATTTCAGGTGTGTATGTAAGTCCTTCAACAGAGGGTCAGATTGTTGGCCTGAACAGTAGTTACCATCAGTAACAACTGCTCTTGGAATGTGGAGAGAGGTTTGTCCTTGGAAGGATAATCATGCTGTGGTTCCATTTCATCTCGAAAAAGGTACAGATACAAACATGATGGTACATATCATATTGTAAACAGCTTCTACCTCGCATCAACTTCTGTAGTTTTAAAAATGTCCTAATGTACTCACTCAGGAAACATATTGAATATGTTCCACTTTATGAATGCCTATAAGAGCCTGTACTTTGCTTTTTTTGTGGACTCCCTGACAAGGATTTGATTTTTTTTCAATTGACAATAACTGAAATTACTACATGGACATATAGAGAAAGGGGTCCAAGATGAATCATCATTTCTGCAGCTGTGTGCAGCTGGTTAGTTTTAGATCGGTGCCTTGGTTTTATATTCACTTTTTTTTAAATTTCCTGTTCAGTTGAGTCTCGCTACTCTCATCAGCACAGTTTCCAACAGCAGCAACAGACATGTTATCAGAAAAAAACACCTGCTAAACTACGTGGCTGGCAAAAAAAATAGTAGATAGATATCTGCTAGATGGTTTAAAAGTCAAACACCCAGCAGCTAAAGAGCTGGTTATTGTCCTCAGGAGTTGGTAGATAGAAACTTCATTTGTAAGATCTCCCTGATGGTGCATTGCGTGTCTGTTGGTTTCTCAGTTACATTATTTATACGACTTACTTTCTTCTTAGTAAGCCACAGAAATATCCACTAGAATTATAAAACTTGCTCCAAAATGTTTCTCTAACTACAGCAACAATGTTCATGTTGGAAGAGCAAAGTCAGCACCAGTACTGTGCAAGTTACTGAAAATTAGTTACCGTTATGAGTTACTTTGTTTCAAAAGTGATAAATGACTTTACCAATTACCTGACACAAAAAGTAATTAGTTATTTAGGAAAGTAACATCTCTGGAAACGCCCTCCGCCATTCTCCCCCGCAGGTCTCCTGAGGCACACGACAGCCGCTGCTTGCCTGCAGAGATGCGGCTAGCTGCGCCCGGCAGATGCCCTTGCGAGACCCCCTCCATAGTCTGTGCTTTGCTATCAACAGAACAACCGTGTGTCACCCACCGCCTCCACCTACATGACATACTCACAGAAGGCTCACAGAAGGTACGGTGGCGCGTGGAGGCGGGTGCAAAGTCCCCGAATTGATGACTGGCTCACCACTCAGAACCTTCACCTCAGCACAGTGCAACTGGCTTCACCCTGTATGTAGTATTTCCCATATACATATTATATTATGTTACGTATTCAGCATTTTTTATTTTGAACTTGAACCAAGGGAACGCTATCATCGTGATCGATCAACAAGTGGACGATGTCCCCTCGCTGTCCTTCACCTGTTTCTGCTCACCTGCATCATGTCAGTGTAATGGAGAGAGGACAGGCAGGGTTGTGCTTCGCCCCTCGTGAAACACATTAATGAGATTCTCACTGAGCTGAAAATAAACTTGTTCATAAATTAGGTAAATGACATGAATAGAATTTTTTTTTTTTGCTGCAACGCAACAGAGAGCTATAAAATGAGTGTCTGTCACTGCGTGAGTGAGAGATGAAAGTCACGGCTGGTCAGCTGAATGTTGAATTTAAGATGTTGTTACAAGTTATGGCCAGAAATAGCGGGATTACAGTAACAAATTACTCTGTATATTGTATTCCAGTGAAGGGTTCAGTCTGTTGTCACCACTAATGGTCCATTCCAGGTTTGATTGACAACCCTTTATGACCGAAAAGTTTGTCCTGTACGGTGAGCAGAGCCTGTGGGACATCGTTCTTCTTGGGAAATGTCTTGCAGCTTACCTTTAGGTGTAGTAGATGTGTGAATATATATGACATTTTTAGCTATTTCTCTCATAGTTACAAACCCAAACTTTAATTTTGCTATTGTTTAAAGTGACAAATTAAAGCTGCTATCGACGGGTTCCTGTTCATCTTTCCTAAACAGTGTGGCCACTGTAGATTGAGTGACAGAAGAGGATCGTTGATGGACAGATGAGGTGCCGAGAGATTTTTCAGATTTTCAATAGTTATTGAGTATAAGGCGTGAAGTAAGTAGAGAGGAAGGAGTTAATCTATGTGCCCGTGTTCCTGAAGTTAACGTCCTACTTTAGTTTACTCACCAAAAATGTTAAGCAACTCATAGATGGAACACCTCCCCAACTGAGACACTCCTTGAAAAAAAGGAAGAAAAAAAAGAGAAAAATTCCCATACAAATATCTGTTTTATTGATAAAAAGTCAAAGGTACAAGTGTGTGTACATACTAATTTTGAGGTGGCATTAACTATGTCTTCCAAGACTTTGACAAGAAACAGCCATCTCAGAATTTAAAATAAAGCTAAAATATTGGTATTCATAATATAAACCTATAGGATGGTTTCACATCTGCAAAGAGTTATTTGCTTCTATGTACAGTAACTTTCAGGTTGCCTGTAGGACCTCCTACTTTACAACTTGCTTCTACTGAATGTCCAGTGAGCTCCAGTAAATGTGCAGGTCAGAGTGCATGTTACGTTTCCATTTAATGAATTGTACCTAGAACTGTTCCCCCAAGAGGAGATATGCTTTTGATGTGGGTTGGCTGTAATCTGGTCGTGTGAAAAGGCCCTGAACATCGTGATAAACTATACAGCTCTGGGCAATTTGAAAGTCAGAATTAACCTTTGTAGAGGTAATTTACAAAGGGAGTGTAAAGTTCATGCCGTAATTACAATTCAATCCCATGTGTTTCTGAAGCTCTAAACGAGGGCCAACAGGTAATATTTCCCTCAGGAAAAAAAAAGACAAAATTGGAAAAGCTTAGATAAAAAATATTTTTTTTTCTCTGGCATTTTTACATTTCTTTTTCATTTGGTTTCCTCCATGTTGCTTTTCTCACTTCTATGCACATTGGTGTGATCTGAAGGATGGTGGTGGAACTAAAATAGATTCCAGTGCAATAACCTCTCATTCAATATTTTAGAGCACAGAAATACTTGTCAATCAATGACTCATTTAAAAAATAAAATATGTGAAACAAGTTTTTGAGTGAAGTAGATTATTTGTAGAATTTTTTTTATTTTTTTTTATTTAAATCAATAACAACATGTCATATTTATTATTCCAGCTGTGGCAGCACGTAACCAGCATTTTATTAAAAAAAAAAAAAAAAAAAAAAGATGTCTTTTAAAAAGAATAGATTTTCTTGTTGAGCTCAGTGACTCAAAGCAACCATGGTGAAGACATGGAAATCATCAAAGTAACATCGCTGTAATGCCAGTCTGACTGAGAGAGATGAATATTTTTTTTTAATTTTTTTTTTTAAAGAACAGCCCTGGCACAGCATCAGAAGTCTCCCACGTCAGGCTGTAAATGTCAAGTGGACTTTCAATATGCTGCTCCATTTCTAATTTATGTCCATGTCATTAACTTAAATGCCAGACTGTAACATGTATGTGTGTATATTTGTGCGTGCTTATGTGCATGTCGCGAGTTCAACGACTGACAGACAATCTGCTCCCATCACTCACTCTCATCATCAGGTGCTTCTTCTCTACTTAAGTGTACTGACCTGAACTTTTACAAGAAGGATGAAAAGATGTACTTATAATCAGAAAATGCCTCAGAATACCAAGGATTACTTCAGGAGCCATTTTAATCTCCATCCTCTCATATACACTACTACCAACTTGTTACATTCACCCCCGGAATAAAATATATTACAATATCCTAGGGTAGCAGTGAAACATTCTCATAATAAGTGAAAAAAAATGTTTGTCATATTCTATCATAAAAAAACAAACAACACATTTTGTTTGGATAGTCTGGATTCAAGTCTTAATGGCAATTTTACCGCCAAATCATTCTTCAGTCTGAGGAATTAAAAAAAAAAAAAAAAAAAATGACTACATGGATGAGATTAAAAAAGGTGGAAAAAGTTGGGCTCGTCATAAGTGAAATAAAAGTCCGATGTGTTACGACCATGTCATCTTTTTAGCAAGCTTGTCACTAATGCATGCATGTAACCTTGGTTTTAAATAACTGCAGTGAAGAAAGAGTTTCCTCAACCGCTCTCATCAAAATCATTAATAGAATACAATTTTAGACAATAAGAAATACATGTAAATGTACCTGTCCATACACTGACAAGTGAAGAAATATGCACTTCTCCAGTCGGTTCAGAAAACTCACACCAACACAGAGGAGAGATACAGGGAGAGAAGGAGAGAGAGTAGAGCGAAGAAATCTCCGCCCCTCACCTGGTGGAGTACCGTCATGATATATTTAGAGCCTACACTATGTTTCTGCCGCGATTATACAGTAGAAATGTGATCACAGATCGTTTCCCAGTATATTTTAGCTGGGAACTGAGCATGGCACACGTGAAAAATAAGGCGTTGGGTCTATTTTATAAATGGCATGACACGTGAGACGCAGCTGAGATGCACACAGCAACAGATAACGCACTAGCCACGCAGCCAGTGTGTTCCAGGCCTAAGACAATGCCAGAGAGCCTTCAGTGATAGTCCCTGATTGTGCTGGAGTGGCCAGCTAAAGTCCAGACTTAAACCCCCATACAACATCTGTGGAGACCTGATGATGGCAGTTCCCATTCAGTCTGACAAAGCTTGAGAGGATTTGCCAGGAAGAATGGGATAAACTACCCAAATCCAGGTGAACAAAGCTTTAAGAGTCTTACCCAAGAAAACTCAAAGCTGGAACTGCTGCCAAAGGGACTTCTACAAAGTATTAAATAAAGGGTGCAGATACTATTAAAAATTGGTAATTACAGTTTTCTATTTTTGGAAAATGTGAAAGAAAATCTAAAAGTGTGTTTTCACTTCGGCATTATAGGTTACTGAGTGTAGATTAAAGCAGAAAAAAAAACATTTAAATTTAAATTACAACGGAATAAAGTTGGAAAACAGTGAAGGTGTTCAAATAGTTTCTACAAATGTATGTTAGTCTCTGCATCACATTTGTTTATTGCTTTGGTGAAGCAACAGCAGGGTTCGCCCTACGGGTGCCAATGTCAGTTACTGAGTGACTTGGTACTTAAATGAACACCAGCCGTCAGCCCAATGCTGCATTACTGACGGATGGAGTTCATCTATCGGTTGTCCAAACTCCACGACTTCCTGTTTCTGCTTCAAATTCAAAGCCTTCTGGTGTTTCATAAAGGATCTAGCCATAGACTTGATATTGACCATGTATTGTTATTCATCTATCCATCCAACATGGAGTACAATGTCACACATTTTTTATGGGTACTTTGCAGGTAGGTTGGTCCAACATCTCTGAGAACTATTCTTCTGTCTAACAGTTATCCATCTGTTCATGTTATCCCAAACTGATGCCATGATGTTGACATCAGGGCTCTGTGGAGGACATACCATCTTTTGCAGGACTGCCTCTTCCTTATGTGGCTGAAAATAGCTCTTTATGACTTCGAATGGATTTCGAAGGATCAGACGCCTCCCTGATGGTGTTGCATGGTGGATGCGGATCTAAAGATCTGAAGTGCCTACAAGCACGGTGTATATATATACAAACATATACAAATAAGACATATATATGTATGTATGTATATATATGTTAAGTTTACTAAATATGAACCACAAAAGAACAATGCATTCAGAAGTGTAATTTACTTATTTGTTTAACTTAGTTATTGAGGCTGAGTTTGGTTTTAGCCACATGCAGTATAGTGAGGATGTGATGACCTTCATAAAAAGGTTTACCATGAGATATATTATTTACATAGTGTATAATGCTGGGTTATATAAAATATTATTAATTTGGATGTGTTGTAATTAAGCTCTTAAGCCTTGAAAAAAATGTGTGCAATCATTTCTTAGAAAACAAAAAACTGAGTTTCTTTGGCATCAAACTAAACTGTGGCATCACTTGAACCCTAGTGTCCCATTCTGTCGTATGGTTGATACACAGGTCTGTGGGTGTGAAGGACAAGTGAGATTAACAGCCCTCCTCTCTCTCACATTCACTGGTTTACTGATTGAACGTCCATCTTCCTGTGCTCTCACCATCCCTTTCTGTCTGTATTGTTTCTATGCACATCTCTTTATTTCTCTCTTCTTTTGCGACATCCAGCTCAGGTGGATTAATCCAATAAAGTCAGGATGGTTTAATTTATTTTCTTTTCTATTCTCCTTCTCTTTCTTTTAATCTTTTCCTGTTTCTTTCTGCCTGTATCCAGGCAGCCTTGTGCTGAAACCTACCAGTCCTCTCTCCACGTTTATAATCCCAGGAGAACACCGGACTCCACTGGTCATTCATAGAAACATAAAGGTTTTAGCATATATCAAATCCAAAACATATAATATTCCTTGAAATGTACGGCACAAATTTAACTGTCTGCTCCAACAGGACTAATCCTTACTCTCCCTTTTTTAGTTTCCTTCTCGCTACTTGTCTTGTCCTCTGTCCTGGTTCAGCCAGGTGGTTAAATGTTAACTCAAAGGCTTTTGGTCCTTTGCATGAAAAAGAGTAAGAATAGCCTTACAAATCAGAAAAGACTAAAATTGATCTCAGCGAGAGCAGAAGCCATACCACACATGTCAGTGGAACACACTTCCACCGAAACATTAACAATTGGCACGAACAAAGTAAACTATGTCTATGTTTCAGTTTGGCATTTTAATTTGAGTTATTTATCAACATTTCATCACTGCATCCACAAATATGGGTTTAAACTCTTCCATACAAAGAAGAAACCAAATAGAAACATGATCCAGAAACACTGCCGCCTTCACTGGGCCCGAGCTCATTTAAGATGGACTCAGGCAAAGTCCAAAACTATCCGAATGAAAGTTTGAAATTCTTTGTGGAAATCATGGACGCTGCATTCTTCGGCCTACACTTCAAAAGCCACCATTCTGGATGAGGGTGCATTCATGCACATGGCATGGGTAGCTTGGAAGGAAACATTATTGCTGAGCGATAAAAGTTCTGGAGCAATCTGAACCTATACATAAATAGGTATGTAGAAATATATATATATATATATATGTAAATAAATATATCTGCTGCCATCCAGACAATGTCTTTTCCAAGGAAGGCCTTGCTTATTTCAGAAAAACAATGCCAAACTGCATTCTGTACATCTTACAGCCTGGCCCAGTAGAAGAGTCTGGGTGCTAAACTGGCCTGCCTGCAGTCCTGTCAGTTTAAAGCATTTGGTGCATCATGAAATGAAAAATATGACAAAGGAGACCGTAAACTGTTGTAAAGCTAAATCAGTCAAGACTGGGACAACATTTCACTTTCAAAACTCCAGCAACTGGTCTCCTCAGTTCACAGATGTTTTCAGTGTTGCTCAAAGAAGAGGTGATGCAACACAGTGGTAAACATGTCTCTGTCCCAATTTTTTTGAGATGGCATCAAAGTCAAAATAAGCATACATTTGACATAAAACAATAGCATTTCTCAGTTTCAACGTTTGATATGTTGTCTTTATTATATTTAGTGTGTACCATGCACCATGTACTATGTAGCATGTGAGGCGATGGCATTCCTTTAAAAGAATATGGTGATGAACAATGACCAAAACACATGTTAGATCAGTTGGGGAAAGTTAGTATTTTTATAAATCCATTCTCTATTGTATCTGGGTACATTTTAGAGAGTAAAGAAGTCTATGAAGTACCTCAAACTAAATGGGGTTGATTTCAAAAGGAGGATGAATGAATAGGTCCCAGCTGGCTTTGTCACAGAACTGATCAGAGATGGTAATCTGTGGTTCGTTCTCACAGTTTGACCTAATTTTCTCTGTAACTGATTAATTTGCTGGTATCAAAAGACCATAAATGTGAGAGACATGACATTTAGTTAAATTATCAGAAATGAGTGTGACATTGGTAAGAGGGATTTGAGGGAATACAGATGAATGAATCCTGGCATTTGAGGGTATCTGAAAACGTCTCAATTGGTTAGGTCGAAAGTGGCTCGCAATTGGTCAATTGGTTTTATAGCCAAGGACCTACATTTCTGATCAGTTCTAACTGGCAAAGAATATTAAATAAAAAGTTGAATGGTTGTTTAAATAAAAAACATCTGTAGTGTATCATTTATTCAGGGTTGAACAGTCAAAAATGCCACTAATCTGCTTCATTTGAGATGTGAGGGTGTGGTTTGATTAGATTTCACTGACTGATTAAAACAAATGGTTTCAAATGTTTCTTAACTCTAATAAATCGTATTTTTCCAACTGAGTCCTGACTGTTTCAAACCTCAAAGAGCACGAAGAAAAAACAACACCAAAAAAGCAAATATCTTAAGTGCACAGATGCAATATTTCCCTACTCCAGTCTTAGGACCACTAAGTGGAGGACCTTTTATGCCGGCAAGTGAACGGCAGCTGGACATAGTCATGGTGTTGTGATTTTTGTTATCGTTAAGCAGTCATCAGTACGAGAGAACTCATTGTGGCAGCACCGTTTTGCTATCAGCCTTACATTGTCCAGTTACATAGATTTCATTGTTCCCTCTGAAGAGAGTTCGATTCAATGAGACAGAGGCTAGGGTTTGTCAGCACACTGTGATGTTACTGTTTTGGTTCCAGGTGGAATGGAGGATATCCTGTAGGCTGCATGACCACATCTAGTTGGCTCCAGCTTGGATGTGGAGTTTTGAGAGGGCAGTAAAACACTTCTTTCCAGGCTGTTGTTATTTTATTAAAATAATTCTGTATAAGATGTAAAAGAAATCCAAAGACCAAAGCCAGAAACTGGAAGCAAAAATCTAGCTTGGTACAATGTATATTTTTTATTCTTACCAACTTTATAAAGAGTGTTAAAGACGCCCTTCAATGAAAAGTCTACTTAAGTTTGTTATCAAGTCAATGTGGTGTTTCATATTAGCAACCAAGTCCATCTGCTTCTGGGCTTTCTTAGACTTAGACTTTATTAATTCCACAGTGGGGAAATGTAGTCGTCACAGCAGCATAGAAACACAAAAAGGTGCACACAAAATGAAAGAATTTACAAATACGTATACATAAAATAAGATAGATGAAAATAATGATTTAAAAAAAAAAGAAAATAAGAGCAATTAATAAATAAATACACACACACATACAGACTATATACACAAAAAAAAAAAAAAAAAAAAAAAAAAAAAATACAGCTTCCAAAGCATCAAATTACTCACTGAAGCTGCAGGTGAGTGGTGGAGGTTTGGGTGGAGATAGAGGCGGGGACGAGTTCATATTCATAGACCCACATGTACTGAATGAAATTAAAGGTGCAGAGTTACATCCAAGATACGTCGAGGAATTAGGGGAGTTTTTTTTCCGTGTATTTTGAAGAATGGAGATTCGTTTTTAGGCATTAGGTACTGGCCTGCCCATTCGGAGCAACTTGGGGTTCAGAGTCCTGCAGAAGAACACTTTGATATGTGTGTGATTGGTCATGACCTGCTCGACCGGAGCCAATACATGTTTGAATAATATGTTCAGTAATAATTAAAAGTCATATGTGTGGCCTGCTACTGCTGTAAAGTACATTTTAAATAGAAGCAAAGCTATAAGAAGTAATACACAACATGAATTGCTCACATGTAATGCATTTGTGTAATATTGCTGTAGTGATATCAACACAGGAAACCCAAAGCTGAACTATGATTCCTGCTGTAGTCTTTGGGAGTACTCCTGTCAACCTCTTGCCTCAATTATAAATCCAGCACAAGGAACAATCAATAATATAACTTTCCACAAATCAGAAAGTAAAGAAAGTTTTGGAAAACCTCACAAAATGATAAGACTCCTTCACGAAGAGCTACTCACCATTTGGCCTATGTGGAGTGAATTGTGCTTTCTGATTTTGTTGTATCACATGATAATTGAGACCTTTGAAACTTACTAAGGTTAAAAACAAAACATTTTGTTGATGTCATTGATCTAAAGTCACGGTATCAGTGCATGGTGATGCTTTTGCACATTGTTGGGAAAACAATCATTCAAAAGTCATTTCTGTATATCTGTTGTTCAAACCTTGAATGCACCAAGATGGATTTTTCAACACAGTTGGGTTCCAGAGGTGTAACAGTATCACTGTATACTGCGGTAGTAAAATTAATGTTTATCATATCGTGCACAAGTGCTTATTACCAGTATTGAAAAGAAATTCAACAAACGGAGATGTTTGCTTACACACTGTGATTCCTCTCTCCTCCAATGCCTGTCAGACTCAGCAACGGGCAGCAAACACACATATGCATCGGTGAAAATCAAACTGATCATATCATCATCTTCACCCCAAAAAAGTGATTAAAAGCAACGTGGGATAACTTTAGACATCTTCAAAATGAACGTGAGCTTGTCCTCGGGGACAGATAGACGCAGAGTATCTCCAAAGGAGGAAACACATCAAACATCTTCATGAATCCCTCCGCACAGATCAAAGTATGTCCCGTTTTTATAACTTTAATGCCCAACAAAAAAAAATGTGTGTTCAAACATCAATCGTAAAATACGCAGGTGAAATCATTTTCCACATCTATCTGTTTTGAGCTGGGGTTTCTGACAGCAGTGCGTGAGCTCAATGTACGGACAACTCTGGCTGAGCTGAACGCACCTCCGGTAAACACTGTCAACTTTTATTAATAATAATTAAATACCATCATACTGTGATATTTTTTGAGACGGTTATCGTTCCATGAAAATATAATACCGTTACAACCCTACCACACCGGCACCACCATCAAGAGAGGACAATATCTGGGGTCATAGTAAAGGTGACGATTTGTTCGGACTGGATTATATTTGCATGTATTTACCAGGTGATTTATTCAATTTGAATTCCATTTCCAGAACAGGAAAGGATAATTAAACTAAAAGATGTGGGTAATAGTGTACGCCACTGAACTATCCTCTACTGTCCACAATTCACAGATGTCAAAGCAGTCATACGTCACAATGCAGAAATTCAGTCCCTTTTTTTCCACTGTCTATTTCTGAATCTGTCTGTCATTATTGCTTATGAATAAAAACACAGAAAGAAGGCAATAGTCACATATGTGCCTGGCATGGTGTGTGTGTGTGTGTGTGTGTGTGTGTGTGTGTGTGTGTGTGTGTGTGTGTGTGTGTGTGTGTGTGTGTGTGTGTGTGTGTGTGTGTGTGTGTGTGTGTGTGTGTGTGTGTGTGTGTGTGAAACCAGACAGGGCAAAGCAGAGCTCAAGGGCGCGAGAAAGGGAGAGAGGGAAAGAAAGAGAGATCACAGGTATTGATTTTCTTACTTTTAGTGTAGGTGAGAAGGCAGGCAGGGATTTACCTGGTGGGGAGAGAGCGAGAGAAAATGTTGTTAGAAAACAATGAACACACACACACACACACACACACACACACACACACACACACACACACACACACACACACACACACACACACACACACACATCCAGCGGTAGGGCTCGCTGTGAGGTACAGTAGTGACAGTTGAATTATGGATTTCTATATTGTAGAGGACAGAGAGAGAGGGCGGGAGTCAGCTGGGCTTAGTTTTACCACTGCATTGTCAAACTGACATACTACACACACACACACACACACACACACACACACACACACACACACACACACACACACACACACACACACACACACACACACACACACACACACACACAGGCATCACAATATTCTCTTTTAAAGTCCTTACAATGTGTGTGTGTGTGTGTGTGTGTGTGTGTGTGTGTGTGTGTGTGTGTGTGTGTGTGTGTGTGTGTGTGTGTGTGTGTGTGTGTGTGTGTGTGTGTGTGTGTGTGTGTGTGTCAGAGATGGAGGGCCAGAGAGAGACCAGGAGCTGGCTGCATATTTTCACTACTACAGTTAAAATGCTCGTATCTTCAGGTGCTTCTTGTCAAACATGTTAACCACTCGGTATGATGGTTGACAGCAGACTGGAGTTTCACACTCATTATTTATCAGAATGGTTTCTAACTGAGTGAACTGACCATAAAGGTTCAGAGCTGCAGGCATGACAGGAGCTCACGGAGCCCTCTGAACTAAAAGAATTAAGTTTGGTCCACTTTTTAAATCATGCATCTTTTTGTTCATAGTTACAGTTTAAAAACTTCCCTGAACTAATGGTTTGAAACAGGAAGTGAGCAGCAGTCTCCAGCACCAAAGTCCAGTTGTATAGACCCGGCCACCCGACCGCCTCCTCCTAACGAGGACTTATGTAGGTGTCCTGTGAACTGCGTCACTTCTCTGGGACACCAGATTGTCATTATTTATATGACCGTCGGGGTCACTAACTTTAAAATGTAACTGTAGATTGTAATAAACTTTCTGCATAAAATACCAATGGGGTTATTTATTAACACTCTGTTACCCTTACAAACTTTTATATTTCTAATTTTTGCCTGGTTAATGGCACAGGTTTTAGAGAATCTGCACCAGATTTGATTATTACCTCTCCGGCATTATTCGTGGGAAGTAAAATTTTCAGAAATGTTACCGAAAAGTAAAAGAAGTGTGTTTGTATGTGTTTTAACATATTTCTTTTCATATCTGCTCCATTTGTAGTTTGAATACAGCATTGTTTAATATACACTTGGATTTTCACCTACTGTTAAATGGGGAGGGAAAGTATGAGTGTGTACGTGTACATCTGCTTGTGTGTGCGTGCGTGCGTGCATGCCTGTGTGTGTGTGTGTGTGTGTGTGTGTGTGTGTGTGTGTGTGTGTGTGTGTGTGTGTGTGTGTGTGTGTGTGTGTGTGTGTGTGTGTGTGTGTGTGTGTCGAGCAGCAGGATAGCAGTCTAAGTAGCCTGGGGATAAAGTGTGTGAGAGGAGATAAGGATAACACACAAACACTCTGCTGGATTAGGTATATTATTTTGGTACCTTTTAACACACACACACACACACACACACACACACACACACACACACACACACACACACACACACACACACACACACACACACACACACACACACTAATACAGAGAGCTCCTGCACACCGTGGAATTTGGTAGTGCGCACAATAAAACACACAAATATACACACTTTTTACCTGTTACCTTGAACATCTTGCGTGTCCACAAACAGACACAGACACACACACAATCTACAATATCCACCACTCTGCTTGATCCTCTCAGAGCCATGCGTGCGTGCGTGTGTGTGTGTGTGTGTGTGTGTGTGTGTGTGTGTGTGTGTGTGTGTGTGTGTGTGTGTGTGTGTGTGTGTGTGTGTGTGTGTGTGTGTGTGTGTGTGTGTGTGTGTGTAAGGGTATGTTCGCATGTGCGTGAGATTGTCTGTAATTACTGGGGTGTATTTGCGCATTAAGCGGCGTGTGAATGTGCGTCAGTTTGAGGTAGACCTGGTGAGAGCAGGTGCACAGACGAGCTGCTGCTCTTTTGGGTGTATGTGCCACAACACTGACGTACTTGTATACTTATAACTGTAGGTGGTTCACACACAGATTCAAAGGCTCGGGGAGAAGCAAATAACAGCAAAGTTGAGCAGAGTCTGAGAGATAATGAGGTAAATATTGGACCAGTGGACAAACTTTAGTTTGAAATGCTGGATTATTACCGAACGAACTGGAGACTGTTTGAAGTGTGTCATTGTTTCGCAGACAGCCGAAACAAAACTGTGTTAGTTACCTTGCTGTAAATACGAGACACGTTTTTCAGCATGTTTTACAGATGAACACAGGCAGCAGCCATCAGACTTTCTGAGCTAACAAGGGCTGACTGACTGGTCACTGTTGAACAGATGTAGAACAAGAGGTCAGTCGAAGGAGTCAGGTAATGAGCGTTGACTACATTTTAAGATTGGCTTCACCACAGCTACAACATGCTAACTTCATGTTTTTATTCAACAGAATGATGAAAGAAATCCTGTTGTAATCACATTGAATAAATGATAAAGTCCTCATGCGACAAAAGTACTTTCAGGACTTCATCTATTGAAATGTTTCACTGTTAAACGAGAAAAAAAGACATCCGGTTGACATCAGTGGTTGAACTCGTCACAATGGATTTTTATTTTTTTATTTTATTTTTTTAAAGGAGACAGATTGCTTAATTTTTCTGACTTTACAGAAATAAATACTTAACATATATTAAATTCCAGGAGAGACTGTCGAACAAAACATTACAGTATTGTCAAGTAGAACCAAAGTAATAACTTCAATCTGTATTCTGTTTTGGTTTTATTTTTTTTTACCTCACATTTGTTGACAACAGGTCAACAGTGGTAGAGTTAGTTATAACACTTTATTAAAAACATATTTTGTATTATGATGTAGAAAATAGTGAAGAAAAAAAATAAATCCCTTGAATGAGTCGGTGTGTCCAGACATTAGACTTTCAATACACATAATGTATATTCTGAGGTCAAATCAAACTTTCCTATTGAATTCATTTCTCTCCTCTTCCTCAAGAAGGATTTTGAGGATCTACCCAGCTCAGAAGCCAGGATAGATCCGGAGCCTTTCCCCCACAGCAGCCATCATCCTGCTCCACCATCTCCATCTAACACACACTACGCATACATTTCATCTTCAATAAACACCTCATTTGCATCTCTTTTGATGATGCTCCTTGTTTATGAATTGCATTTTGATACACTCATAATAGGCTTGTTGTTCTGTGTCATTCAGGCATTCAGGCCAGATTTGTGATTGCCAGTAATGTGTGTGTGTGTGTGTGTGTGTGTGTGTGTGTGTGTGTGTGTGTGTGTGTGTGTGTGTGTGTGTGTGTGTGTGTGTGTGTGTGTGTGTGTGTGTGTGTGTGTGTGTGTGTGTGTGTGTAGACAACAAATTCTGACTGATAGAATTTGACAAACTGTAAATAAAATGTAACAAGGTGAGGCAACCGTCTGCTGTGAACATTATCATTCAAGATCATGTTGGCAGGCTGCAAAACTGCAGCTGATGACAATCTTTTGCCTATCAACTATAGTAAAAGAGTTGAAAATAGTAATAAAATGTAATATGGATAGAAAGGTATTTCTAATAGTTACGTTAAAGTGAAATTAATCTCTTTAAAATATTACAACATAAATAAGCAACTAAAACCTTTTAAAATTGCTCATCATTTTATTCAACAATATTCCAGTCATCATTTCTTTACACTCTTGATAACCATCTCGATAGAAAAATGTAAATATGACATACATGCGTACTAACTGAACACACATTATCCCAACGAGTGAGATGAAAGAATTGTAACTTTCACATCAACACGCACAGACCTATAAAGTTAATATTACAGTTTATGCTATCACAGAGAACACAATCAAAGTCCAAGTCATTTTAAAAATGTTGTGCACAGCATCGTACCGTTAACGTATCGGTAAGACCAGTGAGTTTACCAGATCCCAGGGCTGATATGGCGAAGCCTTTGTGGCAGTGCATCTTTGTGGTCCGCAGACTTTCTGTAGCTCCCACTTCCTCTTTTATTTTGCAGCATCCCAAGAAGTAAGATGAGGTTCTCACTTAATTTTCATCATACGTTAAGGTGAGCTCACATGGTCGTGTCTTTTTATTCAACACACTGACTGAAATAATGTTTCACTTGTGACCTTTCTTTTTTGCCCGCTTTGTCGAGCTGAATTTAACATTCTCGGGTCTTTTAACTCCAGCCTGCTGTCACTCTCCAGTGTATTGCCTTTAAACACCTTGGTGCAAAGCCTCACATACAGTTCGAGTGGGCCACTGTCCAGGTTCCTGCTTGTGATATTGAATGTATCTGGCAGACGTTAGAGTGAAACACTGTCATTTCTTCTTTGCTGCTGGTCCCTAATACACACATATCTCAAGAAGATTTTAGTTCACATCTTCACCTGCAGCTTTGAGGTGATTGTAGAGAGCAGCGTGCCTCTTCCAAACAGAGTTTATACTTTTATTTTTGCAATATAGTTTGCTGTTCTGAAGACCTGTTGGGTTGAAGGTACATTTTCAGCTTGTGTATACAGAAATCTTGATTCTAGAGCTTTCGCTTGTCTTTTCAGTATGTTTTCTGCCAATCTGTGACTATATGCGAGGCACTGTGTTTATTTGTTTTCTTCCTGAAATATTGTATTTGCTTGTCATTGTTGTTGTCATATGTCTAACAAACAGTTCTGCCATTCACGAGAAAATGTGCACCTCTCTTTTCCTGTTCTAACTGCCCCAAGAGACCCTGCCTCACTGCATGATTTACATCCTAGTTTTTACGTCAAACTTTAAGAGATAGAGTTAAAATATTCAAATAGATTTTTATTCCAGCAGTAATTTCCCACTTACTTCCCTCAGTCTCAGGAAAATCTAATTTTACAAAGGCACCCTGTTGTTATTTTGAATGACTTTTTGTGTCCATCCTTTCTATGTTCATATCAGCTTCATGTTCGACCAAACTCTTTACTTTTCTTTTTTTATAATCTTACAATGACAATAAGTTATTGTGAAGGGACAACAAACTTGAACTATTTAGCCAGCTTGACACTTTGATATCAAGAAATTAAGCCATGATTAGATTACCCAGTGAACTACAGAACACAGTCATGATGTCTCAAGTACTTTTTAAAGAAGTTCTGCCTCTTTGCTTCACTCATGTCTACATGTAACTATAACCTCTAAAAGTTATACATTTACAAGAAACAAGTTATGTATGCAACATACAGACATTAATTAAGGAAAGATAGTAGTTTACAAAAGACGAACAACTAAAATGAAACATAGCATGTTCTTGAGGAAGGTGAGACAAAGACAGCAAGCTTGGAAATGTTGGTGACAGGTCAGGGCTGTTAGGGGCCAAATTGAACCACTGGCTGTAAATTATATAGTTTTTTTTTTTTTTTAACTGAATATGCAGTCTTTCTTTCAAGCTCCATACAACCCCTCCACCAGAAGAGTAAGCAAAAAACTACAAAAAGCTGACAGCCCATGGAAATTAGAACTTTTTTTCATGTGGATTGCAGTAGCTGAACAGAAATAAGATACATCTCTCACCAAGGGTACATGATTTCCACATACTTTAAATGAACGAATACCCAATTTATTCACCTATGTAAGGTTGCCCATGTGAGTTTTCTTTACAAGCCAAATATGACGAAAGGTTGTAGATACTAGACAAGGTTCTGGTGGTAAGTATGCCTCATTTATACCCTGGATTATGGGAGCTATATAAAGTGAAAAATAGTGCATAATGTGAATCTGTTTTAAGAAGGTTGCTGAGAAGGAATCAAGTCAGTCTTAGATTAATTTTCCCATCATGCCATCTAACCAACAGTTACATGAATCAGTGCACACAATAATATGTTCCTGGGAACTAAAACTCTGACTGAAGCTACTGACTGCAAGTGGACCTTATAAGATGCAGTATTTATTTCCCAACTGTAAAAAAAGAGTTGGAAAGAGTAGTGTATGTAACGCTAATTTTGCTTTGCTAATAGACTCATCGGTGATGGAGTTAAATGTAGCAACTTTGTACTTTGAATGGCAGACCATGACATGAAACAGTGTTGGTCAGTCAGAATTTTTCTCCTGTTAATAGTCCTAGAAGAAAGGTCAAGAGGTGCGCTTCTGTATCACCCTCTGGGCTCCACAAATATCTAAATCAAGTTTCATGGCCGGCAGTTGCTCTGAACCAAAGCTTTGGACAAATTTCACAGCAGGCTGACCAACAAACTTTGACATTCTTCACCCACACGAGAGCTTAATATCAGCCCGAAAGCGTGATGAAGGCGATCTTCCTACCGCAGACTGTCGGCATCACGCAGTCCTCCATTTATCAATTCTATGAAACCCTTTTTCTGTTGCAGGTATGGGGCTGGAGCCTGTTCCAGCACACACTGGGAAAAAGGCACAGCACACCATGGACATGTTGAATGCATTCCAATTCACCTAACTGCATGCCTTTGAACTGTGGATGGAACGTACAAACTGCACACAAAAGACCCACCCGGCCAAATCAGGTTCAAACCCAGGTTCTGCTTGCTGTGAGGTGACAGTGTAAACCACTGAGCCACCATCTCTTGTTGAGGGAATAATAATAAGTGATGAATTCCACAGTTTACAGCAATCCTGCATGCAGACGTGACATAAATATTCATGTTCATTCAGTCGCTGTTTATGTATTATTATGAAAGAAAATTACACACGAGTTCTGGAAGAAACTACCACAGAAATTCCTTCCGCGACCCGACAGTAAAATTAAAGCCAAAAAGGTGAGAGACCCGACGGCATCACGAGCTCCTTCAACACGCCGCTCTCCGGACTAATGCAGACAGCTGCGGATAAACACATTAAGCTTGGTGTTCAGTGACGATTAAGATCACCAGATATCGGTGTGTCGTCTGCATGTGTGTGAAGCAGACAGAGACATCTCCCCGTTGGCTCATTGTTTTGTGTGCCACAACAGCTTTTGTACGGCTTGGCGTCGGACGCTACTCACAGTATGAAAAGGGTCAGGCAGGGAGTAGAGAAAGAGATGAAGATTAGGGTCAGAATAATTTCCACAGGCCGGGAGAAAAGTGAATATGCAGACAATAAAGAAAAGAGTAAAGTGCACTGAGTAAGACACACACACACAGACACACACAAGATAATCAGTATGATGCCTTCTTTTGATGGAGAATAGACAGAGATGTTTATCTGAAAAGATCTAATAATAATGCAATATAATCACCACATCTATTACTAAACACAGCTTTTCACAGCTCCTGAAAATATCAGCTTTCATTATGCCCTTTAATTCAGTCACTTTAAAGAACAACCAAATGCAACAAAAGAAACCAGGTTTACACAACAAGACAAATTTCCATAGTAACATTTAAATAAATATTTTTAATGTGGGATGTTAAGTTACACACAGTATAGATATGATAGGTGTGTTTTCATGACCGCTTTCTTAACAGACCCCTAATGATACCAAGTACGCCCCAGTGTTTCTCTGTTGAAATGATCCAAATGTCATCAACTAGCTCATAACCCACAGACCAATAAAACCTAAAGCAAACATCAGTGTACTTTGTTATATTGATTTGTGAATCAATAGACCAATTGATAGTGTTGTTATTGTTATTAGGTTTGGTGATTATTATTTCTATGAGTGTGATCTTTGGTTATTATTGTTTGCACGGGCGAGAAAGGTTCTAAACAGCGGCCACGGGGACCTGGATTAAATCCCCGGCAGCAGAAATGTCCTTGTTTGAATAATCCCAATTCAAAGTGTTTTAGATAGATAGATAGATAGATAGATAGATAGATAGATAGATAGATAGATAGATAGATAGATAGATAGATAGATAGATAGATAGATAGATAGATAGATAGATAGATAGATAGATAGATAGATAGATAGATAGATAGATAGATAGATAGATAGATAGATAGATAGTTACTTTATTAATCCCACAAGGGGAAATTGTTTCACTACAGCAGCATTATAGGTACAGGAAAACAATAAAACAACAGTCAAATATTAAATATAAAAATGCATAGTATACACAACAAATATAATAAAATAAAATAGAATAATTACATTAAATTAAAACTAACTAAACAATAGTGCAAAGATTTAAACAAACAAAAGATTTAAACAAACACGTGACAAGCTGGTGAACATCCTGTTCATGGAACTACGGACACCAACTGGTGGTTCTATCTTTACCTTCTCCTGGCAAAGGGCATACACAGGGGAACTTAGTCATTCCATACGCACAGAAAATGTTCTGTACTTTATCTTGTATCTTCATTATACCGTTGTTTCTGGATGCATTTCAGTCACTTGTAATGCCTGTACAGTATATTATGAAGATAGGTATGTGCAAGAATGCTAAGGAAAGAAATGTTTGTACATCCCCACCAAGCTTTTATACTATAAACAATACATTTACGTTCGGTATAGTAAGGACACTGTCCTCACATCAAATAATGTGGATCATTTGACTTGCTGAGTTAGGCAGTTGTTGATTTTTTGACTTTTTCTTACAGGGCGGATAGTTGGCAATGGACTTTCCTGAGCTGTGGTGATCCGAGTTGCTATTTCAAACAAAAGTGTATAACTGTAGTATTCCTCGTCCAGAATTACACTGATTTTCCATCAGGTTTTGATTTGAATTAAGTTGAATTTTGTTCCATCTTGCATTTCTGACTTCTGAAAAAATTCAACACGGCAAGGAAAACAGATTAGAACATAAAAAGGCACTGGCAACACTATATTAGTGTAATTTGATGTAGTCTATGGTAATAACATTCCATCCACAGTAAATGGAACAGAGACAACTTCAGTAGATTCATGTTTTAGGGTGACATCTTCACCAAGAAGGGTTGCCAGTTCAAACTGGCCTTTTTTTACCATGACCACCATCACAGAGAAGACCACAGGTATTAAGTATTAAGTTAAGAAACTTAAAACTGAGAATCTATTTTCAAAAGAAAAAAGCTACAAAAATACAACAAACCCCACAATTAGGATGGCAAGATATAAAAGCTAGTTTGTTCTCCCACCAGTGTGATTTTCTTACTCCGGCCCACAGCAGTTAGAGATGACATGATAGGCCAGCTGGGGTTTGATGCGGTTTCCCCTATAATGTAGTCTGACTTCCCTGTGTGGTAAGACATTTTTTCTTTAAGAGAATATTATTTTCCCCCACACATCTTTATAAACGTAAGTTTTACCAATGCACACACCAACATTCAACACCCAGGTAAGCTATCTTCAAATAGGTGAATTGTTTAGGAGTGGGGAAGTTATTTTTCAGGTCATCTCTCTGAAGCAGACATGAGAAGGAGCTTGTAACATTACTCAGAGACACAGAAAAAGAGTCATTTCACTGGCATACTGTGAGTGTATGGACATGTGTGTGTGTGTGTGTGTGTGTGTGTGTGTGTGTGTGTGTGTGTGTGTGTGTGTGTGTGTGTGTGTGTGTGTGTGTGTGTGTGTGTGTGTGTGTGTGTGTGTGTGTGTGTGTGTGTGTGTGTGTGTGTCGGAGAAGTGTCCTTGAATGGCTGGATGGTGAGATAGAGGGCGTTTGTTTGAACAGCCAAGAAACAGAGGAGGTGACACCGATGGGGGTGGGATACTCTGGGGCCAGTAATGGTGGAGTTGTTGGTGTGTGTGTGTGTGTGTGTGTGTGTGTGTGTGTGTGTGTGTGTGTGTGTGTGTGTGTGTGTGTGTGTGTGTGTGTGTGTGTGTGTGTGTGTGTGTGTGTGTGTGTGTGTGTGTGTGTGTGTGTGTGTGTGTGTGTGTGTGAATGTAAGTAGACCTGGTTTGTGTCTTAAAGACAGTACCGTAATGAAAGATGGTGATGAAAAGAAAGTTAAAAGAGGATGAAAGAGGGAGAATAATAGAGAAATGAGGGAGGAGAGACATTGTCGGAGATAAACATGGGGAGAGAGGCAGAGACAAAGAGAGATGAAAGCAGAGATGGAGGGCAGATGATGAGGCCCCTTCATTGAGGATGCCATACCCAAACAGATGCCAGCTGTTCTACTGTGTGTGTGTGTGTGTGTGTGTGTGTGTGTGTGTGTGTGTGTGTGTGTGTGTGTGTGTGTGTGTGTGTGTGTGTGTGTGTGTGTGTGTGTGTGTGTGTGTGTGTGTGTGTGTCACATAGAGTGTGTGTGAGTGTATGCAATCATCCTCATGCTGTTATGAGCTCATTACAGGAACAGATCTGAAAAGATTGGTGATGATGATAGAGACGATGGTAATGATGATGATGATGATGATGATGATAACATGATGATCATAACAACAATATCTGCCAATCTCAGTCTGGATTCACTCTGATACAGTGGATTTTTCTTTAAGTTACAGGACTGCAGTGTTTTAATAGAATGAGTCCAGTGATATGAATCATAATCAGGGTTGTTCTGAATTTATTTCAGCACAAAAGACTACAGTTTTAATAAAACTTCGACCTATTAGTTAATGTTTTCTATGAATTGAACGGACATTTCTCAGTTGATGGTTTTTAAAAAGTTATTTGGCTTCATTGATGAAAACAAACAAGTTGGGAGTGATCTCATGTTTAATTTCTTTTGAAAAATTCAAAATGAAGTACGTACGTCCACAGTGATAAGTGAACATGATACATGAACAGGCGCGTGCTTTGAAGTTATTTGTCTCGTAAAAAGATGTCTCGTGAAAACATCAGCTTGGGATATTTAACATGATGACATCATTTGTGGGAAGCAGGCGACCTGTGTCTGCCCTTATATTTTCTACTGCAACCAAGACACTCACTTTTATTGTGTATTGTTTTTTGTTTGTTTGTTTATCTAGTCTCATGTGACTTGTAAAATTCTCAATGTTGTCTTCTCCACACTCTCAATTTAACGCCATGTGCAGACTACTGCTCCACTCAGGAGCTCGTCAGGTGACCAGTGCTGCGGGTGAGGCCGCTTTAAGTTGAATGGATGGTTGAGGTTGGTGCAGACAGTAAAGTAAATAAAAAAAACGGTTTTATCTCAACAGAACTAATACTGGTGATATAAAACCCACAAAACTAAAATTCACTGATTGGTGGTTCCGTGTTGCTTTCTTCAACAGCTCTGAGTTGTCCGTTTTTGCTGAGCTAAGCATCGGTGCTCTAAATTTCAAAATGTTCTTTCTTTTCACCAGTTCTACAACATATTTATCTACAGGTGTAATATTTGATGACTCTATGATCTTAAATGTCTTTAATTAAAATAAATGAAAAGCAAAAAATATGTTATGTTCATATGTTTTATGTGGTGCTAGTCCATGACGTGGCTATGCATACAAAATATTGAAATGGAACCTTTAACCAACTTGTGGCACTAATGAACAAAAATCAGGGCATCAAAGTGCTTTAAATCCTTGGAACAAATCTTCAGGTGACCTAGAATTACTCGGCCATTACAATCTGTCCTTCAGATGTTAAGAGATTTTACACAAAACTTAAAATGTTGCACTGATAGACAGGTAAAAACAATTCACAATTTATTGCTATTCATTGCTTGTAAACTTCTTAAGTCTGTGCCACATTTCATGTTGATGTATTCAATAGCCTCTGGAATATTTCACTCTGGTTCATGATGGTGCACCAATCAACCAACTTTGCCAGTGTGGCTAAAAGTTGCATTCGTCGTGCTACAATTGTTAAATGATCAGAAAATCGGCCTTCCGAAAATAACAAAGTCTTTTTCAAAGCTGTCATTCGTGGATTTCTATGCAATGCTCACGGCCCAATTTTTTTAGATCTACTTTTTGCCAATTTGTTAGCTTTAGCTTCCTTTAAATTAAATAAGAGCATGTGGATGAAACCATGTGTTGATATAGATATTAAAACACAACCTTCAAGACTTACACTCAGCTCCTCTCACTTTTCTATGTCATTATATGTGGCCTTAAAAAAAGAGTTGAACTCAACTTGATGCAGCTTGCCGACACCCTGAAGCCAACAGGTGAGCCTATTGACCCATGAAAAGCTGCCTGTCGATACCAACAAACACCACAGGCACACAGGCTGGAGGGATAAGATTAGAGAAACCTAACAAGTGACTTTCTTGTAGCTGACATGTCTAACTCTGCCCGTACCTAGGATTTAGACAAAGGGGAAGATGGGAAGGAGAGACACAAGATAGAGTAGATAATGACACTCTCTCAAGCTCACACTTCTCCTGGGACACAGGAGGACAAACAAATAGATAAGCAGACTGACGAGTGAGTGTAACAACCTCACCAATATGACAAGACTGTGCTTTTCTTCTCTCAGAGGATTTAGATACAAACAGAGATAGATAGGAGAGTAGAAAGAAAGAGAAGAGCCTCAAGGAAAGCCTCGTTATAGAGTCTTTTGGTGAATTACAACATTTGATAATAAGCTTTTAGACATTAAATCTCAGTCAGTCTGAAGCCACACTAGTGACTCTAGTGCAATCACTTCCTAAACTTAACCCTTAAACTCTCTGCTATTTTTTGACAATCCCAACTCACAGAAGACCTGCACTCAGTTAGCTGCAATGAATAAGAGCTACTTGGGACAATTATGACAAACACCAAGTCCCTATGTCTCAATCACCAATCCCCAGTGAGATCTGAGGAACAAAGCTGACAGGTGCAGGAGACCATGGGTCACTTCCTGTTTCTGACTGCTCGGGACAGTTTAGTGTTGCCATAACAATGGCGGTTCTATAAATTTGAGGAAGTAGTGACTTTAATTTAATCCACACTTAAAAAAAAAAGAAAAGAGAAATCTATATCCCACACTATGTCTCAAGTGATCATTTTAACCCAAACCACTCGCTCAGCCGCTCTGAGGGGCGGACCAATCATTCACCAGTGTCGGTGGTGAGGTGCATTCGTCCCACCCCTCCTTCACTGTGATTGGACGGCTGAGTAAAAAGTGACAGTGATGAATGCGGCTAAACATTTTTCAACTCTCAAAGACCCGAAATAATTGAATTTTCAGCGCTCACAGCAGAATAAACGCTCAGCGCCTCGTCACTCTGCTGGTGTTTGAAAAAAAAAAAAAACAGCGCTAAGATTAAAAACAATTTGTGATCAGTGAAAAAGGCTTTGGTAGTTGCAGTCAGACAGTTTCAGCGCAGGCTAATTGGTTAAAATGAACCCGAGGTCTAGACCCAGTGATATGGAGTGACTGCGAACGATCCCCTACGGAGCGTACCCACACCCAGATATTCAGGCAGTGAACTTGGAACTAGGTACGCCATGAAAAGCTGTATTATGAGGTGGCGGCACACTGTAAACCCCAATCACTTACCAGAGCTTGTATTTCTGTGAAATCAGGTTCATCACTGATGCTATCGATGCTATTCTCAACATGCTGAGCTCCATGCAGACATGATTGTCAGATCATGGTAGGATCAAATTTGTTGTCTGTTTTTTTACAAACCCGCGTCAACATAAATTGAGTGCTGCTGAGATTAAATCAAAAGGGGGACAGACTATACAAAAACATATTCTGAAATGAATGTGCATTTGTCAGACAGTCGATCTTGGAATTGTTAAGCTTATATCTTCACATGTACTGAAACGTTTTGTAACTAAAACATTATCATGTAGACTTTTCACCTCGACTCATCATACTTCACTGGCCTTATCAACTTAAAGCTTCCCTGTACAGCAAACAACAGTTTCTGGAGTAAAACCATTTAGAACAAAGCCCCAATACATCATCAGAGCTACGTATTCATTTTCAGTGAATATATATATATATATATTTACATACAGTATATATCGGGGTGTTGCAATAATGTTGGTTGGGACTTTACAGTGTTTCCCCTAAAATGTCAGAATGGACATCCTTCACTATTTAGTGTACAGTTTTCTTTGTAGTGCTTTCAACTTCAAATAAATGGTGAGAAGTATTTAGAAAAGTTTATTTTCAATTTCAATACACCAGTCGCTCAGGTCATGGCTTATCTAAGTGTTACCCGAAGGTGGCTGAAGGTTCTTGAAGACGTTTCACCTCTCATCTGAAAGCCGACTTCAATTCTAACTGAGTGGTCGGGAGTCCGAGGCTTTTAACCTCTTGTGGGGTTGTTAACATGTTGAGAGTTGTTGACCCACCGTTCATCATGGTAGTTGTTTGGGTCACGAGTGATGGAATAGGTGTTAAGCTCCCTGTGGAGGGCTCTCAGGAATGCATTGTAAGTGGCTGACAAGTGGTGTCGTAGACTATCTTTTCTGTTCAGTTAATGTCGTTCCACTTTGATGTAGGTGGCTTTTTTTTTTTTTTTACTCCTTTTTCAAAACATCCGTCTTCCCTGGCCAACATGTGGACATGCCTTCAAAATGAGTGTCCCTCGTCCTCCAGATGTAGTTTGACTCCTGGTAGAAAAGCATAAGAGGCCAGACTGATTGGAGCTAACCGATATGCTATGCTAACTCAGATAACCACTCTCTACAAATGTGCTGAGCAGAAAAAGAAGCTCGGAAAGCCAGACACATCCAACCTCAAGGCAGGTGGGCGACAACAGCAGAAAACCATTTTGGGTTCTACTGCTGTCAGCGAAGAAAAGAATAAAGTAGCCGGGTCTGATGAATCTCCATTTGGGTTCAGGCTGCAGATGGCAGACTCACAGTTTGCCGTTGACAGCGTGAGTCCACGTATGCAACCTGCCTCGTGTCAACAGTCCTGGAATGTTTTCTTGGCACGGTTTTGGACATTAATAACAATCAATCATGCTTTGAATGTCACAGCCTAAATGATTATTGTGGGTGACTTCCATTTATAGTCACATTTCGCCACATTCTAATGGATACATACAGCACCATAAGGCAGTAAAGTTAAAATACATATCATCATTATCGCAAAATTATTGAAGCAAATTAGAGTGTATTTCCTCAAAGCGGAGACAGAGAATCCAGCATTGATTATCTGAGTTAGCATTGCTAACTACTTCTGATTATTCGACTAAGTAATTTGGTCCGTGTATTTTCCTTTATTTGAAGTTGATGCCACAATTTTGATGATAAAATAAATGTGTTCTATCGCAAGGTTTTTTTTCTCCATTTCAGCTCTTCGTTTAGACCAAAACAGAACTCAACTAAGCCGGCTCAGAGTTGACTGGGGTTGTGTGACACAGTGTCAGTTCAGGTATGAGAATATCCTTTAGTTGCCTCTAGCATTCTCTTTGAGTGTTCATTTTAAATATAGTTAAACATGCAGCTACTCCGCAGATCTGTTTTTCATTAACATAGATTTATGCTGATTTTTCCAAACAACATCACAGTTACATAAATATAATTCTATCAGTGAAGTGCAGCACTGGGGAATGACAGCTGATTGACCTGTTGTGTTTAAGAGTCACGATTAAATCACTAATTCACACTTCAGTCATCTGAAAACAGAAATACAAAATATGTTGTATAGGTGAGCAGTGAGAGTTTGTGGCAAGAGATGTATCCTTTTTCTTAGGTCTCTTTGTGGACACAACTCTCTCCAAAACTTAGAAAACCAAAAATGTGTTGCAACTGCTTCTTTTGTTTAGATGGACATGTAGGGTAGATATTTTATGCTGAAATACACAGTAAATGAATTAAGACGCTAATAGTTGTCAAAAATAAACTTAAAACTAAATGATCTTTTTTGATGACATGTTTATGAAGCTGTTATTGTTGCTGTCTGCCTGCTCAATTCACCCCACAATAAGAAAAATAACTTTCCTTCCCCAATAAAACTCTGTTCAAAGAGGTCATCGCTATCATCTCTGACCCATTCAACCTCTGACTTCCAAATCTGGGCTATAACCTTTAATTGAACCCCTGACTCCAAACTCACTGAAATGATGTTCATCTTCTATAACTATGTGGAATATTTCCTTGTTATGCCTACGTCCCCTCTGTCATGGTTTGTTGGTCTGTGTCAAGTTGTTTCTGGATGAATGCATCTGTATTTGTCTGTGGAAATGAATTTCCTCCCTGACATTTAAGCTCCAGGAAATATTTTGAAGACAGGAGGGTAATGCAGGTTGGCGAAGCTCTGGGGTTTCAAGAAAAAGCTCAAATCTACAAGGGAAGCTGTTTTCTGATCACTGTTAGATGGAAACACACACACTCAAGGTACAGGGTTTTCTCTGAGATTTCTGCCATCAAATATTCATACTTCGTGGAAAATCTCTGTCTTGCCATCTTCTTTCTGTCTTTCCTTTCTCTCGGTGCATGGGGCTACTGTATGGAGGTGCTCTATTTGTCATATTCTCTAGGTAACTAATTATGTCTCCCTCACGTAGACACACATGATGTAAGGCACATGTAATGATGAAACCTAGCTGCAATCCTCACACAGCCAGCTCCATGTGAAAGGCAGTAGAGGAAACATGTTGCCACTCATCACACTGCAGAGTCCCAATCTGAGTTTAGGCTTCCTGATGAAAGGACGTATTTTACTACTGATTGCACTGATGGAGGCTTCATGGACAGATACACTGCTTGTAGTAACGCCACTCTCAGAGCTCGAGGCTCATGCTATACTTGCTTTTCAACAAAGAATTGACAAGAAGCTGGATTTGAGAGGCGTTGCTCACATGTACTTTGTGTGCACCTGGAGGATAAGGTGGTAAATCCACTCTGGGTCCGACGAGGGCTGAATCACCTCAGGTTGACAACGGAATATCTTCCTTGACAACTTTAACTGCAAGCCTCTGGGTTGGCTTTTCCCTTCTCTGTGATTCACCGGAATTTGAGGGACTGCTTTGCCGGGAGATTTGCTGTCAACATCCATGCTGTGCTACTGACTGGAGAATCTCATGCTGGATATCCTGTTAACATTGATACAATGTTGTTGTTTGTCTTTTTCATTGAGCCCAAGCATAGACTGTATATAAAAATGAGGCTGATGTGGAAGTGCCCGAAGCTAAAATACCACTACTACTGGTACTACAACTACAACGACCATGCCACTCGAGGTTGGCTCCAAAAAGCTTTCCACTCCATAGACTCCTATTCAACTTCTCATAAAATTCTCAGTCAATAAAATGTGTCCATCAGTTATCTCGGTGTTGTTAGCTAAAGTTTCTCCTTCTTATTAGTTTTCTGGAGGTCCATCTGAAAATAATCCCGTCATTAATTTGAAAATAAAATCAGATTTTTTTTTTTTTTTTTTTTTGGGGGGGGGGGGGGGGCGTGTCTGTTTGATTGACAGGCCTGTGGTGCAGTCAGGTTACAGCTATCGGTGGTCGGGACGTAGCATCGCCAGGTTTCCAATCAGATCGAGTCAGATCCCTCTAACCCGTCGGCAATCTCATTGTTCAATTCTGACTTCCGGTCAGAATCCCCTTACTGTCATCGTCCACCACATGTGTGACTGGAGACATCGTCCAACTCTCGGGGAGACTATATTTTAGCTCCTACTGAAGTTCACTATTGTCTTCGGGCACTGAGCTGCAAAGAAAATTTCACTAAATGTAACAATAATGGGTTTTGTTAACCTTTAGTGAACCTTTTTTTATTCTTCATGCCCTTAGTATTAAAGTTTTGTGAAGTGCTTCAGTGTGTTTTGGTCAGTCTCAGTTGTTTCACAGTTAGTGATGGGGTTCAAAGTATTCACAAAAATACTAATATTAAGCCATTGAATCCAACATGTGACCAAATAACTCCAGTATGTGTGCGCTGTACACCATCTGTGTGCATTACGGTGCCCATGCAGTTCTGTCCAGATAACTAACATTATTACGGAAATCGATTCAAAACACACGCTAATAAACTCAAAGTAAAGAGACTCAAAATAGCCAAATAGGAACTCTAGATAACCACTAAGAGACTCAAAATCATCCCATACTGACTCCAGAAAGCGACATAAAGAAGTAAAAGGACCTTTTACACATTGCTACCCAGAAGCCCCATGTTATATAGTCTCCCTATGGCCACAGAGCAGTTACCTATCACACTCAACTACTCTACATCCTTCTACATGTTCAGGAGGGAATACACCATTAAATATGTTGCACTGATTTCATGAAAGATTTGACAACCGGAGACAAACATGTGTTGAACAGTAATCTGCTTTAAACAATGAACAGAAGGAGTTAACGTGCAATATGGTCAAAAGCACCTGCTTTTGTAAACCTTTCAGTAACCCATAGTTAATACGATGAAATGTTGGACAGTGTGGTTCTAGGGTTGTAGGAACAATTTGTGTCTTTCCTGTTCCAAACGATGTCTGCACAAAGCCGGGATCACAATAAATCGTTTTCACAGTCTGGTTTGGAGAAACTCGATTGGCTTACACACAGTCTCGATCTCAATCTCATTCAACACCTTTGTGATCAGATGAAATGCTCACTGTGTACAAGTGCCTCGCTAACGCTCGTGTATCTGAACGGGAGGACATCTCCGCAGATTCCAAAATCTACTAGAAAGTCTGAAACCAGAAGAGTCTCTGGGTATCCACTTACTTTTGAACAGTAGTATACGTGATGAAAAGAGTAAACCCAAATGATTTGGATATGTTCCTTGTCTGTTTATGTCTTAAGATGGACCTAAACTTAATATCACATACAGAGGAATGTAAAGGACGGGACATGGTGGAACATTTGCAGGGAATGACAAGAAGAACTATTAGATTCAATGTTTGACAGGATGGTTAATTTGAACATATTTTTCCATGTAAAGCCACGTTAAGTGGACTTGTTCTTTCTGCTGATTATGAAAGACTGCAGACACGAGCCAACCTGCAGCATGTTTCTGTGTTATTTTAGTCTGATAAGTAGACTAGAGACATGAAGTGTATCCTTGTGGAAAGCAGATAGTTATGCTGACAGTAAGCTCTGTAAAGCTTGTTCTCTTGCTCTACTTTTTACTTTCTTGCTCATTTTTTCTGGATGATGGTAAGCTTTTAAAAGCTGGAGGAAGGCTTTAGTATTTTCCGGTTACAAAGATGAAGCCGTCTGCCGATATGAGGCCAGTACTTCGTTTTTTAGATGAATCTGATCGCAAAACTTACCAAACAGTCCAGTTTTATTACATTAAAGCAAGAGGCATAGTCAGTCAGGAAGGGGAGAAAATGAAAGTCAAATTGTCTGAGAGCAAAGTGGAATAAAGGCAGCTGTGAGATGTGATGTCTCCTCTATAAAGAAAATGTCATAAAAATAATAGATAGAGAGTTGCAAATAAAATATTTCATCCTTGTGACACATTTCTACATATGTTACAGAGTATTTGATGATATAATTTCAAGACAGGCTGTCCACCATGTGACAAGTCTCAGTCAATTTAGCTGCTTAAATATGGAACCACAATTAGCCGATAACCTCCAAAGGTTACTTTTATTAAGTGGTCGTCAAAGTTGTCAAAGTGGGGCAGTTTGACAGACTAAAATGATTCCAACTGCTGGCTTTCAGGTGAAGCAGTATGACTACTATTACACAAATATAAGGATAGCTGAAGAGCTCATTCTGATTCTATACTAAATCTGAAAAATCACACATGAATCTTCTGTTTTTGGATGGAAACGTATCATTTAAACTGTAAACCAAAAATCCATTTCAGCAAATTTACGTAAATAATGGTCAGCAATTTCTATCATGTCCTGTCAATCAAATGTGAAAAATTGTCAAAGAGAGGAGCGTGAGTGCCTGACAGGGATTCACTCAGGCATCACACAAATGAATCTTTCCACAATCCATAAAAAGAAGGTTACATAACTGTACATATCAATACGAAATATCTGAGAAGGATCAATTTGAAGATAATTACAGTAAGTCATGTCTTTAGTTATGTAATGAAGCAAATTATTTATTCCCTCTCATTATGTCTGTAATGAGCACTATTACTCAATGCATGTCATTATGTAATGTCAGGTACATTCGACTGAGAATATGGGTTGAATACATGTGAATGAGATGGGGAATAATGAAAGCAGGTTAAATAATCAGTTTAAAGTGTAAAGCTCTGTTCAATTTAAAGCTGAGAACAGGTAACAGAGTAGTAGTGGACATAATATACTGGGACCATCCCTTCACCAAGTACAGTGCACACAGGTTTCAGCCACACAAGGAAACAGATCGAATCACACCAGGCTACGTTCTCCCATTACTCCAGGACCCTGTTCTGACTTATTATGAGTGTTTGTAACTGTGCAGAAGGGTTAGCAAGGACACTCTGACTGTTCCACAGTTACCCAGGTCAAGTGTGCAGTTTGCGTTTTGACACATTCTTCTAGTAACCATCGTTACATTTTGTTGGTTCAGACCAGACAGTAAAGCTGTTGTTGTCCCTGGTTCGTGGTTTAATGAGTCCAAACCTAATGGCTTCGCCGTGTATGAAATTCTAGAGCCTTATAACTTCAAACGAGGGCTATTATTTTCAAATTACAAAAGAAGTCGCAGCGCTCGGTCGACCATTGGTGGCTTGTTGATATGAACTCAAGACAATGTCCAGAGTAGCAGGTATGGACATTATGAGAGGTTGTCCTTTCACACATGCGTGTGCAGGAGGCACGATAAAAACATCATCAACAAACTCATGCACATAAATTGGAAATTACACAGATTTTGCAGCAGTCCAACTGAAATGGGCATTTGGTTTGCAGAAGGTCTGCAGAGTCACTGACATCTTTTAAATATCTTCTTAAAACATACTTTTATCGGAGAGCCTTTGCTGATTTTAGTTGACTTTAGTGATCAACAATTATTTATTTTATATCCTGTTTTAATTTGTTTTTATAATTGTTTTAACCTTGTTAAGGCTTGTTAGAATTCACTTGTTGTTTTGTTTTAATAGCTTACTTTATGTGAAGCACTTTGTGACTGCAGTTTAGAAAAGTTCTATACAAATAAAGTTCATTATCATTATTATTTGTGTTCTCACATTCAGGTTCTCCGCGTAAAATCCAACCTTTTTTTTCTCTCAGAGCTCCTCATGTTTAGTAAGATTTATTCACATAGCTGAGCTCCACCCAAACCCACTGAATAAGATTGTTTTATGTGAGTAATGACAAACTGATACGCAACACACATTTTGTATCACAAGAGCTTAAATTCAGCAGCATGTGCGTTTTTGTTTCTGTATGCATTTCTTTACGTTTTTATTTGACGAAGCACAATTCTGTCATAGACAACATCCATCCATCCATTATCTATACCCGCTTTATTCTCATAGAAAACATAACAATGTTTATTACTTACTTTATTGTCCTTATTTTTCTGTCCATCCACATATGACTGCATCATATCACTTCCCTTCACATTCCCTCCATCTGTATTTCACATGCATGTGCTGCGCGTTCAGTCTTCTCTACAGTTAATGAGATGCTGACGCTGCATGGAATCAACTAGAGAGGTGGATGCTGGAGTGCTTCCACTTTAGTTCACTCGTATGGAGTCATTTGAATGTGCATCTGTCAGTCTTGTTCTGGAGTTAGGTTTCAGCGGTGTAACTTTGTCTCAGTGACTCACTTTACATCTCTGGCGCCGCTGTTGTCATGTTTCATGAAGGGCGGAGCTCAACCTCTGCTACACTGTCACTGACACAGGTGAGGGAGAGCGAGGGGAGATCGATTAATGAGTTGATAGCGTCGTTCAAGTTGAAAAATTATAAAATGGGTCACAAAAAATACTTCGGCTGTTGTCAATATACCTGGCACAAGTAAGATCATGTGTGGGAAACACTACTTAAGAAACGGGTAACGAGCTACTGCCAGCATGTGAGCAACAGGTTGGAGACCCCTGATCTCGATAGATAGAAAGCAGCTTTCAGCATTCATTCAGGCAAACAACCGTGACTCAGTCATGCAGCATTTGGCTGACCAATGATGTAACGCACGCACTCACTCACTCACTCACTCACTCACTCACTCACTCACTCACTCACTCACTCACTCACTCACTCACTCAATTGAATGGCCAGTGGGAAGGATGATTTGGGAAAGCAATACCATGACTGATAATGTTACACGAAAGTGGAGACTGATTAAGTTGTAGTGTGAGCAAAACACATCTATTAGGTCTTATGATTTATTGCATAATAATATCTAGAAAGATGGGAATATTTTTTAAAGTGTATGTTTGTATTTTCCAAACGGGGCTAAACAGGATTATAATGATAATTAATACAAATATGAATACATTATATATATATATATATATATATATATATTGTTCCAATCCTATTTAGTGCGGCATAGACACAGCTGGAAGCCATACGTCCTTGCCTCCGTGAGTGTGTGCATAGCATATAGAGCTGTAAAGATGTCATCTGAGAATGGAGTGATTAGCACAACAAAGATTTCCGACCCAACTCATCTTATTCGTGCACACAGACACGTGCAAAATAGCCTCTATTTTCTCATCGAGACTCCAGCTTGGCTTTCTATTACCTGACAGGTGAGGGGGTGAAATGACGGAATCTTGATTTAGCTTCTGCTATGTCCTGTATCTGTGCTGCATGTCTGTATATAAGTGTGTCTGTCATGACATTTTCTTGCTATCCATCAAAGAAAAAGTTGGCAGAATACTGTTGGTGTGACTGCACGTTTAATATTTATCAGAGCATGTGTGTTCAAGAATACAAATGTGAACCCATAACCCTGAACAGCAGAGACTGCTGACAGTGGAAAGTGTATAGAAGCTCAAATCATTCAGTGAACTCAACTGTAATTTTGCTGCAGCGGATTTTTAAAGACTGTTGGTCTAAACAGGACTTTGATGAGGATTTATGATGTAGTGATGTGGATTTGTACATCCTAACTGATGTTTTTGATCAACAGTATTTTTTTCTTCTCCTCAGAATAACCTCCAAAGCATCAATGGTTCATCAACATTTACATATTGATGAGCTATTGAAGTAGACTAAATGTGCAATCGATCCACCCTAATCATCCTGTTATACATAGCTGACCAATGTAGATATCAGACATTTTGATGAAGCAGGGGAGGTACATGGTCTGCACTCATTTAGCACTTTTTTCTTCAGCAGTCTTATAAAGTGATTGCCTCGCAGGCACCGATTCACACACACACACACACACACACACACACACACACACACACACACACACACACACACACACACACACACACACACACACACACACACACACACACACACACACACACACACACAGTCACACAACAATAACAACAGAGCTGCCTTGCAACATGCTCACCCACCATTGGGAACAACCTGGGGTTCAGTGTCTTGCCCAAGTACACTTTGGCATGTGAGGGGAGATTGGGCATTGCACCACCAACCTTATTCTATTAGTTAGTGGGCAACTAAGCCACAGCTGCCCCATTAATGTGGATGGCCACATTGGCCTGTTTGGATCAGTTACATGTAAATGTATTCCAGATAAATGTCATTGAGTTTCAGGGGTGTAAGTTATAACTTTGGTTTTATCTTTAGTTGAAATCAATCTATATTACACATTAATGCACAACATCTATTGACCAAAGTGATGCACAACATGAGACAGAATTAAAACAAATTGAGCAATAATAACAAATTAAAAGAAAGGACAATATTAAGTAAAAACAACCCCAAATATATAAAGGAATAGTCTGCATGTATAACTGTTGTATGGTGTTTTTTGAGACCTGCCCAAGCGGACTACACTACTTACGAAGCATTATTCCAAGTCACTGGTTTGGTGACTCCAAAGAGCCATAATTGTACACATTGGTCACCAATGGGAGCCATGGTGGAGCTGAGTGGAAATACCTACCTCAGTCAGATCAGATTAGATTAGAAAGATAACATCTTTAAGTATTAAAATCTTCATCTTTAAACAATAGATTTAACACTGTAAAAGTTGTGATGTTATTCTTTCTCTCACTACACTTTTGCTTCTGTTTTTGGTCTCCACCATCTACTGAGCAAAATATGTGATTTTCTACAACAAATTGAAACATGGAATTAGCAAGGAGGTGGTTAGAGGAAGAACAGGAAACAGGAAGGACAGGTGGATTTAGTTAAACAGTGGAGACAAAGTAAAGCCAGTTTACATGTACAAACTAAAGGGAAACTGGAGTGGAGTGTGAGGATGGCAAAAGCAAGACTACAATTAGGAGAGAAAAAAACAGCCATCGATCAAGACGGGACAGGAAGTTCAAGGATGAGGCTAGGTGTGTGTGTGTGTGTGTGTGTGTGTGTGTGTGTGTGTGTGTGTGTGTGTGTGTGTGTGTGTGTGTGTGTGTGTGTGTGTGTGTGTGTGTGTGTGTGTGTGTGTGTGTGTGTGTGTGTGTGATATATCCTCTCCCTATAGGCCACAGAGCTCCATTGTGTTCCAAGAACTATTACAAACACATTAATGAGCTACATTGTTGCATTGGCTGACATGTTCCTTTATTACCATGAACACACTCCTTTAAATCCCTGTTGATTAAATGTGGATCCATCCGCCAGTGAAAATAGTCCCAACAAATGCACTGCAGTCTGCAGCAGGCAGAAGATGGACTTTTTCAGTAAGTATCAGACAATGTCAGCCTTCATGGGACCTCCTCCGCTCTGTCTTAACACTTTACTCCCATGCCCTGATGAATCCTCTTACTCAAATTATTCCTCCTGCTAATACTGGCCATGAAGCGATCCGAGTGTGATTACACTGAAAGAAATCAAACACAGAGTCCACATTTGACATTACAGCTCCTGTTAATATGAGGCCTCTGGAGGCTGACTTGGGAAATCAAGTTCTGTCAAGTTACAATCTTTTTTTTTAGCACAAATTGCCTCTTTGTCCCTCCATGGACACTGTGTCTTTGTTGAGCTGTGGCAGACTAACATGCCAGTTAGTTGCTGAGCCAGAAGTCTTCACCAAACTGGCAGGACCACCTAATTTCACTAAGACTCATTATATTCAGCTGAATGTATGTTTGTACAGAGTTTGCACAGAAGACTGTGGACATTGTCTTCCATTTCTGACGCCGATGTCAGTTTGCAAATGTATGTCCAGTAAGAAGAGTTGAAATAATTACTATTATACAACAAGTAGTTCCGACCCAGAGATTTGATTGGTCAACTGTACATTTGGAACGTGCTCATAAGAGCATAACAGCACACCCTGCTCATCACTAGAAATATCACTCCATCTTCTCAATGGGAATGAATAATTGGATTTGAATTTCATATAATATGCAGTATCATGCTATTTTGACTTGTTATAGGTGTATATTTGACCAATTTGGTGAAATCAGATCTTTTTTGTCGCTCCGAACACCCGTAACCGTAACACCACGGATAGTTGTGCACTTAAAATCCTATCGCTGTGTTGTGCCTCATCTCCTACCATATTGTTTGGTTTGTTGGAGGTTTGCAGCCCCTTATTAGACCAGTGGTGGTACATTTGTGAGGAATGTGAATTGGTCATTAAATCTGTCAGTAGACACATCTCAAAGTATGATCTAAGACCACCAAAGGTGTTCCCCACATTGCTAACTTTATTCTGAACCAGTCAAAAATGGAATTTTTTTGAGAGAGGAAATATCAGAGGACAGGGCCGATTATTAAGAAGGATATAGGTGCCAAGCGAAATGAGAGAGGGACCTAAACATGAAACAAAACAGGGATGAAGAAGGAAGGCTGGAATGAAGGAAAGCAATCAAAAAAGAGAGGACGGTCAAAGAAGGGGATGGGAATACTGAGCAGGAGGAACGATACAAGATGAGATGAAAACAAAACAGGTAAAGAAATGAGGAGAGGATGAGGGAGGTGGACAGAGCAGAAGAAAAGAAGAGGGAATTGTGGGAAAGGAGAATAGCAGGCGAGGAGGTGCAGAGCAGACGAAGGAGGAGTGATAGGGAGATGCTGTTAATTCGCAGTTCAGAGAGATTTTTTAGTTTGACACACTCGGCAGGAGGCCTTTGACTGGTGCTGCCTTTGAACTACAGTACACACACACACACACACACACACACACACACACACACACACACACACACACACACACACACACACACACACACACACACACACACACACACACACACACACACACACACACACACACACACACACACACAAGCTCACGGTCGACCAAGGATAATGTTGGCTTGGAGGTGAAACAACAGAGAGAAAAAGACGGAAAGAACAGCATAAATGCAGAGAATCACCAATCCTTATTTGGGTATTAAATTCTGTTCGTTCATGTTGTCTGTAAATGTCACACTGATGGCCCCACTGCTTTCTACATACACAGAAATAATTTCCCAATGATCATAGTATTTTGAGATGCTGAATACTGGTTGAGGACAATTCTTAACTCTGCATGGGGACACTGCCGATTCACAGATCTCTGTCATGCGTCCATTCCTCCACCTTTCAGTCCTTGTAAACCCTTCCATTCCTGTTTTCCACCATTTGTTCCCAGCGTGTTCCTGCATCCCTACATCACATGATCTACACAGCTACCCATTAGCACACCCTAGCATAGATGCCAGCCTCATTCCCTCTTTTCTCTCTGCCAGGTAGCTAGTGTTTATCCACGCATGATGTAGTGCTCTTAGTCACGATGCTACAATCGCTTCACAACCCAGTGCTGTTCCTGGTAAAGCACGCTGCAGGCAATAAATCCCTGAAACTAGTTTATCTTTACACATTTCATGGTACCATGTTTGTTGATTTTCTACTGCTGATTGGTCTGTCAGAAATTAGTGGGTGGGTGTTATCTAATATGAGGCTGTCGGGAGGATGAACTGTGGAGTAGTGAGAAACTGCTTTTAATGAATTTGAGATGGACAATGAATAAAAAAAAAGCTTTGACTCGTGAGTATTTTAGCTTCATGTGTGTTTCAGTTAATTTCTGTCAACATATAAATTCAGACAAACTGTGAATCATCCGTGCATTGGTTGGCAAAGTGTAAAATAGACACACCGGTCCTCCACAGCAGAATGTGAAATAGTTACGCTTTGGCCTGTCTTGGTGTGACATGTACACGGTCCGAAAGCATTAAACTTACACGCATGTAGAAGTCATCTGACGCAGGATCATTGTCACAGTACTAGGAGGCATGAGGGGTCGCAGACAGCCATGAGGTTTGAATCCAGGAGGCAAAGTTTTTGTTCAGTTTTTTTTTTTTTTTTCTAACCCCAACCATGCTCTTTCTCCTAACCCAAACCATGTGCTCATTTAGTAACCCCAACCATGTGTTTTAGCTATAAGTTGCATTTTCTTGTAAATCACATGGCTCTTTGCATTCATTAGGTTTAATTTTCGTCCACTACAGGAAAATGTGTAACTGTCACGCCGAGAAAGGCAGAAGCGTGGCTATTTCACGTTTTGTTCTGATAGAGGATTGGGTAATGTACTAGAGAACACCAGGGCGTGGCTCTCACTGTGTCTCAGGTAGCACCACGTTCTGTTTGTGGTCTGTTCGTAGCTGAAATAGCCACAAGGTTTAGTGTTAATTCACTGAGACGCACCAACAAATTCTTTCTCTTGTTCTCACTGTGCGTGACACACAGGAGCTATTGCACACGATGCAAACACAAAGGCTTGATAATACCGGAACAATAAACAATGAACAGTCATACAGACTATCAATTCGGGAACGAGAGCAAATCGAGCAACAGTTAAAAGGGTTTCTAAGCTTGTTGCTGGTAAGGCAGTGTGGAGCAGCACTAAAGATGAAAAACACAGCTTATGTCAGCGTGGATTTCTCTCACTCTCTTGTTGACATATTAGGAGCACTGGTTATCTTGATCAGTCTCTTGATAACCTGTTTCATGCCCTTATATCTGTTTTATATGTTTTTTTTTTTTTTTAACAAATCCCCTGTCATGACTGTTTAATTCGTATTATTTTCATCTGATTTTCCTGCACCTCCTCCCGTCTCTGCATGTCTGCTTCCTGATCTCGTCATTCTCTCTCCTGCCTTTCTCAGATCTCCTCCTTTGTCCCATTGCTTGACATTAAAGCAGCAGTGCTGTGAGCAGTGCGTGTGTGCGTGATTGTATGTGAATATCATAGAACGGAGACTTGTGTTTGTGACTGTTTTATACAAAAGGATGGGGGCTGAGAGAGCTCTCGGGGACAAAAGAAAGCACATCAAAAACGGACAAAATACAAGCAAATGAAGAAACTTTAGTCACTCACATCCAGTACAAAGGAAACACTACAAATTCAACCGTTTTCGAGTTTGAAGTCGGGACAAAAAACTGATGAACAGTAGAAATTGAATAATAGCAGCATTCAGGTGTATTTTTTAAATTCCCTTTACAAAAGCAACATTTAATTTGTCATTGCTAAAGTAAGCTGCTAATCTTAGCATGGCTGATGTTCCTACACTAGAAACCTATCTTCCATGAACAAGAGTCACACATTATCATGCTGGGTCACATACGAGGGTGGATCAGTTCAGAGACTGCTCATGTTGTGAACCACACACAGCACAGTGACGTGTCCCAAGCAGGGGGAAGCTATAACCTTTGTGAGTATTGCCTCACCAACATCAACATCACACGTTTGTGTGACTGCTGGGTCGGGAGCATTCTCGATTTCTCGAGCAGAGGAAGCACTTTCAATTTAGTTTTCCATACTCAGGAAATCGGCAACAGAGACACTTGACATGTTTCAAAAAGCCAATGACAAAGACGAAATGTTCCTGGGGAGGTATTTGAGTCACATTAATTGTTTCTGAGGAACACACGCTACTGTTTAAATCGGAAACTGGGGCAGCAGGTCAGGAACAACCAGGTAGGTTTTCTTTGACATCTGCAGGGTTGCGCACCGTGAATTCATCCCCGAGGGTTAGATTGTCAACACTGACCTGAAACTGTGGCACGGTGGCACTTGGGTTCTCCAACATGATTGCCATGTTTCTCGCCCAAAACTTGAAATACTTTCTAACAAAGGTTACAGCTTCCCCCTGCTCCTGGCACGTCACAATGCTGCACACCGTTCATACACAACAGAAGCAGCCTCAGAACTGTTTGATGCACCTTGTATCGTCCTAATCAGGACTGACACACTCGCTACCAATTTACACAGGATGTGGACGTAAGTTAGGGCTCCGTCACGGCTAACAAAAACAGTGTGTGTCCACACGCCCCACATGAGTTCAGGTATGGCTTCATGTTTGGATTTGCCAGGTGTTTTATACATAAAAAAAAATGACACATTTGACAAAGGGAGAGAAGACAACAAGGAGGAGGAGGCATTTGGGATGCTGCAGTGGAGGCAGATACGCAGATACACAGAAATTAAGAAAGTGCAGCTGTTTTAAGATGTAAAGATTAAAAAAAGAGAAGATACCAGAGATACAGTCTGTCTGTAGGCTACAAACTCTGAAAAGCAGTTTAGCTGTTTAAATCAAATATGTAGCTTTGGAATGAAATTCCTTTTTACATTCAAAACAGTTGCTAGATGGTCAGGGACTAACACTGTCAGTCAAAACAGTTTATTTGTTTCTATTTACACCCATATTTTCAAAAAAGTTTTGGAAAAATTTAGACACGAACAAAATGTGATGATATGCAAATCACAGAGCACATTGGTCTTCATCAGTGCTGTTAATAGATGAACTGCTTTGGGAGCTTTAAGTGTGTGTAATTTACTTCTGCTCACTCCTCAACATTGTTCCAGCACCTGATATCAATACATTGCAAGAGCGTTCTTTGTTCCCTTTGACATTTAATCAATGATGAAATTACAAATTTAGTTTTGAGGAAAATTATCACCTGATATGCCAAACTTGATGACCCCAGAACCCTTAACGCTCACAGCTGAGACCATTGAGGCTGCTACATCCTCAGCTGAGGTGAGTGTCTCTGAAAATGATTTGATGAATTTGGCTGTGACACATCTTCTAAATACCTTTTCATCCTACTTCACCACTGCACCACACTGCGCTAAAGATGCAATTGTGTCTGCTTTTACTAAATTACCAAAACAGTTGGCCAAACCTACATACGCTCTCAGCGCATTGAATTTAGACCTGCGTTTGCACTGCACCTAGACTGACAAAAATAAAGGCACCCATAGTTCCCTCTGGTGCACGGAAGTTCATTACCAGAAATGAACAATTAACTGCACCTGAGATTACAGCCCACATCAGTGCTTCCCAAAGTAGCAGAAACATCCAGTGTTGGCGATGAGACTGTGGGAATCAGGCCTTCCTGGTGGAACTGCTGCAAAGAAACCGCTACTGAGTGAGACCAAGAAGAAAAACGGCTTGAACCAAAAAACACAAGGAATGGACTTCAGGCCATTGAAAATAAAGTTGAGATTTTTGTTTAAGTCGCTGTGTCTTAGTGAGACGCAGAGAAAAAAATGGATGCCATCTGCATGTGTGGTTTACTCTGTTGGGGTGAAGAAAAAGCAGCTGGTGAGTGCCCAGCATATGTGGGAACTCCTTCAAGACTGACAACAGAGGGAGAACCTCCTGAATTTGTGAGAAAAGGAGTAGCCAAACTGTTGAGCAGCTGGAATCCTATATCAGGCAAGAATGGGACAATATTGCACTTCCCAAACTCCGGCAACAGGTCTCCTCAGTTCCCAGACATGTACAGGAGGTTGTAAAAAGAAGAAGCGATGAAAAACAGTGGTAAACATGCCCCTGTCCCAGCAGATACATGTTGCTGGCATCAAATTCAAAATAAGGATTTTTTTTTTTAATATTATTTATTTATTTTTTTTATATATAGAACAATGCAAATTCTGAGTTTCAACATTTGATGTTGTCTTTGGTCTTTTTGCAATTAAATATGGTTTTAATGATTTGCAAATCGTTACATTCTGTTTGTATTTACATTTACATTATATGCATTTTTGGGGAAATGGGGTTGTATATATACAGTGGGTACGGAAAGTATTCAGATCCCTTTAAATTTTTCACTCTTTGTTTCATTGCAGCCATTTGCTAAAATCAAAAAAGTTCATTTTATTTCTCATTAATGTACACTCAGCACCCCATGTTGACAGAAAAAAACAGAAATGTAGAAATTTGTGCAAATTTATTAAAAAAGAAAAACTGAAATATCACATGGTCATAAGTATTCAGACCCTTTGCTCAGTATTGAGTAGAAGCACCCTTTTGAGCTAGTACAGCCATGAGTCTTCTTGGGAATGATGCAACAAGCTTTTCACACCTGGATTTGGGGATCCTCTGCCATTCTTCCTTGCAGATCCTCTCCAGTTCCGTCAGGTTGGATGGTGAACGTTGGTGGACAGCCATTTTCAGGTCTCTCCAGAGATGCTCCATTGGGTTTAGGTCAGGGCTCTGGCTGGGCCGGTCAAGAATGGTCACAGAGTTGTTCTGAAGCCACTCCTTTGTTATTTTAGCTGTGTGCTTAGGGTCATTGTCTTGTTGGAAGGTGAACCTTCGGCCCAGTCTGAGGTCCAGAGCACTCTGGAAGAGGTTTTCTTCCAGGATATCTCTGTACTTGGCCGCATTCATCTTTCCTTCAATTGCAACCAGTCGTCCTGTCCCTGCAGCTGAAAAACACCCCCATAGCATGATGCTGCCACCACCATGTTTCACTGTTGGGATTGTATTGGGCAGGTGATGAGCAGTGCCTGGTTTTCTCCACACATACCGCTTAGAATTAACGCCAAAAAGTTCAATCTTGGTCTCATCAGACCAGAGAATCTTATTTCTCATAGTCTGGGAGTCCTTCATGTGTTTTTTGGCAAACTCTATGCGGGCTTTCATATGTCTTGCACTGAGGAGAGGCTTCCGTCGGGCCACTCTGCCATAAAGCCCCGACTGGTGGAGGGCTGCAGTGATAGTTGACTTTGTGGAACTTTCTCCCATCTCCCTACTGCATCTCTGGAGCTCAGCCACAGTGATCTTTGGGTTCTTCTTTACCTCTCTCACCAAGGCTCTTCTCCCACGATTGCTCAGTTTGTCTGGACGGCCAGGTCCAGGAAGAGTTCTGGTCGTCCCAAACTTCTTCCATTTAAGGATTATGGAGGCCACTGTGCTCTTAGGAACCTTGAGTGCTGCAGAAATTATTTTGTAACCTTGGCCAGATCTGTGCCTTGCCACAATTCTGTCTCTGAGCTCCTTGGACAGTTCCTTCGACCTCATGATTCTCATTTGCTCTGACATGCACTGTGAGCTGTAAGGTCTTATATAGACAGGTGTGTGCCTTTCCTAATCAAGTCCAATCAGTTTAATTAAACACAGCTGGACTCCAATGAAGGAGTAGAACCATCTCAAGGAGGATCAGAAGAAATGGACAGCATGTGAGTTAAATATGAGTGTCACAGCAAAGGGTCTGAATACTTATGACCATGTGATATTTCAGTTTTTCTTTTTTAATAAATTTGCACACATTTCTACATTTCTGTTTTTTTCTGTCAAGATGGGGTGCTGAGTGTACATTAATGAGAAATAAAATGAACTGTTTTGATTTTAGCAAATGGCTGCAATGAAACAAAGAGTGAAAAATTTAAAGGGGTCTGAATACTTTCCGTACCCACTGTATATATATATATATTTATATATATATATATATATATGCACAGTAAAAACCCCAAAACAACCAATCAAATCAGCCTATCACCTTCCCTTCCTTTTTTTTTTTTTTTTATTTTTTTTGTGTGTGGATGTTTTCAGTTTTGAAATGAAAATGTTGGGTGTGTCTAAACTTCTGACTGGTACTGTATGCACGGTCAACTTTGAAAACAGTGAAATGTAGTGTGTGTGTGTGTGTGTGTGTGTGTGTGTGTGTGTGTGTGTGTGTGTGTGTGTGTGTGTGTGTGTGTGTGTGTGTGTGTGTGTGTGTGTGTGTGTGTGTGTGTGTGTGCAAGTGGATGCCCCAGGGCAGGCGGGGAACGGATCGAAGGATCACACCAGAGAATGTACTGATAAAAAAAAAAACTGTGGCAGGAAGAAGCAGGTTGATTGAAAGATGTTTTTTTTTTTTTTAATGTATTAGCGCCTTTGTAATGAAAGTGCATTGATCTTTGTTCATCAATATTCTACAGATCAGCAGAGGGCCGGGTGAAGCATAGGTAACACAGTGGGATACACAAACACATTTGTGTAACCACACTTCTAAGGGCCCTCCATTGAGTGCATGCCTTCCTTGGCCCAGTTGGAGTTGGATTAGGGAGAATACATTATCACTTGATGAGGCTTTAGACATAACCAATCAAATCAGCCTATTCCCTTCCCTTTAAAAGCACTGCACTCTCCGCCACTGTGCTCTGATGATTTGGTGGCAGAACTGAAGCATTCACGTCCATCACCGATTTTCCCCTCTGAGGAAATGGATGTCTCCGTACACAGAACAAGCAAATATACAGTGCTCTCCATTAAAGTAGTTCAGGAGGAGATAACACATTTGGTTAATTTGTTCTGCTCTGGACCTCGGAGAACAGTTACACAGTACAGGAAATAGCACAATGATAATAGATGTTTCAATGACAGTAGATGAGGAAGAGATAATAATTTTTAACAAAAATCTGCATCTCATGAAGCCAAACATTGGTATTAATTAAATGTCAAAGTGAAATCAGGAGCTGGAACAATGCTGAGGCGTCAGCAGAACTGAATGACCCGCACTTGATAGTGTCAATGCAATTTATTTATTGACAACAACTGATGGAAAGCAATGTGCTTTAAACGTTGCTGATGATGTGCTGTTAATAAATAAACTGCATCCGGAGATTTGACAGTGAAAGATTTATTTTCCAATCATTAGTGTCTGCCTCTGTGGTCTTACACAGCTGCTAGATCACTAAACCAGATGAGTACATGAGAAGGCTTTTCAATTGTTACCCCTTGATGTGTTGCAGTTCATTTGTAGTTATCCCCAGCTGCCTTATATATTTTATGGCTGAGATTGGATACTGGTCATGACACGGGCCGACGTCCTGATTCACATCCAATTCAATAAACAAGAGTCATCTTAATTTTTCATATGATTAACTAAATCTGAAGGTTGCATTTAAAACTATTATTTTAATTAATTAATTCAATAATTAACCCCCTGTTGCATGTGAATATACAAAAGCTGCAATTTGCTGCAATCAAATGACTTTACTGAGCAGAATGTAAAAGGAATGCTAAGAAAAGTATATATCTGACTATAAATAGGAAATAAATAATAAAGCTTTGAAATTTAACCTGGAATTTGATTAAAAACGTTGGCCTTATGATGTGATACATTATTTAGTTTTATGGCAAATGAAAAGGGATAATTAACATGACTGTCCCTCATTTTATATTTCTCTCTCTCTCACGCACAATTGTGCAGACAAATTCTTAAGTGAGACAAGAAGCCTTCTGTACATGCATTCAGACTAACATTAATCTCTACCATGGCACTTTGCATAGTTTAAGAGAGATACTGTCATGAGAATGAAGGTGTGTGTGTGTGTGTGTGTGTGTGTGTGTGTGTGTGTGTGTGTGTGTGTGTGTGTGTGTGTGTGTGTGTGTGTGTGTGTGTGTGTGTGTGTGTGTGTGTGTGTGTGTGTGTGTGTGTGTTGGGGGGGGGGGTAACTGAGAGACAAAGAGAAAACATTGCCACTCACTCCTTTCATTAAACCCTTGTGTGATTGGCTGCTGTGTATCTAAGAGGGGCAGGAATGAGTCTTCCAAAAAACAACCAATCCCTGCGCTGGACAAAAACACTGCAACAATCTTATTGGCTGTCCTAACAACCAATTCAACTTCTCTGCCCATATATGGATGTGTAGTAACACGGTCATCATGAAGTCCCCGCAGGCATCTCACTGACTCTTTGAACTGTTTTCTTCTTTTTTTTTCTTTCTTTCTTAGAATATGAAACACAATAAGGAATCCATCATTTAAAGTGTGTGTGTTCTGTTTTAAGCTCAGAGCAGTGCGCTGGGCGGATTGTATCAATATTGCAATTACCCAACCCTAAAAGAACAGCAATCATGAACACTGCAGTGAAAACTATTTCTCTTTTTAAGTTTGAAGGTCAAGTTTTCAGGTTTCAGTTTTCAGACACTGTCAAAGATTTCAGCTGTCTGCTTCTATTAATCAGTAGAATGTGTTAAATACACACGAGTCAGAGTTTCCAGATTTTAGGGCAATTATATCTATAGTTGCTTCATTTTCCTTTTTCATGAGAATAAATTCCCCTTGAGAAATTGTTTTACCCCACGAGCCTCAGAAGCAAACAAAAAAACAAGTCTTTCCTTTTCTGCTTCATTGTCATTGTTACATCCTTGTGCACAGTATCGTCAAGAACAGAAGATCTAAACCAGGGGTGCCTAACTCATTTTAGTTAAGGGGCCACATACTGCCCACTTTGATCTCAAGTGGGCCAGACCAGTAAATTCATAGCATAATAACGCATACATAACGACAATATTTCTCTTTGTTTAAATCATTGTTGAAGGTTTTTGGATGATAAACCCTGTTTTATGGTCTTTCTACAATAAACTAGAAACATAAAGACCAAAAACTCAGACATCAGCCCACTGTTTATCTGCCCCGGCTCTCCTCTGCAGATTCCCTCGCTTTGTGACGCGTTTGACGTCAAACGCGTCACAAAGTGAGCAGCGAGCGCTGCTGCCTGTGGCACCGAGCGCTTCTTCCTCCGGAGCAGACGTCACATTTACGCTGTTTTTGAAGCAATTACTGGATCGATTAAAAAAAAAAAAAAAAATAACAAAACGTTTGTACTCATAAACCTCCATATTCTCATAGAAATGCAATTTATGTCTTTCTGTAATTTTCACACTTAGCAAAGTCATCCGGCGGGCCGAGCTGGACCTCCTGACGGGCCGGATCCGGCCCGCGGGCCGTATGTTTGACACCCCTGATCTAAACAATAACAGTAGGGTTGGAGTTCTGCAGCACTTTATCAAAGCCAAACAAATCAAGTTGTCCTCCTCAAAGCTCTCATACATTTTATTTAGTTTAACTTTAATCAACTTTTAGTAACTAATAGTCAACTATAATTAGCTACAAGTTATGATCTTATAATATTAAATTAACATAAACAAGAAACTGGCCTAAATAGCAATCACAAACTAATGCGCCGACCTGAAAATGAGACGAGCATTGAAAAGATCTGAACATACTGACTTTTAAAGTTATTGTACTTGAACTGATTGATCATAATAAAGGATCCTCATTCACAAAATATAATTTTGATGCATAAAAAGTTGAAGTGGGAGTCTCCAGTCTGTTAACCTACAAAACAGTTCAGTCCTCAAGGTTCATCTCTACGTGAGAAGCTGCATGTTTTCAGAACAGGTCTGATAAAAAAAAAATTACAAGGAAACATAAATGACTCAATAAAAAATTAATTTTCAATCGCAAACAGATCCAAAATGGAACCCAACTGTCGATAAAATGGTCTTTAATCATATCTAAACACATTTCTAGTGTCCAAAATCCAGCTGCCCAGAACTTCTCCCAGTAGTGGTGTGGGATGCTATTTTGTGAGTGACACAGACTATCAGAAGTCCCTCTAATAAGATGTTCTAAAATGCGTTTTCAGCAGAGTTAAAGTGCCTGCGGGATGGCGGCGCTTTGATCTCAGTCAGCTGCTGGCGAATCTGTGACAGGATGATGTGTTAGATTGTGTTGAGACTGACACCGAGGCAAAGCAAGCAGCACAAATCAGCCAAGAATGATGAGTGAGCGGAACCAGCTTTAAAAATCATACATTTACTGTTATTTCTATAAAACAAACATGCTAATTAATAACTAATAACAGACAGACTAATCACGAACAGATAAGCTGAGAGTGTTGTGTTGCCCGTCAGATGTCCTCAGCATGTTTTGTCCTCAAACTTCATCTATTTCATCACAAGCTTTGGGTGAGTGACCGAGATGATGCACCGTGAACAAAACAATTAAGATGATGTTCTCAGTCCACCTGAGTGACACTTTTAGTTTGTGTAACTGGGAAGGGTTCTACTACAAAAAAAAAGCACAAGTAAACGGAGTGACCAAACACTGCGTCTACTCTCCGTGATGAATCGAACTGCATTTGTGTTACAGCCATCTTTCAAACCTGCAAGAAGCCTTTTCTCACACCAACCGATGATTTCAGATGTGACATACAGTATAAGAGAATGGTAACCCCTGCTTTGAATCAAGTGGCCATCTAATCATGGGTTTGTGGTATGAAAGAAAAAAAAAAAAAGGCAAAAGCTGTAAATATCTAAATTGTACGTTATAAATGTTATAAAACACTCTTAAACCACAAAGGTAAATCACCAAATACTCACAAACAAAATGGCAACGATGAGTAAAAGTAATTAAAGTGGGTTTTAAAAAAAAAAAAAGAAAAAAAGAAAAAAAAAGAAATGGCTAATTACCAACGTTTTTTTTTTTTTTTTTTTTTTTTTTTTAAGAAAAGCACCAAAATCTCTCCAGAATCAACCTGTTTAACATGAGAAAGGGACTTGATAGCACCATGATGTGGTTCCTTCGTACCAATCAACCTGCGATGGTGCGAGGCAGCGCCCTTTCGTCAGTGTCGACGGCTGCTGCAGGCTGAGGACTGGTGACAGCGGTAATCAGTCAACTAGTAGACATGACAGCCTTAATCAAGGCAATGAGCGGGTGGCAGGAGCGCTCACTATTTGAAAATCAACACCGAGTCCATTTGTACGTCTCAATCGCTGACTGTGATGCATATAAATAACTCGCATGGCCCATTAGACTCATCACACACCGCGCGCCGACAGAAACACACCAGGTTACACACACACGCACACAAAAATGCCGGGAGAGCGACTCACTCCGCCGGCTCGCAGAGTTGTCAGAGTGAATTACCTGCATGTCAAAATGGAACAGATAAATTGTCGGGAGAGCGCAGCAAATTGACTCGGTCAAGGCTGTAGATCTATTGTTGTAGTGCCAACAAGGACACACAGATAAAATCACTCTCACACACATACAAACGCTTCCTCTGTTTCCCTTCTGCTGTTTCCAGTTGGACAAAATACTAAATTGTCAAAGTCAGTTAGTTTAAGTAGCTATTAAAAAATAATATTTCCATCATTTAAAAAACAAAAGACATATACTCAAAACTAATATGAGAAAATGCCACATGAACAGGAAATCGTTTTTTGAGTTCCTGTTAAAAGTTGGAGCTCTACCACAGAACGTTTACTCAGGAGAGACTCATTTCTGCTTTTGAAGTCAAAAATAGCTTTTTATAATTGATAACTACCCCAGAATAACATCATTTTAAAAACAACTATTTTAAGGTTTTGGGAAGTAAATGTGTCTCGACCATGGACATTGACATATTCATACGTACGTAAGCATGTTTAAATGAAACAAAGCAAGTATTTTTGAATGGTTCTAATTGGCTTTGAGATGGATCTCCTTCCATCGAGCTTCTCTCTGATTTCACTCTCTACTACTAAAAATTGTTAGTTATAGTACATGTCAACACTTTTTTTGTTATGTACATTTCCCGTATCACTTCAGTTGCATTTGGAGCATTTTCCCATCACTCTATGCATAAATAAATCATGTTGAAGTACTGCAGCAAGCTGAAACTTGCTTGAAACACAGCACACGGCAACTGAGTCACTTGTATCCTTGAAGGACGATGATGTATTGACATGTTAGTTAAATCTCTGCTTGAAGAGTTAACGACGAATCAAACTAAATTAAGTTCCTTGAAGTTGATTTTCTTTGAAACTCAACAGACATGTTGGGAATCAACTGTATCAATGTGTTTAAGATGGCTATTAAAAAGGTATGTCTGTCTAAAACCAGCTTTGCAGCACATCCAAATCAAATGTTTGAAACCTTAGTCACTCATAGCTTTTTCATGTTTTCTCTTAATTTGAATTTAGAAAAGCTTGATATAAGTCGAAGCCATAATCAGCTCTCACCACCTTTCTTCACTTTTTTCCCTCTTTTTGTTTCTCTCCTCTAATCTTTCTTTTTATGTCAGCAACAAAGTTGTCTCGAACATAGTAGTCTGGAAAAGTGCAAAGAAATGATCCTACTGTTCCACTTCTCTGGTTGTGGTGTATCTTTCTGGGCCCCATCACTGCTCATTACCATGTTTAATCACCACATAACCTTACTTAACTGCCAGCATAACTGCCTGGCTGCTCTGTGTGTGATTGTGTTATTCAAAATCTTTAAAGACCTTAATTTTTTTTAGTCATAACTTCAGCCAGTTCACAAAGCTGCACTGTGTAAATTAACATAAATGATATGAAATGAAAGCAAGTGGAGTCACTTAATGCATGTGGCTCGTTGAGTTACCTGCAATTGGCTCTATAATTACACCTGCGGTGGCTCTATCTACACTATATGAAAAGTGATGGGTAATTTACTCCAATTTGTTAGCAGAATTACAGTAAAGTCATGACAGAAATGTAGAGCTCAAATCTTGACCACCAGTTAACAAACAATGTAAATAACCTTTACACTCTCAACATCAACAAAAATCAAACTAACAAAAACAATGTAAATGTGTTGAAAAGTTAAATTCACACCATAAACTTGGTTGATGACATCATTCAGAGCATTTACACTCAGATAATTGGAAAATTAGCTTACTTATTGCTCATCATTTGATTTAAATTACCATCTACGCGAACAACAGTAACCAACAATTGATTAGACACATCAATAAGTATGATAAGTTCATTTAAAGGTCCAAAATATTGAACTTTTCCACTGGTTTTTGTTGTTGTCTTGAAATACTTTAAAAGATATTTTTTATGTTTTTAGGTACCAGAAACCATCTCACCACAGCTTTACATCCTTTACATCTCCTAAAGCTTCTCGCTGGAGCTCCACAACGAAAAGGCTGTTCTGTGTCTGTCTCTAAGGTGCATTGAGATCAGCGACCCGCTCCTCTGATTGGCTGTGAACGCACACTCAGACCAATCACAGGTTTTTGTGTTTTCTTTTAGATGATAAGATAATAATAAAATGAGATAATACATATGAAAAATAAATAAATTCAAGGCAGACATACTTTTGTATGTTCTATACAACATGTACAAGGCTTCAAGTGCTTCAATCAGTGTCTGTTGTAGGATGATATACAAAAGCGTTGAAGAGGTTTCCTGTTCTCTCTCTCCACAGACCCTCCCTCAGCTGACCGAGCTGCACGACATCTTCAACGATTGATTCCAAAAAGAGTTGATTGGTCAGTAGGTGGTGTTTTTAAACATTTGTGTACATCTCAGACATTACCTGCTCCACAGCAGGTAAGGTGTAAGGCATGAATTATCATGGAGATGTATCCTGGTAAGAAGTGAACCACCTTCGTAGTCCCGAGAACCCCCGAGTTAAAAATGAAGTTACCTCGCTAACCGTAAACCCTGCTTTGTAGTAAAGACCTCTGGACCCGTCACAGCAGGTCTCGCTCTGCTGTTCATCCAGCTTTAAAAAATAAGATGAGAACCCGACACTGTACATTTGTTTGACAGTGTCTGACAGAGGATTTCCAGGGCTGTGTGTGAGTTGGTAATGCTGTGTTACTGATGGAGATGGAGCTCGGGTTCAAGCAGGGAAGGATTTGGATGTCAGGAGGTGGAGCCGAGCTCCGGTGTGCCCCAGCCAATTTAATCCCCGGCTGTAACCATGCTAACAGGGTTAGCTTTTAAAGCTACAAACGGTGTAAGTTTAATGAATCCCGTACTATGTGTTAACTCATACGAAACATTCTTTATCGACCGTCTTCAGCCGGGAGCTGTGGCTTCTTTACTCATGCTGCATGGCTCAATTGACCGGTCACCACGTGGAGCCCGAGCCCCTCCTCGTTCTGTCCACTGAGAATCCCATTTTGTTTATTGAAACCTGATAATTTTCTCCTTCATGCTGACTAACAGATAGAAAGGCAGCTTTAGTGTGTGTGGTTATAAAATGGAAATTCCATTGCTAGCTTTAACATTTAATTTGAATTGATTGTTGCAATTTTCTGTTTCATTTTTTTTATTTAATTATTGATTTAGTTCATGCCTGAAAACACAGTTACAATGAAGCTTCTGAAGTCTGTGTTTTTTTATGTTTCTTCTAATTGACAGTAGGAATTATGGCCACTACTGGATGTTTACACGTTTCAAAATAAATAACAAAAAAGTAATTTTACACATTACAAAAATGACCCCCAAAACATACAACTGTACATTCTCTGCATCTTTACAATCCAGCAACAAAACACAACTTTGTATCAATCAACTTTATTTGGGGTTTTTGCGTAACAAACACATTCAAAGTGCTCTGTTGTTACAAAATTACATACAAATCATTTTTTTAATTTTACACAATATGTAATCTACTGTACAAATGTCATGGAGTCCTTGAGTTTGTGTTGCTTTAAGACATCTTTTCCCATCTCCAGACTTTCCTGCACCAGCACTGACTCTGAGAACACAGCGAGCCTCCCCTCCATGTTGGATGATGAATGTTGGCTAAGTTGTCCCTGTGCTCTCCTGTATAACCAGCCTCTCTGCCTCTCCAGACACTTCTCTATAAATGCCGACCCACTGGGCTAATTTAATAAAAGCCTTTTCTATGTTACCACGGAGACACACCAGGTAATTACACCCACAGCCTGGCCCGTATGCACATGTTATAATGGGATACAGAATTGATCTGAGCGTGCAGAGGGGTTGCCACGGGAGACGGATGGCCACCACAAAGTGTCTTGTCTCCCGTGGCCGTGGAAACGGAAGGCAAATGAGTGCATTAACGAGGCGCCTGCTAACAACAACTTCCACGCACACAAACATGCAACTAAAAGGACATTTTAGCTCATTTAGTCTGTGATCAAATAGCCAGATTAACACGAGATGAGACTTCTCTCCGTCTCCTCTCTGACACCTGTTCAAACAGCAGCTGCTTCGTTTCAATCCTCGAGTCAACACTCTCAGTCAATTGTTCGGCCTTTTAGGTGCGAAGAGAAAGAATGAAGCAATTGAAAGGAGCAATAGGGAATGCAAGGAAGGATCCTGCTGCAACCTTTTAAAGCCTTCATTTAAAACTCTAGTGTGTTTTTAAGTTGTTTCATTATTAAGACGAGGTGGAGAGAGCAAGAGAGGATGTGTGTGCTATTTCATTATTAGTAGGGGAAGAGGGAGCGGGGTGAAGAGCAGGAATTGTCCAAAGACTTTTAATTGGATTGCTAAAGCACTTTCTTAATTGAGTTCTGTATTCTTGCTAATATAAAAGTGTACATCTTTATGTTGTGTTGTGCTAACACACACACACAGGCACGCACACCGACGGTTTCCCACCTAAATTGAACCCAGGGGGTCAGGGATAGCAAGAGAAGATGAGATTTGATGAGTCGAACGCCGGACGCTTCAGCAAAAATTCAATTTAGACGCCCTTAGATTGACTGGTTAATTTCTAACAGCTTACCTATAATAGCTTTCCTTACTGTCGCCTTAATTAAGTTCTCACATTAATGCTTTAGCTGGGGATCGGCACTCTTTAGAACCTGTTAACTCACATTTCCCTGGTGGTCAGAACACACACACACACACACACACACACACACACACACACACACACACACACACACACACACACACACACACACACACACACACACACACACACACACACACACACACACACACACGAGGTGAGGGGAAGTGGAGAAATTAAAAACAAAATCTGCATCTCAGCGACCACACACATGCGCACACACACGCGCACACATACACACACACACAAACACACACACACACACACACACACGCACACACACACAAACACAAACACACGCACTTGACAAGGTAAAGGGGCCCCCAGGAGCTGCACCTGAAAACACAAACAGCCAAACTCATCTAATGTCATCCCTCTGAGATTAAGGCTGCACACACAGATGTTCTCCAGCTGTGACATGCGAGGAAATATGGCCACTCACAGAGTTGCAATCATGGAGCGAATTTATTCCAAATTGTTTTTCATTTATGCTCCGCCTGTTTTTTTTCCTTGCTAGAAAGTGAGCAGGGAGAAAACGCTGACACGGAGAGTTCATTTTCTCCTCTCCTACCTGTAGGCTATACAAGGAGCATCTGCCACAGCATGCTAAAACATGAAATTCAATCTTGTAACGTGGTTGGAGTGGTTTCCTCGCTCCACTGCGTAGATCTGAGTCAGGAAAGTAAAAAAGGCAGCGTATCCAGCCGGTTCTGGCAGGTTAAAATAAAGTCTGAATGTAAAATAGACTCAATTGAATTCCAATTGGTTTCACTGAAGGAGAGTGCAGATCCTATTTGGAACCTGTTGGCGAGGCGTATTAACTTGGTATTACCACTCTACACTTAAGTGTATGAACTGATCAAGTGGATTTAATTAGTTTAGCTCTTGTCTCTCCCCGCTGAGAGGCTCTGCTCGGGTTAGACATGTCTGTAAACACAGGAGAACCTGTTTCAACAAAGGTGTGATGATCTAATATGATCTGCCTTCAGCTGGATGTTGTCAGGCTTATAGCTTCCATTTGAACATTGTCTGCAGCGAAAGGTTGAACTACATATAATACGTTTGATTTAACCTACATGTACGGTGACTGTAAATAGTACTTTTCTATACATTTTGTTTTAAACCTCAATAAAAAGTCATAATGTAATGTTATGCAGTTCTGATATTCATCGAGTTCTATCCCACAATTGGGTCTTAGACATAAAAATATAGAAGTGTTATTTCTGCAAAACCATGATTCATATGTCAGAGACAGAGCAACAAAACCGGTGACAAAATCCAATAATAACAATAAGTAGCCCTCATCATAAAAGCATTAGTCATAGAAAATATAAAATCAAAGACTAGTACCAGTACAAGAAAATTTGCAAGCTAATTGAAAACCCATTAAAACACTCAACTTTACCTGAATTTGATATAGATCATTGGAAAATATAACTTTTTCTGTATTTTTATTATGGTCATCAAAAGATATAACAAATGTAAACAAAGCAGTTTTTACAATGAAAAATTATTTAGTGTACATTTAATTTATACTGCAGGGATACTTTAAATACTCTATAGGCGCGGGCAGTCTAACATGATTAGATCTTTAATGCCATTTGTAGGGATAACACAGTTTAATTTCCTCTTATTTCTGTTTGCAAATCTCACATAACATCATTGACCAGCCGAAACGCGTTACGTGAACAAACCAATAGAGTCATATAGACAACAAGATGGCTGCGCGAATTGGAAGAATTACCCTTAAGTTGCTCTTCCTTCAATGACAATGTAACAACGGTTATAGCCAGCAGCATGGTGGAAGAGGAATCAAACAGACGTATTCAATCACCTTAAAGGAAAGCACCAAAAAAGTATGCCAACAGTTTCAATGGTCAGCATCCGACAAGACAAGGACAAAACACGTATCATTGACCGAAGGATTTAAGCAGTCAGAAAAACCCAAGCATCGAGCACTGGAAACGTGTAAATGAGCTTTCTTTTTGGTGCCAATAATAGCAGTTTAAGATTGAGATTAAATACGCTGGTGAAAACTGTATCTAAGTATGCCCAATGCAGATTATTTTGCAATGACAACTAACTTGTGGTCCAGTGACACATCTGAGCCATACTGGAGTCTCACCAACTATTTTATTGATAATTAAAGACTGAAGAATGCAAAAAAAAAAGTGCAAAGGACCTCAGATGTAGCATGCTACCTGCTCTGCAAGAAGGCGGTCAATGCTTCTCGAAAAAGCAGAGGGATCGAGTAAATGCTATGAGCTCAACGTGCCTCAGCAGAAGCGGATCACAAAGAGCTCAACATGACGGGCGCCCATACTGACAATGATTAAAATAGTGCTGAAACAGGAGGCAACCATGCCAGCAACCGGTGCTGAAGGCAGACAGAAAAGTGAGACACCCTGTGACAACATGGAAGGAAATATTTACACGTGTTGGAATCAGTACAGAAGGCCTTCAGTCCTCTCAGGGATTTCACAGGTGTACTGTCAGGTGAGAACTATGTGAATGGGTCTTACTGGAAGCCTGTGCTCCATTTGTTGAAATTATTATCTTGAGTGTGTATGCTGCAGACACTAACCTTACTAAAAAGGAAACCATAGCTGATTAACTCAGTGAAAACCATACAGTTCCAAGCGCAGACGACCTGCCGGTCTTGGCATCCCTGGTTGACTCCAGGTTCAAGCTCCACTATACAGATGACGACAGGAGACAGGGGCGAGCTGTGTCAAAAATGGATGCCCTTTTTTTCAGCATCCACTGATTGTGTGGCAGATGGCGTTGGCCAAAATGCTGCGAAGTGTTTAGCCGGAGGGTCTAACAATGAGGAGGAATCCTCTCTATGGCATCAAGTGCCTCAACAACCACAGACACATCATCCTCACTAGTCTCAAAAGAGGTAATTGAGGGCATCATATCCCTTCAAATGGTGAGAATGCACCAGGCAAACTTTCCTCATATTTGTCACCTGGCAAGAAAAATACCTATGTATACCAGCAAGCTGTGCACATTCAGAGAGGGTTTTCAGCAATATTTTCACACACCAGAGGGTACCTCTGAAATCCAGTTTTTTATGACTGTGACTCTTTTTCCTCCCCAAAAATTGGATTGTTTGGCCTGAATGTAATTTTGACATCCCATTAAAACAGAAAAATTAAAGAGAGGTTCAACCTCCTTTTTCATGACCAGGAAAATTAACATCAGTTCCTGATTTTAATTAAAGTTTATTAACAAAATGAAAGGTATTGATTGTTAATGTTTGGAATGTATATTTGTCATGTTATAAGTCTACTCTTGTTTCAACCTCATCATTCTTAATGTAAGTCTTTGTTATGCTGTTTTGATTTTGGCAAATGTATTTTCTTTAATTGTGGTGCTGTTGAAATATGAAACAGACAGGACATTTAATTTTAATTAAATATCGTATTATTTTTAATCTTATTTGCCTTTGCAAGTCTGAGAATTTGAAAAGTACACTTTCATGTTGCACATTGTAGTGTTTTGTGGTTGCATTTTATTTGTTTTTCTTATTTCAGATGTGTTCATGTATGATTGTTGTCTTTTAGCAAAAGGCTACTGATAGCTCTTTTAGTTAAATATTCAAAATAAAGTTAAACTTTATTTAAACTTCAATTTTAAATCATAGGCTATTTAATGTCTGAAGTGGTGCTATTAAAATATACATTTGAAACTTTTAATGATTTAAATAGCCTATTTCGTTATTCTTAAAATGTATTTTCCAGCGTGAGATTTTCAGAATTTAAAAAGAGAATTTTGGTGTTCTTGTTGTTGTTCACTTATTGTTTTGTGTTTACATTTTGCTATCATTTATATTTGAGGTGTGAGTACTGGAAATATAATATTTTATGATTCTGTTATCTTTTAACTTCTGCTTACAACTTCAAATTAAACTCTGGATTTAATAACCATTTTGACACCTGTTTATCATATTTTAAGCCATGCTGTCTTTTAATGGTGCAAATGGTGCTTTATAGGCTGGTTATACCATACAGGGCATTTCAAAATGGATAAAGAAAAAAATCAATATGGATTAAAGGTCACGGTTGCCATGAAATAGATTATGATATTGCTTTTTGGCCAGATGGGACAGCCACATTTATGCCTCCACACCAGCAATAGTAATGGCCACAGGCATTGTGTTTTCACATTGTTTGTCCGTCCGTCCCGTTCTCATGAACGCTTTGCCGCTTGGCCAAAAGATTCACTTGTTACCAAGGATGCACTAATTAGATTATAGGGGTCAAGGGTCAAGGTCACTGTAACCCTAAGTCGACCCATTCTGGGGAACATATCTCAAGAACTACCGCAGGGGATTTCATTCAATTTGGCACAAACCTTCACTTTGACAGAATGATGAGCTGATACGATTTTGGTGGTCAACAGTCAAAGGTCAAGGTCACTGTGAGCTCTGATCTGTTTCCCACTGCAAACACAATATTTTAGGAACGACTTCAGGAAATCGCTTTAAATGTGGCAGAGACTTTCACTTCGACTGAAGGATGAACTGATTAATATTTAATGGTCAACGGTAACTCTCACTAAACACGTTTTTGGCCATAATTCATACTTGATTATGACATTCATAACATTTCACAAAAATATCTAATAGGATCTAATTTGTTTTTATTCTTTTCTGTCTAATATACAATACCATAACTGAGGGCCAGAAGGGGAAATTGTGATCATATTTCACATTTATGACAAATACTGAATCGGTGCCATTACCCCTGCGCTGTCCATGAAGTTGTATGGTAAGCATTGACGATTTAGATTTTAAAGCTTCTTTGCTGCAACGTCTAAATGCGTTTATACAGATATGCGTGTAAAGTACAAGTTGAGTGGTTAGTGGAGGCATACAGCTGCTAATTCAAGTTGAATGAGATCTTACTGTGTGTGTCCAACAGAGCATACTGACTCAGACTCACATAATGGTGCTTAGATGACTTTAAAACATTGCCCCGAAAGGTTAGCTATCAAATGTGTCTATTCAGAGCAGATACGATAGGAACTTAAAAAGAGATCTGTGCACAGTTTATGGCTCTTGAGCAGCAGTTAATACGTGGTTTTATCAATACAAAATTAACCTGCATCTTCAATGTTTTTAACCTTGCATTTATTTTGTCTTGGGTTCATACATACACACCGTATAATTTAAATTTTATTTTTCTAGGATTTGAGAAAAGCTTTATTATTAAGCTGAAGGTGTTTTATGATGAAGAAAAAATATTTTATTCTGTGAAGCTTTCTGTGAACAAAATGTCAAGTCTGACTGCAGGAAAATATTTTTTTTAGGATCTGCAGAAACATAGTTGATTGGCTGCTGTGGTGACTAGTTGATATTCATGTGTAGTTTTCACAATATCCTTATAACACTCCTTTTCTTCTCTGAGTGACAGAAGTTGATTACATTCTAACGGTAATGTTCACAGATACAGACCTAGATACAGAGATACAGAGTATGAATGAAATGAAAAAGACGATCTAGAACCTCCAGATAACACTTCGGCAAAGTTCTTATAATTTCCATTGAAATGGGTGGTCTGTATGTGTCTGAGGAAGAGTCAGGCACATACAGTCATTATATGTACTTAACATTATATTAACTTACTTACAATCTTACATTACATAGAATTGTTTGATTTTTTTTTTTTTTTTTTTTTTTTTTACCAAATCTACCTATTTTAAACAGTCTTTCAATCAAAATCAAGTTCACATTCCATATTCCTGTGATCTCACACAACTCGGTTTCAGTTGTGAACTTGTGAACATGTCTCTTACAGTTCCGGAATTGATCCATGATCAGGCAGAGATAACAGGACAGGATATAATACAGTGTCCTGTCATGAGCATAGGGACAAAATACTACAGGGAAATTATTGATTTTCTTTTCTGGGGAATATTCATACCAATTTAATATGCTATGATATAAATTGCATACACCGTGAAATAATAATACATGTTTAACTATTTAACAGTACATTTAACCCTTCTGTTATCTTTAATACCAAAGAACAATAATAATATTCCCAGGTCATGTTTGATATATTTGTTGTATTTTTTTAATTTTTGTTGGGCTTTTTCAAGATTTATTTACATGTGTACATTTTCACATAATTTTGGACTATTATCATGAAAAGAGTTATCGGAAAAAAATCTACTGTGTGTCATTAAACTATTAATCATAAATCATTGGCAAAACAGGAATGACCGCCGGCAGTTGGACACCTCCCACATCCAGTTAAGTTGCAGTTTACATCCATTTCTGTCCAGACTTGTGTAAGCAATGAAGATGTGCAAGGAATCCTTATACTGTATGTGTTCACATGCTTGGCTCATGAAGCTAACTGATATTAGGCAATGCTTAAAAGATAGAAGCAAAGAAGCTAAAACTTATAAAATGCTTCACACACGTCTTCAACCCGACCTTTTGGATATAAAATGTCATCACCATCTTATTCTATTAGAAACTAGTGGGAAATGTTGTCATAATTAGTGTATGAATGTTTAGTGAGGTCCCACTGACCTTTGACCTCAAAAATTGACTCTGATCCTTATCAGGATCAAGCGAACATGTGTGCCAAGTTTGAAGAAATTCCCTCAAGGGGTTCTGAAGAAATCGTATTCACAAGAACAGCAGACAACCTACCAACTCAATGCTTCCAGCTGTAAATACATCATCCCGCAAGCATAACAAGGTTTACAGTCTGGGTTTTCTCACATAGTCAGGCTGTAACCACGAGACAGCTGTATGGATGGGTATGGTTATAATGTTGTTTTTATCTCATCTGTACTTTTACTGGTCTCTCGTTGGACCTTACATTATTATGGAGCGTGCTCATCACAACAAAATGTTTCCCTATTATGCAAAGCTGGGGTGTCTGTAAAGAAACATTTTGAAGATTTAGGCTCCTTGATGACTTTCATTGACAGTCAGTCAGTGAGGCGCTCGGGTTCATTTTTCCACAATTGTGAGCTTCCGCTTTAGCAGTCCCTGACCTGGGGTGTCAAAGGAAAAAGTTTTCACAAGTAAAATAAATTGTGTACATTTCACACAAACAATGTGGAAAAGAGTGTAGTTGTGGGTAGTTTGAAGCCATTAGACAAACACATTGTGTCTCATGTTTGAAAATAAAATAAATGAGTTTTGATATTTTCACTATTTGTAGCCTCCATCCTTACTGCAGGGTCAGATTGACCTGAACAGTAAGTGTAATATAAGGATGCAGGGTGGGGAGTGGGTTGCAAATACAATACATTTGTTATTTTCCATTTACATGTTTGTTACACTAATTAAGCTCAGCAGAAAGGGTTTCATGCTCCAAAAAAATATTAACAGTACTTTTCCAGTATTTGAAAACTTTGAAATAAGTCAATTTATCAGGAGGATTAAATACAGTGCTACATATTGAGCACACAATGTTGTGACCGCAATCAAATGGCATAGGCAGCACATGAACATATATATAAAATAAATAAATGCGGCAGAGACGGGGAGATATTTTGTATTCAGCAGTGCTCGTGTCGGGGCTGGGAGATGGTGAAATGTCGAGTTGTAATTTCATGCTCATCTCATCCTACAAACACCATGACCAGCGGCTGTTAAAGTCCAGAAACCTGTCCAGACAGACACCAGACGACAGCAAAATAACTTCTCACCTCAGACACCCACCGTCCTGTCTGTGCTCAGTCCAGCTCCACACACAATTTAAAAGACAGACAGTCATTTACGAAATATTACAAACACACGGTGTGAGTGTATGAATTGTGTGGGTCCATAACAAGTCAAATTTATATATTTCATAAATGGCTCTACTCTGAGGGAGAGTGGACGTTATATCTTTCACACGGCTGACTTGAAGTTGTGGCCATTTATCGGCAGGTAAATAACATATTTGTATGTGAAGAGGTAAAACCTTCGTACTGGTTAATCCATTATTTGTCCCTTTTGGCTATAATGAGGGAGATTTTCAGAATAAAAGCCATGTCATATTCTGCTTCAACTCATTCATACAGTTTCAGGAAATTCCCAGACTTTGCCAGGATGAATAGGTCCAGAGCCATTTTACAGTATTTTTCAGAGAAGGAAACCTGAGTTGGAGTCATCAGAATCAGTCTGGAGTTCGGCAACATTGTCTGTCATCCATGTCTTATACATGAAATACACCATGAACTTTTTGAGTATTTCTCCCTCACTATGTTATTATGCAGTTCTTTAGACCCACTGCTAAACAAAAGGTAAAGCAAGGAGTTTAATACCGCAGCAGCACGTTTAAATCAGGTAACTGATAATGCAGTGATTTACTGAACCCCCGTCCATCACGTTGATGTTCTGGATCCTCTATCAGCAATGCAAATGGTTCCAACACACTTAACATGGGTATCACGCAATCAGTTTATATTATAATTTACCCCAAACAAAAACATTATTGGATAAATTATGGTTTACTACACTTACGCTAAACAGTTGTTTTATGATTTCATTTTGAAAGTCTGTTATCACATTTTCTCAAAGTGCCAAACTTAAATAAACACACTGAATTAAATTAAATTAAATTTGATTTGGACAGAAAATGACACTCTATATGATGGAATAATTTTGGGCCTGACTCTCTTTCAAGTACATTATCAAATGTGGTGTTTATGCATCTACAAACACAACCAAACTATCAGGCCTAAGAACTGTCCAGGTGAGTACAACATCTGAACAAAAGACAGGTAAGGCATCATGGACAAAAACATCTTCAAAGCTTCATCAACGAAGAAGAGATAAATCTGTAAATAAGGAAATGTAATTTTTTTATGTACCAAAAACTATTGGAAAATGCTTTGACAACAAAACCGAGGCTGGTTCAAGTTTACAAATGGCTAAAAACAGTCAAATAATGAGAAAATGAATGCCTAACTATTTCAATTAGATCAAAAGGAATTTAATGTATTGAATGCCAATGGAAAAAAACATATCTTGTGAGTGCACACCTTTAGTCTTTTTTGGGTTTAGAAACATTTAAAATTAAAACGGTCTGCAGGTTATCAAAAGGAGACTGTAACCAGGAGAAAACCTGTTGGTGGAGCCAATTAGATGCAGTTTCATTTCAGAGTGAATTGCAATGGCCCTAATATTGATCCTTTAGGGAGGGAGACCTTTATCAAGCATGTAGGGACTTAATTTGAAACAACAGTTTGATCGCTTTCAGACACGTAAGCCACAGAAAACAGCTTATTAAACTAAATTTATATTATTAAAAAAGAGAAACAATCATTATTGTTGTTGTCCTGGTTTTAAACAAGAACCTGATGAACCAGTTATGCTGCAAAATATGTACAGGTCTACCTTTGCTACAAATACAATCCAATAACAACAAAAGCATTTTTCACACAGCTAAACTCAATGTGAATGCGGCTTAACACAGAAAAGAAAGTAGGATGCGGCTGTGTTTAGGAATATCAGTAAGAGTTGAGCTTTTGTCCAGCCATGACCTGCTTTAAACCACACTGAACACTTACTTCACACAATGCAAACAGGCAGTACGTGTGGCAATCAGCACATTAGATTTGGCTTTGTCAGCTTCAGTTAAAAACCGTTTCAGTATCAACCTCCAACCCGTTTATAGGACGCACTCCTGCTCCACCTGATTTTGTAAAACTTGTCTTGACCTCACACTCTACAATGTCACATCCTATCATGCCAGCAGCCGTATAAACTTGACAATCTGCGTATGTGTAACTGCCTGTGTATGTGTAGGAAACTGTGTCCTCTGCATGGTAATTAGTGTCTTTGTGTGCGCGACTCCTCGTCCTGGTTTTCTGGGTGTTTGTGTGTGTTGTCAAGTAGAGTTTTACAGGCCAGACCCTGACGTAAAGCCTTTTGCAGCCTGTCATGGAGCTTTATAAGGTTAAACTGAACAAGACCTAATCCACACCCAGAGAACACGGCGTACGTGTACAAGTGTGCGTTTGAGTGTGTAAGTTTGAGCGAGACGGAGAGAGAAAGACTCACATCCAACTACAGCCTGATCTTGACTCTGGTTGGCTGACATCTTTGTTCATCTTGGCTATTGAGTATTAGTAGTATTTTGTGCATTTTCTGTGTGTGTGTGTGTGTGTGTGTGTGTGTGTGTGTGTGTGTGTGTGTGTGTGTGTGTGTGTGTGTGTGTGTGTGTGTGTGTGTGTGTGTGTGTGTGTGTGTGTGTGTGTGTGTCCATGGATGGCAAACTAAAAAAGGCCAAAAACAAAACCTACTTGAAGACTATCCAAAATGTAATTTGAGCTTTTTGCATATGCAAAAAAAAGTAAAGCACAGACTAAAAGCTCTGGGTGGATTTCTCCTCTAATTCCAATGATTTTGTTCTTTCTGTCTCCTTTTTCCTCAGAAAATGTAGAAATGATAATACAAAATACTTAATCAATATGAAATATTCTGCCTGGAAGCTAAAATAGTGCAGCATGAAAAAAAAAAAATCACAATCTCAAATTTTCTCTGATTGCTCCATTAGCTCAGTTAAAGGTGTAATTACAGAAACTTCTAATCTTTAATCATCTTTTAATTACCATATCATGTAGTCATTATAGCAGCTCCTGAAGGGAGGAAGTTAAACTTTCTTCTTTGGTGTTTAAGGGTAATTATTTTGGCCCTGAATACTTGGCTGAGTGCAGACGTTATTTTTTTTTTAGGTGTGATGATACACATCTCCTGCACCTTCAATCCATTAACCAGCTTTGATTTTACACCATCATTATCTGCTGGTAATGGGCAAATAATCTCCCTCACAGTATCTTAGTCATTTTTTTTTAATATTTACATTAAAAAGCCAGACCTTTTTTTTTCTTTTTAAACATTTGTATTACTTTTGGGACATTGTAATCTGTAAAAAAAAAAAAAAAAAAAAAACCTCTGTGGTTATGTGATTGGAATTTGGTTCTATGGTTGGATTTGTAAGTGTTTAGTAGCTGTTAAGCCATTATTTTAACTGTCGACTGTTTAATCTGCTGGAAAGTGGACAGCCTTTTACTGAGCTTATGCTGACATTTTTAGGACAGAGTTGATGCTGTAATCTTACCAAGTAAAGAAATTAAAGAAAAAAAACCGTTATCACTTTAAATGACATCCTGGGTCCAGGTTCATCCGAGCAACATGGATTCTGTACTATGAGCCGACGTCTGTGAGACAGAAACAGCTGTCAGAGCAGCAAGTCTCTTAACCAGGAAACATCCAGCCAAAAACATAATTCAAATACTAATGCAGCTGATGAGATTTTCACTTGATGCAGATTGTTTGGACGTGGAAGCGCTGTGATTTAAAAAAAAATGAAATCCTTTTATATCTGAGCATCTTGCCCATCTGGTTTGATGAAAATACACCAGCAATCATTTCAGGAATTGAATACTATTTGTTTGAGTTAAATCATAAATATGTACAGACAGAGGGAAATACATTACGATTTCTGGCAAATATTTCAGTCCAAAACACTGCAAAACACCAAGCCAGTGTGGATTACCCAGAAGACTTTCCACTGCAATATGAACTTCTTCAGACCTCCTTAAGATGTGGTGTCCAACCACATCTAATGTTTTTATACTCGTTCCAGTTGGCCACAGTTGAAGGTGTAATGAACAGCTGGCCCTCATCGAGAGGAAGAGAGATGAGATTTTGTTTAAAAATTGGGATAATGGTAAACATTTGGAGACAATGATGCATTGGGTTGTTCACATGAAAAGTGCCATGGATAGTTACATGAGAGATGATGAGCTCATCTCTTAAGCCTGCACAAATCATGACAAGAAGTGTGAGTGAATTTCAGATAATCAGTTTTGGAAAGTTACAGATGATGGGCGACGCAGATTCCTATCAGCCAGCAGAGGAAGTTTGTGGTGGGAGGAGTTCTGATTCTATGTGATGCACTTCGGACAGACCCCCGCGTACACTGAAGTACGTAGGTTGAAAACAAAACAATGTTTGATGCATGTCACATATGTACATTCTTTTAAGCTGTTTTAAAAAGTTGCATTTGCTAATTAACATGCTGGTAATTATGTAGCAGTATTATGGTACAGACTCACAAACCATCATCAACGTGAATTGATCGAAGGTTCTATAGCAGGGGTCTCCAACCTTTTTTCCCTGAGAGCTACTTTGACAAAATGAAAGTGTCCAAGAGCTACTCATGTTTAGTAACATTTACTCACATAGCTAAGCTATGGCTGGACCCTGTGTGAAACTGGAGGACTTTAAATTTGAAAGGCCGCCGCATTCAGCAGAGCAGCAGTGTAACTTTGATCTCTCAGTCACTTAAGTGAGAGACACTCGCTGTTACGGTGCAGCCAACATTATTGTATTTACGTTATTTACCTAATTTATGAGCACCAGTTTCTTTCCAGCTCAGTGTGAGAGTCTGTGCTGTGTTTCTGTCCTCTGATCTCTGTGTGTCTCACTGTGGGCGGAGCTCAACCTCTGTTGCACCGACACAGGTGGAGGAGAAGGAGGGGAGATTGTCCACTCGCAAACGGATCGCATTGATAGCGTTGTTGTCTCGGAATAGTTAAAATATAAATAACAAATACTGTAATAGACTGCCAAATATACTTGGCCAGCTGTCAATATACCTGGACGGCCCACCCAAGTAAGTCTGTGTGAGGGAAATACTGCATATTGTTCGAACCGTCCATGAGCTACTAAGAAACGGGTGGAGATCCCTGTTCTATAGCAAGTATTGCCCTCTCTGATAATGTCCTGAACATATTCCATTAAATGTTTGGCACTGCTTCCTCATTTCATATTATGATAAAAAAAAAAAAAAAAAAGGACACTGGATACACTTTGAATATAACCTAAATTTGCCTACAATCCAATAATTACCTTCTGTCTTTTTTCTTGTTGAAATATGTATTTAAATTACCCAAGAACATACCTTTTTGATCTACTTAATTGGAAATGGTCAAAAATCTGATTTCTCACTTAATGATGTTACATTTAATATGTTTTTCCCTAATAAGAAAATACATGTTATTTCCTTTCTAATGCTGCTTTTCTCAATATAAATGTAGACATGCAGTGCGAGTCACGACAACATAAGTCAGATTGATTCTCTTTTATTTACTTATGGATAAAAAAATAGCATCATTTTGAAGGAATGTTTTCATTCACTTAATCTGTACATATTGAAATCTGTCATGGTGATTACTTCCTGTGAAGTTTAATTTCAGTCATTTTAAACCAGACTTGTCCGACCCCGCAGTAGTCTTGGCAGCCATTTTTGAAATGGCCACTAGGGAGACATTATGCTAATTTCCAGATAGTACCATTGCTAAAAGCACTTATAGTTAGCACATGTGTATGCCAAGTTTCCATGTGTGAATAATTAGAAAGTCTGTGTGCCAAGTGTTGTGTTCCCTGAGAAGAAGGTACATCAATGGGTGAAATGCCTGCTGGTATTCAAGGATTGGTTTTAACTGGCTTTGATAAATTCTCACCACATAAAATTTTTACGGACATCAAAAAAAAATCACGTTTCATAAAAAAAAAGTCAAGTAAATTGAGGTGATGATTATGAAAGCTGGGATCTACAAATATGTTCAAAGATCAGAATGTTTTTGGAACAAAAATACAATTTTATTATGACATAAAATACTCAGCTCTAACTCTAATGGCTCATGCAGGGTATATAATTTAATTCAAGTAGAAGCACTAGCACCAAAACTGGCACTTTCTTTTTTTTCTTGCTGTTTTTTTCTTTAACTATGACAGCATCAAATCTCCTGGCTCCCTCCAGGCTCACTACTGCTGCCACATTAGCATTACATTTGCATTAGATTAGTGTCGCAAAAAAGAGGACACGTTGAATCTGCAGCTGTCCTGCCATCATCTAGTATCAATATTGATACAGTGAGACTGGTGCTTTTAAAAATGTAAAAATAATAAAATTGTAAAAAGAAAGTGGAACGTTGACAGGGCTGTGCTGAAAACATGGACACACACAGACACATGGGATGCCTGCATACACAAGGAAACGTGTTCCAGGTTTGGTGCGGCATCAGGACAGAATCAGCACAAAACTGAAGTGGAACTGACATTTTTAAAGAATCTTGGAGGGAAGGAAGTAAAGTAGAGAAAGAAAAAGAGGACAATGTTTGGCTCAAGTATAACGTAGAGGAAAATGAGGCAAAAGACAACTAAAGTCAAAAACACCAAAGAACATTAAAAAGTGTTTGTTTCTGGATTAGTTCCATCATACAGTCAAACAGAAAAGAGAAACAGAGTAAGGATATCCAGAAAAGGGTCATTATAACCCACTGCTTTTATACACAACTTCTGCTACGGACAAATAAAAACTTGCAACCAACTGCAATACATCACATATTAGGCTGGATGGCATTTCCCAATTCATACAGGTTCATTTTAGCACATAATCAAACATTAACTTGGTGATGCATCATCTCCATCACCAGTCCCGTTAAATGTTGCCTCATTTTGAGAGTTTTATTAATCTGGCACATTACGATGCACAGCTAAAGACTTGACGGGAAACACAAATGTCAGACAAACATATTCTAAGAATGTGTCATAAATGTGACAGCTGTATTAGAAGTGTACAAAGATTTAATACTAAAAATGGGGCAAAAGTGTTATTCGAAGGTCTGCACCAACCACAAAGGTTTTCAGCACATTTATAAATTTAGTATTAAATATTTGAAATTAGCAATGACAATTTTTTTTTTCCTTTAGAAAATCTATTGCTAATGATCCTGCTAATTCTACCTTTCACAGAGGCTACATTTTTATCATTATTAAACAATTCAAGGCATGTTTATAATAAAAAATAGATGTTGGATTTGATTTTACTTTTTTCATAAGCCCGAAGGTTGTTTTTATTCTCCAGATGATTCTTCAGCTCTGTGACAAAAGAGACACTTAGATGAGGTAGTCAAGCTGAGCTGTTGGATGGAGTTTATTTTATTTTCTCACTTAGTTGTTAAATATGTTACAGTCCTCTTTTAGTGGCGAGTGCGCCAAGTTTGACAGCAGTGTTGCTTCTTGTGCTTTTGTACTCCTGCACAAAGTCAGCAGCCGCCACAGACCAGAGCAGCAGCCACTGGAACAAACACACTGCAGCTGCACTCGACAGGAAATTACGCAAACCTAACAAGAGAGATTTTACTGCCGCATGTAACACAAGCCGTCGTGATTTCTGAACTCCCCGGCAAGTACACGGTAAAGGTGACACAACTCTTCATCCCTTCAATGTTTGGGTCTTTTGGTATTTCACAAAGCAGAGTCTGTCCAGTCAGAGGGAGAGGACATCTGTCCAGTGGACCAATCCAACACAGACCTATGCCTTAGGAATCGACAAGTATGTCTGCCATCAGCAAAATGTACATGACAATGCAAATTTGTGTTTTGGTAGCGAAGGACTTTTAAGAGAAATGTATTATCTGAACATTTCATCTTATAAATTTAAACATTTCAGCAAAACATGGTGAGCCGGACATCAGACTGTAGTTGTTTAGTTTTACCATTCAAAAGCAGTCCGCCTCCTATAAGAAACAAAATGCACCATTTTTAAAAGCATTACGTGACAATAGGTTTTTACCATATTAAGTTCAAAAGCTCAAACTCAAGGTGAGTTAATTCTCCTCCGTTCTGACTGAGTTTAAGATACACGGTATCAAGAGCCACAAAAGAAAGCTATTGAAATTCTGGTTCGATGGTGGAGTGACAGTAATTTCGGTAAGATGACAGAGCTAAGCAGCAGTAAGTGACTGACTCTGTGAAACATGGAAAACTCTGACCTCCCTTCCAGCTCAAAAGTTTTACCATCTTAAGGCTCAGCCCTTTTTCTTGCCTTTCTATCTCGAGAGCTGGGAACATGTACAAGAGTTGATGTGATGGACTGAAAGCAGAGGCACTGCTGACTTCATCATATCATAACGTGTGGAGTATTTTATCTGTCTGAGTGAATCACTCAGGGACTGAAGAACTGCTTACATCAACATTAAGTACAGTGATCTGTTTTGCGTTAACATTCATCGATGCATGCACCAATGGGATCATAAAATGATGAAATAACAAATAAACTATGTACATTTTCTCCCCCTGATGAAAATGTAAATTCATTATATTAAATCATTTGTCAAAATAGCTTTTGCTCAATTTAGTACATTTCAGCGTCATGTATAACCAACAGTTTATGATGGTTAATAGCAATGTGTTGCCGGACTTCACATAGAAAGTGCTGTGAAACTGCAAGTACAGAGTTAATTCACCTGAACTTTAAAGCTCCATTAATTAATATGCTTTTATAGTAGCAATGTGTATTGTAACACCCTCCAGCTCATTGTTATGGTTTTGCAATCCACAACTGTGCACTTTGGTTCACTTTTACTCTCATAAACCTCATTTCCACCACCTCTCACAACCTCCCCAGCACCAGCAAGTTAGAGACTGACAGGAGAACACAGTGGAGCACTTCGCCCCTGAAGAATTGGGTATTTTTCTGAGTTGCTGTTGAACAGACCAGATATTAAAAAAAAAAAAAAAAAAAAAAAAAAAAAAAGGGTGATTACTGGACGTCTGAATGTATGCCAGTTTTGCTTTGTGTCTGCTGCAAGGGTAGAGAGAAACGCTTTTGATTAGATGTTTGCTATAACTTTATGAGATTACAGTATATACGTACTTTGTGTTCCTATTGTGTCCGGCTCTACCCAAGTTGCTAACTATAGACCTTTTTCACGGCAGATATTTTGACTTCTATCAAGTGTCCCAGTCAGCCATGACAGTGAACCAACATGCACAAAAGCAGGACCTCCCCTAAGTGGAAGGCAGCCATCATTAGTACATCTGTGCTTTCCCTACAATGACAGGTCATAATGTCAAAATGTCTATAAAAGTCCCTCCTGGAATTAATTAAACTCCTGAAAACTCATTAGAGCCTTAAATTGGCTTAGATGTAACCTTTGTCCTCATTCAGTATGAGCAGATCGATGAATATGCAAATTACATTGACTGAATTTTGCTCATGATATTTCGTCGTGCGTGAACAAAAACCACCACATTGACATGTTAACAAGGTTAAACACTGGATTTTCACTGGAAGGGGCCCTTATAAATATTCATATTGGAATTTTCACCCCACAGAGACAAGTTTTTGATCAAAGTTACACAGACTACTTTAAATGACACTGTCACAGAATAACACCGTAAGTCAGATTCAAGCATCTGAACAACTTCAACACTTCTCAACTTTAGGATCTTCAAACTATCTATTGTAACCAACGTGGCAACAAGCAGTGAGGTCACCCGCAGGTTTGAATGAAGCCTCAGTTTGGATTTTGGCCGTCGTCATGTTGCTAGTTTGGAGCAGTTTGGAGTAGGAAGTGGCCATATTGGACGAGCTGGGGGGCAGCGAGCGGTGGATTTGACTGATCTCATTTGAAACCTGATGATACTACGTCCCACCCACCGTAACTTGACTGCACAACCGGCCTGTAAATCAAACAGACACGCCCCCAAAGTTTATTTTATAATCAATGACGTGATTATTTTCAGATGGACTGCCAGAAAACTAATAAGAAGGAGCGACTTTAGCTAATAACACAGAGATAACTCGTGGCAAAATTGTATTGACTGAGAATTTTATGAGCCTAGTTGAATAAGAGTCTATGGAGCCAGAGGTTTTTTGAAACCAACCTCTTGGGGCACTCAGTGGTATTGCAGCTTAAAGCACTTCCGTACCGGCCTCATTTTTCAGAGCCGGAAGCTACGTCCACTGTTATATACAGTCACTGGTTGTAACTCATTAAACATTCCAAAGAAAAAAAAATGTATGAACCACATTTAAAATAAAACAACATGCTTTCAAATGTAATCAGTTTAAGCATTAGGGGGATGACAAGAGAGCCACCTCTTTACTCTCTGAACTTCTAATTAAAGTGTCAAACATCCCCATCCGCTTATTTAAGAAGGGGAAACTGTGCGATCAGTCCCAGCCACCAACATCACAAAGCCAAAATCTGGAGAAGAAGGAAGACATCAGGGAGAATATTCACCTACAGCTGGAGCTCATCAACCATCACACCTGGTGTCAATTCCAGCTCATCAGGAGAGGCAGCCTCAATCACAGAGGTAGGTCAGTGAGCACATCTGCACACATGCAAATAAGTTGATCTCACAATAATTAAAGCAGCGCTCCAACTACTGAAACTGTCAAATGAATACCAATTTCAATCAGAGAAAGACATAATCAGTGTGATGAACAACAATGTGGTGGCTACTGCTGCACATAGAAGATTTGACATCATGTACCTGAGTTTTACACGAAGATCCATCAATGCAGAAATTAACTTCTGAGGAAATCCATAAATGAATTTAGTTTCTGTTCAGCCCCAGTTATGTCTACCTCTCACTAACACCAGGACAACATACTTCAAGAGTAGGTTGTTATTTGGTGTTTTAAACCAAATACAAGTGTTTTGAATTGTTTGTTAAAAACTGAATTTTACATATTTATTTTTCCAAATCTCAATATTTTCTGTGATATCAGTAAACGTAATAGGTTTTGTATTGAAAACTTGTAACACAATGAAAAAATACTTTTTGGGGGGGTCATTTTGGCACGTAAGATTTGCAGATGCGGGGACAAAATGCTGCAAAGCAAACCTGCAGCATGACAGTGGCAAAGAAGTAGTTCAAATGAGAGTTTTTATACTATCATCTTATGGGAAATAACAATGTTTGTTTTTAAACAGCTATCCATGTTAACATTCATCAGTAAAGCAGGAATCATAACCAAACATCTTTTTTTATTTTGAGTGTTTTCTCTCATGTTGTTTATATACAAAAATGTACTTGCTCCTCTCTGAGTGTCCATGGGCTTGTCAGCCTTAAAAAGAGATGCGTCACATGACCAATTAAACCCTGGTTATAAGTTAAATGGCACAGTGCTTTTCTGTTTTTTGGATACTCAAATGTGTCAACATAGGCAAGTGCAAAATGTACTTATACACTCTGCTTGTTCCACCATCAGGGATGTGCAGCAGCACACAAACATGTGAAAAAATAAAAATAAAAGATAATGACGTGAAAGATTATTATTGTGTACATCAAGCTCATTAACTCTTTTCTTCTACTTGGAAAATCTGCTATTATAATCGCAACTGACTTCTTTTATGTTAAACCCGAGGGTGTATAGCTACTGGTTGAACCTGTGAGGTGCACACTGTGAAGTTGTGGCTTGTTTCTAAGAGTGTGTAACAACTGTGAAGGGAGGTTTACATACAGTAGTCAATAATGGAGCCTAGATATTTTAATCGCTTTAATTGAATGAAGTCAACAATATAATCCAACAATTTCCAACGGTTGTTCTGGACTAGTCCTCTAAGTGTGATTGTCCGATATCAGTCACAGCTTCTTTCTGCAGAATAAAAGCATTGTTAAGAAATACAAAGTTTCTGTAGCTGAAACGCTGGAGAGCTTTAAATTAAAATCGGTACTTGAAGTGTTGAGTTGTTATTAATGCGTAATGCTGTAACTTTGACGGCCATAAGTAGCTGATCGAACCAAAGCTCCATTTTGACATCGTGAATCAATCAATACATTTTAAATGTCAATATGACAACTGTGACCGTTCCATCTGTTTTTATTGGCTCTGTTGCATTACATACCCTTTAGAGGTGATTGGATCTTTGAGCACTTGTGCAAATGTAAATTAATTTAATCCTGGTTATGACAACTGTGAACATTGTATCTCCTCACATGGGAATCGTGGTGTAGTGCAGCAGCACTACTCCCATTACTATGCCCAAAACACACCCATGGTTCAACCCCTTTGAACCATGGGTGTTACTTTATTATCAGATTAAAGGAGTGCTATATCACAACATGAATCATCTTAGGGCACCAAAATAGTAAGGTGACCTTACATAAATAAAATCAAAATACACTCTTACAGGATTCAGCTGAAGTGGAGCTTTAGCAACAATAAAATCTGCTTCGATTTTTCACCAGCTGCTGATATCTTTGTTTAATTGAAGTACAAACACACAGTGGATATGTTCAGTTCATCGCAAGGCATATCCCATAGACCTCCGCACACCTCTTCACACTGTTTAAGTAATGCTCTGTGGGTAATCATGCATGTAATAAGTTTTGATTGAGATTTGGTAGCGCTCAGGTGATGCAGCAGAGCTGCTTAGGTGCTGAACAGAAGTGTAGGAGGAGATGGGGAGATATGTGCAGCTATCAAATATCCTTAAGACCGCAGTTCAGGTAAGAATGTCCTGTTTTTAATTTACTTGTCACTTGTGAAAACCATACATCTGGGATTGTCTAGGTACTTTGGTACTCGTACACCAAAGTACCAACACAATAAGCAAAAGTATAAAAAGGAAGGTCCATAAATAAATACACAGACACACACACACAAACTACACACACAAATATTAAAATAATAATATAGGATGAGAGAAGAAGAAAGTTTATATATATATAATTATATAAATAAGTTAAAAATATCAGATCAAGTACAAGAAAAACAAGAAGAACGAAAGAAAGGACGCCAGCAAAACGGGGTAGTGCTGAACTGACTGAATGTAAGTGATGTGGATATGATGAACAGGCACCTCTGTCCTCGACTGTAATCAGTCATTCAGCCCTGACAGGCTGGAATCAGACGGGGGATGGGAGAGAGGAAGCGATTCAAAGAAGCATTGAGCGACAGACGAGTGTTGGAAGTAAGGGAAAGAGGAAGCCAAACAATGCGAACGCAGAGAGATGATCGCATGCAGGAGGCAGGTAGACGAAGAAAGAGAGAGGGATGGTGAGAGAGACGGGGGAAGGAGAGAGATAAAAGATCCCGTCTGGACTCATCACGTCTGCACTTCATTTTGCTCAGGCAGCGATGAGGTGATGATTAAGCTCTGATGAACTTCCACCAACCTAATTAACACAGCGAAGTACGGAGGTCACTAACTCTTACACAAAGTTTTCGAGGATTTAACTTTGACAGCAGAACTTTTCACACTTTTTGGGGTACACACACCTCTGAGGTTCGCTGCCATATGTTTTACAGACCCTGACCTTTCCACGACCAACCTTCTGACCAACCCCACTTCAAGGTACCAATAAGAGACGTATTAATACAGAAAGAAAAAAAGACACTGAAATATGTCTATTCCATTGAAACAGCAAAATATGAGGTGGAAAATATCACATTACAATAAAATTACACGGTGATGCTGTGAAAAACATGTTTTGTTCTCATCTGCTTTAATGCCACAAATGAGAACTGAAATGAACAGAACTACTCTTGAATTCAGTGTTTTGATCCAGATGGGTTTTTTTGCTCAGAAACTACTTGTAATGAATTCATCAAACCTCACGGGAAGAATGTGACAAAGATCCACTGTTCAGTCGGACGTTTGATGAGTTCTTTGCGGGAGAAAACAAAGACACGTGAAGAGCGTGTGAGGAGAACAAAAGGCAGAAATCATTAGTAGATACTTGGGCTAGCGTGTCGCGATCATGACGCCACATGGGAAAATTTGACAAATGACAGAATTGCTTTTCTGATTTGTGAGTCTCTGCATAAGCAGGTGTTAAAACATGTTTGGCAGGCAGAAATTGGTCTTTGGACAAATGCTTTGCATATTAATGATATTTTGTATTTTAGATATTAATGGTCTCCTTACATCGTATTTGTCTAGTCATTCAAAGATTTTGCGAGTTATTGCTTTATGTGCATTAAAGGTGCATAATAACCCTGAAACAAGCTAAGATGTAGAGCCACACGCAGGGTTTCCCCCAGGTTTTTGGAGGGGTTGGGTGCTGTGGTACTGGTGGGAAGAAGTGGGCAGTTATTTGACAAAAAATTGTGCATTTTCACAACATTTTGGACTTTTATCTATCTTTACTATATTTATTTAAAAAATGCCCCGTGTGCCATGGTACGTTGGCAAAACAAATCTTAGACTAAATGCAATTTAACTGTGATTTTCTCATCTACGTATGGTCATTTAGGAACCAGCGGGCAGCGTTGGGGACAGATACTCTAGTTTCACTCTGTGGTATTGTGGTATTACAGTCTGTTGCAACCCAAGGTCATTAACAGCTGTAGTAGTTTTTTTTCTTTTGTTAAAACAACTCGTGCATTCGTGGGTAAAGGGAGCGGTTGCCAAGCTCTCCACTTACGCGGTCTAACCCTGAATTTAAAGGGTCTATTTTCTTCTCAATGCCTCTAAACACTATTATATGTTATCATGCATCAGATTTGGTCATTAACTCTGCAACAAGTGCATCACAAATATGAATCAAAAAGCTCAAGGTCATTTGAGACAACGAGTTTGTCTGTCTCTGGATGTTTTATTTTCTTCCTGTCTGCTGTGAGGAGGGGACGCTCTAACTGTTGAGCTTCATAAATCACTGTACACAGCGTGCAGTGCTTTCTGAGTTCAGACCTCTTCACACAGACAGGGACATTAGATTAAACACAAAAAACGTCTAATTCAACAACCGCCTGGAAGTGGAGGCATTATTCATTTTCACTTAGCACATAGCCTATAATACAGATGTAGACGCTCTCAGTTCCGTCTGACACGCACACACACACACACACATAAATACATAATAACACTGCTTTGAGCGAGGTCGTTCAATCACACACACACACACACACACACACACACAAAGCCGACATGATAAAATGCATCAAGAATCAGGTCTATTATCTTTGCAGGAGCTTAGGCTGTTGGAGTTGTGGGGAACGGGCTTTGCTGCCGGTGCCGTTCAAAGCCTGCTCCTTGTTGCTTTGTTTGTTTTCATGAATTTTAATCAAAACATCTGTAAACAAAAAGCTGACGGCCTGCATTAGGGTGACCTGTTCCTGGCGCTCCAGACTGATGTGTCGGCACTTTTCCTCTTCCTCCTGTTTAACACGACTGACCTTGAGAAAGAACTTTCCCTCACGCAGCGTGGCGGCGGTGCATCACTCGTCAGAGGGGAGCACACTGACGATGGCACTAATGGTGACACTGATGACTACTTAGTCCTTCGAAATAATACTAATATCCAGTGAATTTAAAGGATTACAAGCGTCTCGATGGTCCCGCAGTTCTGGGTCCGAACAAAGTGGGGCTGGGATTTTGCCATTTAAAGCCCAACATCATTAACCTGGTGTGAACCAGACCCCATTTCACTGCCTGAATATGGATCTGTCCCTCCATAGAGAAGTGTTAGTAGTCGTTCCATCCTACTAGCTGTAGACCTCGGGTTCATTTTAACCAATCAGCATGCGCCAAAACCAGCCGACACTCTGCTATTGCTGCAACTACCTACTGTGTCCACCAAAGAGATTTTTCCTGAGTACAACATACTTTTTAAATTGTTTAATGAACGGCAGCAGCTTCACGAGGAACTGGACATTTATTCAACGCTGAACGTTCTGTGATTTTTTTTTCTTCTGGGCAGCGAGTTGAAAAATGTTAACGCTGCGCTTGTCACTGTTAAAGGCTGTCCAATCACAGTGGAGGACTAACAGCACTGTCACACCCCTGCATCTGCTTGAGCACCTTTTCCACATGTTCAGTGAACTCTTATACACAGTGACTAAATATTCTCTCATTTCAATCAAAACTACCAAATGACAGAGCAACATAAACCATGTTGTCACCCTCGCTGAAGAAGCTTCTGCTTTCACCTGGAAGCTGCTCCTGTGGTGTCTGTCCGTCACGTATTCCATCAAACTCCTTCTAAGCACAGTGAAGACATGTCAGGGTGATTTTTGTTGGAATATATAATCAAACTGCTTCCTATTCTGTGCAATAAGCAAAAAAAATATCGACTCCTCCGAGACATCAAACTCTCAAAGCTTCACCAGCTTCATTGACAACTTTGCTGTGTTCACACTATCATACTCCAGCAGAGAGCACTCTGTGATTTTAATGTGTGCTTGTCACTGGGAAACCACAAAATTCACCCAACTTCGATGTTTCTAACAACTTTATAAAAGCTGCAAGCACAAGAATATTAAAGCTAAAGGTGAAATTCACTATTCATCTCTTCATGACGTTTCTCTCCAAAAAAAAAAGACTCTCCAGCTCCTCTTCCTTCACATCTAACAGCCGGATCATCTGAGATTATGTCATCTGAACAGAACCGGAGGAGGCTCAGTGCTGTCTCAACACGTCCTCAAAGAAATGTCTGTTGGACATTTTTCTTTTCTTCTCTTTCAGTTTCTGGTGATGTAAACACATCAGGGGAAAAAAATGCACTATTTTCACTCGACCACAATAAAGAAAAAATAAATGAACACGTTCTTTAATGATGTGTTGGTTTAAGAAAGAGAACATCAGTGGATCATAATTAAAAAGTTGTTCAATCAGCTTTCCAACTGTAATCAAATGAAAACCAATCTGTTCTTTAATGTCACACCAACAAGTGGTTTTCCTTCTGACTTTCGCAAAGAGGAAAAACAAGAACATAAGTTTGAAGTTTTGAATCAGAACATAAAGACTGACATGGTAAACAATTTATAAAACAACTGTTTGCCTCTGTCCTGATTTGTTTTTAAACCGAGCTGCATCTTATTTCTACAGCAACAATTGATGGAATCATAAATTAAACAAATAAACTACAGCGAACACACTTGAAAGAAAGAAGTAGAAGAATTTGTGGGAAATGTTTCACGAGATTCATGTTGACAAAGGTTCGCTGGTGGCCTTGGTTTGGCAACTTTAGGTGATGAAGACTACATGCTAAGAGGAGCAAGAGGAGAAGGAGTAGATATTAATTATATAAATGCTGCAAATGCGGCATGACTTCCTGAGAGATAAAATATTGCTCAGATTTGTTTTCTTCATGAAAGCTCCACATCAAAGAAGGACTCTACTGTGAAAGGTGTTGTCCACAGTTATCAATCAATTACTGTTTTAAAGCTGCACTAACAATTCATTTTCATATTAACAATGCATAGAATTGTCGTGTGTACTCTGTAAGGGCTCACTTAATAGTGACAAACAGATTGATCACATGACAGCATTACTCCATGCAGCGCTGTAGCTTCTTTTAACTCATTGTTTCAGATTTCTGTGGCTGCTCTCAGTAAACACCTGCACCAAACAGCATGAGGACAAATTTAGCAATTAGATGGTAAAAAAATAGTGCCGCGACAGAAACTTTTTTTTTCGAGAGTTAGTGAAGATCAAAACACAGATAATAAAACATAGAAAAAAACAACAACTTTAATGCAGCTTTATCCTGTATGATGTCATTAGTTTATATGTAATATACTGGTTATATTGGTTCATTCTATTCTTTAAAGGTTATTGCTCAGAGTAAACCCTGCTTTTCAAATTTTGTTTCAGTTTTCCGTACGGTATCCTCTGTGGCTGAATGCCTTCTTAAGGAGCTTTTAGCTTTCCGTGAGTGGTCCCGACAACCATGAAAATCTGTTATCATTTCTGTGTCTGTAAATTTTCCAAAAGAAATGTAAGAAGATGCACTTTGCAGTGATGCTAGCTTTAAGATGCTTTTGGGGAACCTGCTTCAATGATGTAGATGTAACGTGGGTGGAGGCTTTCTGACAACTCAAAGGAGAATTAGTAAAACAGAAAAAAGTCAGAGTTTCCGTCATCTCTCTTTTTAAAGACTTTGAACAGTCCCTCCCCACATCGTGTCCTCCCAGCATCAGACTTTATCCTCAAATATTGATGAGTTAATTCTCTCTACATGTTCCTTCACTCTAAACACATGACTGGACTTTAGAGGATTCTATCTCTCTTTGCCGTTTCACTTCTCTGCAGACACTTTGCAATAAATGACATCTTTGTAAAACTATTGATAAGAAAAAAAAAAACTGTTACGGTTGCACATGTTGATTCCAGAGTGACTTTCGATTTCATTTCATGCACTAAGTCTGGCTCTATTTATTCAAACGGAATCTGGGTGACAGGAGGTTGCACTAAGTACTGATGCTGAAATTAAATCAACAGATTACAGCCACTGCTGTTTGTTTTGAAGACTTATTTTAAGTGTGTGTGCCTCGATATGGAAATGCTTACAGCACATATCACATGACTGTGACGTTGCAAGTCACACCCCCTCCCTCTCAACCCCACATCCTGCCTCTCCTTTCACTGTTGACTGTCCAATAAAGGCAAAAAAAAAACTTTCAAAGTTTTCCTAAAGCATTTATGACATGTGTGTGGGCGATGTTTGTCATCATTAACACAAAACAAAATCACAGAAAAAAATGGTTGGGCTCCATGGGATAATATTACAACATACATGACAGTCTCCTTCTGATATCTGTGTTCAGAACCACTAAGTGATTCATCGTAACTTAAAAAAGGCCACTGTTACTGCACTCAGAGAGAGTGATGGAATGAAATGGTTAAAAACGATGGACAAATCATAAGTATCTGCTCTTTGAGGGAACACAATAGCTGGTAGTGCAAATTCATACCAGGTTACTGCTCTTTTTTCTCCCGACCAAGAGGAACTCTTAATTTGCTATTCAAGGTGAGAAAAATGAATGGGACTTCTGATTTGCAGTCCAACACCAGGTAATACGTTTCCTCACCAAGAGAGTGCTTACTGGCCAATGTCATGTATTGATAGATTTAAAGCAACTGAACTAAGTCATCCTTTTACTACATACACAGCTACAATTAATAATCCCAAATATGTCTTTTATTCTTCATGATGCAACTCCAGACCAGCTGAATTCCTTGTAATGTTGACTACACTAACCCTACGCTGTAGCCACACAGATGGGATTTGAAACTGGGAAAGACAAAATAGCAAACCATCATTCAACAAATGACATCAGCCCTCCCTCCGACCAGTGGTTAATTCAACGTGGAAAACAAAATTGCAAGTGTTACTGATCTTATTGTCTATGTTAGCAGTGGTTAAATTCAGCATTTTATAATGCTACTACTGCCAATGTGCACAGGAGGCCAGCTGTTATTCTGATGTTGCCAGACCTAAATCCACTGGGTGAAAATCTAAGTTTGGCCACGTTCCACAAATAATTGTTTTCACTTGCTACAACCCTTTGTCTGCAACCACATTTCACAGTAGCTGAAAGAATGTTTATGTGAAACGGGTTTCCAGACTATAATCAAACACAAAAGCTGAGTCAACCAGTCTGGTGTAACCAGGCAACTATTATTCCAAGGATTTGCGTCCATTCCTGTGTGCAGCGGTGTTGTGTGGATGTGAACGATTTTGTTTAAAATGATACATTTTATAACGTATTCATGTGGTCATCACCAGTGGCATGGAGCAATCGGCTATAACAGCCTTTCAATACACATATTTCATTAAACTTCTCAGTCTTCCTTTTAATTATTGGTGCACTAGTGAAACTAGAATTTCTTCAGAGCCATGAAAACATTTGAAACCTATTCAGTCGCAAATATTTACTGGAGTATTTTATTTATTTATTTTTATTTGTGGAAAATATTTCTTAAAATGCTTGATAGAGCTGGGAAGTGATGTATTTCTGCAGACTGAATGTCAGCTCCACATGAAGGTAATCTCTAGGAAGTAAATCAGATGTTGTGTTTGAAGGGAGATGTGTGTGTGTGTGTGTGTGTGTGTGTGTGTGTGTGTGTGTGTGTGTGTGTGTGTGTGTGTGTGTGTGTGTGTGTGTGTGTGTGTGTGTGTGTGTGTGTGTGTGTGTGTGTGTGTGTGTGTGTGTGTGTGTGTGTGTAGGGGGGGGCAGTCTCTTTGTTCAGGTATCTCCCTGAATGTGAAATAGTGATCACTGGTTCAACTTCTGCTGCCAAAAGCAGATTTTTTTACCTGTGGCTTCACCTGCTTCATCTACAAAGACCACGCTCTGTGTTTGATGTTCATTTGCTGGTGAAGAACTAATCTTTTACTAATGTACATTAAATTCCACCGTGATCAAATGAGACTTTGATAAATAAAAATAAGGTTGTGAAATCAAGAGTAAATACACACGTGTCTATGTCTCCTGGCAGAAGGCGAGAGAGAGGTGTGTGTGTGTGTGTGTGTGTGTGTGTGTGTGTGTGTGTGTGTGTGTGTGTGTGTGTGTGTGTGTGTGTGTGTGTGTGTGTGTGTGTGTGTGTGTGTGTGTGTGTGTGTGTGTGTGTGTGTGTGTGTGTGCTGTCACACCGAGAGGCAGCAGGCGACTATTTCACACAGAGAAGTAAATATTCACTCAGAGATAACATCATAAGCACCTTCCTCTCTTTCTTTTTCCTCTTTCTCCCGCGCTCGTCCCACTCTTTCTTCTCCCTGGGTAAATATATATGTACATATCAGTCTCCCTCTCTTGCTCTCTTTCTGGTTGTAGGTATACTTCACTGACTACACAACTCAACCGCTTATCTACACAGCGCAGGCTGCACAGTCAGTAGCTGTCTGTGTTTGTGTGTGTGTGTGTGTGTGTGTGTGTGTGTGTGTGTGTGTGTGTGTGTGTGTGTGTGTGTGTGTGTGTGTGTGTGTGTGTGTGTGTGTGTGTGTGTGTGTGTGTGTGTGTGTGTGTGTGTGTGTGTGTGTGTGTGAGAGCAGATATAGTGGCAGAAGCAGTAGATTTTGGACAGCAGTGTTTAGACAAGGCTTTTTCACGAGATGGACTCATCTATTCACACACATACACACATTAAACAGTGCAGAGAGTGTATATTATGGCACTTACACCTCACAGAGGGGGACTTTTTGAGGGAGGATTGTGTGGGCGGGGGGTCAGGGGGGTGAAGATGAGGCACACACTGAGAGTCGAGGGGCTTGTCTTAAAAAGCGCTGGCACTAAACAGATTTTTATCGGGGAGAGTTTTGTGCTGGGGTGCTGCAGTTTCCAGAGGAAGTTCAGCCAAAGACAGGAGGGGAGGGGTAATTTAACTGAAGAGTCACTCTGAATGTGTCGGTCAATACAGGTCAATGCACACTTATAGTCAATTCTAACTACAACAGCCTCATGATATCGTTGAATGGGTCTGACTTGCTGATGTATTTGAGGAAGACCATCTCTAATAGAATTAACTGTATATAATAAAGATACAGTATTCACTTTTTTACCCTTTTATTTCAATTCATAACATTTCTTACAAATGGTTGAATAATAAAAGGATTTACCACGACACAATGCAACTGGAGAAAACAAGCTGATTATACTTGTGCGCCAAATTGACAGAAAACAATGCACTGCAAACACAGAAGACACAAATTTTGCATTTGTACTGCAGTTATTTTTTTCAACATGTTTCTTATTTGATTTGATTTGCTTTATTTGCTGTGGGTTTTTTTTCAGAGTTGTCAAATTGGTGAAGAGATGTATTGTATTTGGTCTTGTCAATGTTTTTTTTCATGTCTTAAAGCCACTTCAGACTGACCACCATTAAGAAAACTTTATCCATAATAACAATTGTCTATTCGTAACTTTGGATGTATAGAATAAAATAATATTTGTATTATTTGAACTTGTTTGTAAAAAAAGTTGCTTTTCTACTCTTTATCTCATGAAGTTGAGTGACAGCGGGAGCACGACTAAATCAGTCCACAAATTTAAAGTGGCTGCTCATTACTTCGACTTCAACGTTTTTAATGTCAATCCACCATATGACATGCAGACATACAGATGTATATATATATATATATATATATATATATATGTATATATATATATAGACAGACGTGGTGCAAATAAGATAGCATAAAGCATAAAGCACAATGAGTGGACATTAATTTTAGAATCTGAAGACATGTAAACAATTTCTGTTATTGAATACATCACAGTCTAGCTGTATTGGTTGGTGAAAAAATAACAAATGAAATAACCCAGTTTCTCTGTAAATATTGTTCACGCTGTACCGTCCTGCAGTTCAATTAATGTTTCAACATTTAGCACATGTGCATGTGGGGCAGCTGCATGATGTTGCTTTCACTCTTAAAGCGGTGGTTTGATTATTGAGTAACACACTCAGGGTGGGAGGCTGACTATAAGTCACCAAAAAAATGTGAACAACATCAAAAAACAATGGTGGAGGCCACACGAAGTTCCCCATCCCCAAAGATCTGGACTTATTAAAATAAAAGCTTTATCTATCAAAATAACTGTTGTGAGAGTAGTGTGATGTTTCTATAGTGCTGTACCATGAAAAAAATAACTCGGCGTTGAGGCTTTGTTTAGTTCCTATGGCGGCATCATGGTTAAAAAGCAAGAACATGTAGTGCTGGCACACCGGCCTCCCTCAGTATCTACAACTGTTATCAGTGAATGTAATGGAGGCCGTATTTCACAAAATTAAGACCATTGTTCTGAGTGGGACGTGGGTAAAGAGCACACAGTCGCTTCTGATTTATAGTAGCTAATTATACAACAAGTAGTTCCAACCCACAGATCTGATTGGTCAACTCCACATTTGGAAGGTGCTCAAATCATCATAACAGCACACCCTTGCTCATCACTAGAAAACATCACTCCGCCTTCTCAATGGCAATATATAACTGGAATTGAATTTATTCAAATATACAATACAATGTAGTTTTTACTTGTTATAGGTCTATTAAATGTGACCCATTTGGTGAAATCGGGTCTTTTTTTTTTTATCCTTTTTTGTCACTCTGAGTGAATTGCTCCACAATATGAACACATTTTGATTACATATTTGATTTAGTTGGTAACTCGTTGTATAATCGCAATATTCTTCCTCTTACAAATCCGACACAAGCCGCTTCCAAACTCGTGCTGTAGTTGGAGTGCACTTGAATCATACCGTCATGTTAGCAGCCTTCAAACATGTCTCGTCAGGGACCTCCAAGCAGGACTCTAACTTTCGCACTTTCTCCAGCTGAGCTGTGAGTCCGTCTTCCCTGCTGGAACGCTGGCATGATGGGAGAGCTAGAAATCTTCGAGTCTCTGTCGGGCCTCTGTCCGCATTATTTATATGGCCTTAGACTACAAAGATAAGCTCCAGGGCTGCTGTCCTGTGTGAGAACGTGACCTCTGACCTCCTTGTGTTTCTCTGTGAAGTCAGTGTATAATTAATTATCTGTGCAGTCACTGGCTGATAAACGGTAGAAAGGTTGATTTAACAGTAAATTCTCACAGGTATTTTTATACTTTTTTTTTCTGTCCCAGCATGACACACAAAAACAAATCAAAACATGTCGCTTCCTGAGCTGCATGTTGTTGGACTGAGAACTCTTCGCTGCGAGTTGGAAGTATCACCAACAAACCACAGAACCAAATCTAAATACTGTTTTCTCAAGTTTTGGTAAATCTTGTTTTCGGGAATATCTGCCTCCTCGTTCATCACAGAAAACTTTGCAGCTGGCGGAGAGAGCTTGGCAAGTCACTGAGGTTGTGATAAGGTATTTAAGAAGCCATTTATATTTCATTTCAATCAGAGCAAATCCACTCTAATTAAAAAAATTCATTGTAAACTACTCAACCTTTACAGGCGACTTCCCATTCCCAATAATCAGGTGAAGTCATTAATGAGCGACCGCTAGCACTTAATTCCTCTCCTCACTAAGTCCACTCTCTCCTTTGCATTTTTATTTCCTTCGGTAAGTACTGAGCAATAAAACGATAAGAGAAGTTGCCGCGGAGAAAACCTTTAACACTCGGAGTAATTACTTCTCTTTGTGTCTTTTCTTTTTAAATTAATTTTAATTACAGGCGTCAGCGTTGCCTGTAAATGTCCACTTTCTGCTAATCTAAAGTAATGTGGCTGCTAATGAAGAGGGAATTGAATGTGTGGAGTCAAGTGGCCTTTTGGCTTCGAGTCACTCCCCCGCTGGTTCACTTACACAGTGGTCAAGGATACACAGGCTGGTGGACTCTCTCTCTCTCTCGCAAACACACACACACACACACACACACACACACACACACACACACACACACACACACACACACACACACACACACACACACACACACACACACACACACACACACACACACACACACCGTCTGACAAACACAAAGGCACACCCGTATGATTCGTCTTCATAGATTCACACGGTCAATGACTTGAGTGTAAATAATTAACAGTAAATCCTCTCCTAAAAGAAGCCCTGGCTTTGGTGTACAGAAGCAGCAGAAAGTTGTAATTAAAACAAATTGCCAACCACTCTATACGTGTGCAATATGAAGAGCTTTGTATGACAAGGTCAATTATCTTAAGCTATGATTTAATACCTTTTCATTTAGTTACCCAATTGTATCTCCCATTAAGTAGCTTTAAACAGGAAGTTTTCTCACTCCATTATGTACGAATGTGTTAACATCTGTTTCTCCAAACTTTTCACTGAATCTATATGATTTTTACACTGAATAAAATAAATCAACTTAAAGTAATGTAAATGAGAGTTTGATATTGTTGGAAAATTTTGGGTTCCTGACTAGAATCGAAAACGACGTTCAGCGGGCTTGAGTAGTATTTTACTGCACGTCATGACATTTTATCACAGTGCTGTTTAAACATGTAATTAAGGAGTGAAAAATAGACATAAGGTCTTTACCTTCAGACACAGTCTTGCTTTGCATCTAGAGAAAAAACAAATTCAGCCAGCGCTCATTCAAACCAAAGACACAGTGACATACAGGAAGAAGCTCGGCCCTGTTTGTCTGAGCGGATCGACAAAGTTAAAACATTTGAAGTTTTTAAACACCTTGGGTCATCGTATTTTAGAAAAGAAATGGATGAAAAAAATACATAAATAAATATACAAACAAATACATAAATAAATAGGGGGGGGGGGTTAATACTGCTTCATTAAAACAGTGTACTGTGAGGAATCGTGAATTTCCTTGATTTTAACTTTTTTATTATTATTTCTGATACATTACATTAAATTCATATCTACACAGTGCATTACATTTATTTACACATTTACATTACTGTTGGAGTTATGACTGGATCACATTTAGTGTGAAAAACATATTTTCCGTTTTGCCATTTTCATCATGAAACTCATCTCAACAGTAAAATGATTCTTATAAAGTCTATCTTAGTTTGTCTAACCGTAATAATTGGCTGTTTACCATTTCACATTCAAAAAGCAGTTTGCCTATAGTTCTGTCACCATAGCAACTCGCTTCGAGCGCATATAGGAAAACGTTGAAAATCATTATAAACACCTTTACATCACTTCAGTTCTCTTACCAAAGGAAACTGTTTGACAAATTTGAACTCAGACGACCTCTGTCCTTAAGTAAAGGTTAAATAACAAAACGCACAGCCGCTCACTCAACCCAAGGTCCATCTCTCGGAAGAAAGATTGGAAAGGAACAGGGGGTGACGTTGAAGTGTAAAATGAATGTATTTGCTGAGATGTGGATGCTTTAACAGTTTTCAAACCAAGTTTGAACTGATATCTGGGTCAACCTGATCCACTCGCTGTGCTCCACAGTGACAGAGAACCTGACTGACCACAGCAAGTCAATATGTTGTTATGTTTGTTTTCACATCATGATGCCTGAGCAGAGCAATCATTCCAGTGAGGTGAGGGAGGATTTCCATCAGCAGTCTGTAAAAACCCGCGATGAAACCAGCCTCACCGTGCTTTGTGGAGCAGCCGACCCACTTTAATCTACTGCACAGGAACAGTTTCAGTGTCCTCTCATTGGTTAAATGGTGCTTCAGAGGCTGTTATGCCCTGACAAGGCGAAGATCCCTCCGAACTTCAAGAATTGTGGTCAAAAATGTTCTTATTTACAGACAGATAATAACATGTCAACAAAAAACAGTTAGAAATGACTCACTAAACACAAAGGAAAGGTTTTAAAGCTTATTAATGATCAACACACTGTCTGTGAACGCAGGTCTATCAACCTCGGTTTGTGTTCATGCTGGAAGTCTAGAGATGAGTAAAGACATGTTTGTGCTCCGATACCTCAGTGAACATCATGGAATTGTAACTCTGGAGTAATACAAATACCTTTCAAAGGTAAATGGAAACCAGGACTCCACTGTTAATAACGATCAATCAAGAAGCTGTTTCTGTTTGGAGAATAAACCTTGTGATAACTAAGAATTAGGTCAGAATAATACAAAGTAAAACACAGAGGAGTTGGAAGAGACTGTTGCCTGGACAAAAGTCATACAGGGCCTGCTCTGACTATGATTTCTCTATCAATGGGAGTGTGTTCAAGCAGATAAAGACATGAATGGCACTTAAACTGTGAGAGTACTCGATGTGTGCTGAACACTGAGTGGCTATGGAGCTCACAGCTCGCACTGTAGTACCCCGTGTTTGGTGCTGCAGTACTTGTTGGTGGACATCGATTTGGAACTTCTTTGTCATTGAGGAAGCATCCTCAGTTTGTGTCATTTTACACTGATTGTATGATGAAATATATTCAGTTGGATTTTAAGCCACCGTCACAAAATGGTAAACAGCGGAGGCTGCACATAATTCAGAAATGCATTGTTATGGCACAAAAATATCAAAGAAAGAAACTGCAAAAACATGAAAATGCAGCCGCAGAGTTTCGTGTTGTTTTCAGAATGATTTTTAAAAACAGGAGAAAAACACACAACACACCAAAATAGCTACATATCCCATGAACCCGCCTGGCAGCGACTCCATCCCATTAAAACTGAATTAAAATATATTTTACAACAATTTTCACAGGAAGATGTTGCAACCAGCCGCACACACTGTCTCCACACGTGCCCTGAATAGACAAAGACACACACACTCTTGCTATAACATGCTCATACCTCCTTGATGCCATCCTCCTGTCCGCCATTTTGTGATATTTCAAAAGAGGGGGGGGGGGAAATATCCTAAAATGTCCGCCATGCAAACTGAACTTAACAAAATGAAGCCCGCAAAAAAGTCCATGACTAAATAATAAAATTTAAAAAAGTAGAAATCCAGCATCTGCTTAATGTTTAAGGAAGTTTCCCCTCATTATTTAATCTACAGTTTAGCTCAATTACTTTCTGTCTCGAGGATTTCGGAGGTGATTTTATCAGTTTTCCTTGGCGACTCGATGAGCTTTGTGGAAACTCATCCCGTGGGTGGAGCGGCCCCTAATAATGTCATCTCGCTCTCCCCCGCTCTCTCTCTGTCTTTTCACAGATTTGTGTGTGTGATAGAGGCCTCAGTGAGAGACCAAGCGCTAACCTTTACTGCATTGGCTCACACTTAATCCCCTCACCCTGGGGCGACTGGCACAGACACACACACACACACACACACACACACACACACACACACACACACACACACACACACACACACACACACACACACACACACACACACACACACACACACACACACACACACACACACAGATCCTGCACCCCCTCCCTCCACATGCATCCCTCTCTGTTCTTCACAAAGACACACACATACCAATTGTCACATTTTGCCGACTCATCCAACATCGCCATGTACGCTCTTTTGAGGATCCCTTTCAAAATAAAGTATGTCCCAGATTTCTGTCACCTTCTCCCCAAAGAACCACACAAATATTCACATTTGATGTATTTAGTTAACTCTTCATCTAATTGTATTTCTATAACACAGCAACTACACAGATTAATAGAAAATCGAACACTCTGTGACCTGGGTAGAATATACAGCATTTCAAGTAGTTGAACTTTAAAGTGATTATTGCTTTTTTCTAAAATGCCTGAATGTGGACCATTTAAAATACCTAAATCTCAAACAGTAGCCATGGTCAAATGAAGAAATTAAGCCAGTGAAAATAACAACAACAAAAACCCTACAAGTAAAATATGTAAAATGAAAGTCAATGTAGGAGCAGAACAAAAAAATGGGAGGCTTCTTAAAATAGTTCAACATTCTCTAATAACGATTCCTCTCTTTGCCCCTCCAAAAAACATGCATGCAGACCTGAATCCCTGCAGCATCAGGTACAAGACTATAACCAAACGGCAACCCAGGACGGTCAGCTGGTGAGAGCTCGGAGCTGACGCTCAGAGCTTGAGGATCGAAGCCGGGCCGTACGTACAGCTTGTATACACACACACAGGCGCTTTGTAGTTTCCTCAATATTGACCAGGACAGCATCATTTTACATCAGCAGTAACTGACAGAGTCACATGACCCTTGTGGGGATTTTTTTCAAGCACAGCATGGTCCGTACATTTCACCCTGAGAATGTGGACATTCTCTGGTAGTTTTGCTTTTCTTTTAAGGTTTAGATGTACTTCTAATGTATTTGTTACTTGTGTTGTTCTGCAACTTGTTCACGCACAATTTCTGCAAAGTCAAATTTAAGCTTAAACTTGAACTTGAAATGCGCGATTTCTTCACGTAGGTGTAAACTACAATCTTTACGATTTGTCATGGTCTTTCTATTTATTTAACAGGACTGTAATCTGATAACTGTGAGGATACAACCACTGAGATTTAGGCATACAATAATGATACAGATGTATTTTTTTTAACAAACCTACACATCCCCATACAAACATGCTAACTAAGCTCTCTGTGGGTGATTAACACACAGAAACACACACACACACACACACACACACACACACACACACACACACACACACACACACACACACACACACACACACACACACACACACACACACACTCCTTGATCCCCTCAATAGGAGGGCAGGTACATCGAGTTGGGTGCCGGACTCTTCTGTCCAGCTGGATCATGAGATAGCGAGGTATGAAAAGGGAGGAAGAGGCGGAAGAAGGGATGAAGGAAAGAAGGAAGGGAATTCAAACCTGAGATAGCAGTAAAGGAGGAGGGAAGGTCAGATAGAAGAAACAAGGTGGAGGAGGAAGGATGGAAACACATGGTGAAAGAAGGGATGATGAGGAAAGGAAAAAGGAGGAAGAATAAAATCAAATGGACTTACATGTGCTGTTTTCCACTCCTTCAGAGGCGACTGATTGAAAGATGGAGGAAGCTGTAGGGAAGGAGAGAGGAGAGGCAGAGATGGAGTCAGTTGAGGTCACTCGTCTCTCAAAGAGAAATACAAAAATAAAGAAAAATGCTCAAATTCACATAAAATGCAACCAATCATTTCTTTATTTTACCTCATCTGATTTTGGGGTGTAATATCTTATGTAAAATAGAAACAGAGAGATGACGGCTGGCAGAAAATGATGATTCAAGTATTAAAAGGTTGAAAATGTGCTGAGAAGAGGTGGAGCTTTAAAGAAATATGAAGAGAGAAGTCAGAATTTATTTTGTGCGTGTGGTCATCAGTGACACGTGTTTTGGTGCGCACACGCAAACACACATACACACACTTGGACTCAGAAATAAAGCGTGACATGTCATCGTGACCTCAAGAGATTTTGTGCAGTGTCAATACATGCTCCTCAACTCTACTGTATATGAGTGCATGTAATGACACATCATGAGTGCCTGTGTGTGTGTGTGTGTGTGTGTGTGTGTGTGTGTGTGTGTGTGTGTGTGTGTGTGTGTGTGTGTAGCTGTAATGCAGAGTCTGTCCTGCCAAACAGCAGCTCTCTAGCGCCATCTATTGACCTGGGCTCTAAGGAAGACATGCTGGGAGACTGGAAGGGCAGCACTGAACCCTCCAGTAACTCCAAATAGAGGTGCAGTTTAATGGGGATTATAAAGCAAAAGACAAAATACACAAATATACATTTGACTTTTTCTTTCTGTCACATTTAAGTGCAGGCAGGCAGAAAGCGTGCAGAAGGGATAAGAACACAAGCAGGTGTGAAGGAGGAGCAGAAGGAAGAAAAGAGCGCGATATCTCTGTAGGTATTTGTGAAAATAACATTTTAAAACTGTTAACAGAATGCACTGTGTGGGGGTTGAACGGATGAGAAAGTGTGCGACAAAAAGAAATGTCTTGCAAAATATATATTTTATATACCTATAATATTTTTGGTTTTCACATCTATTTTGTCATCAATTTACAATATATGCACATTTCAGTTCGCCCCAACCATGCAGGCTACAATAACGGTGTGAAGACCATCATTGCATGTTCTTATAAAGCCTCAAACAATGTGTATTGCAATGGATTTTTTTTTTCCCAGTCAATACATTTTCATGAAATTGAATTACTTGCACTAAACCTGTCGCATGTCATATTTCAGATTGGAGTAATAATGTTACAACCCTTAATTTGTGTTTCTATCTGAGGACTAAGAGTGAAATAAATAAATAAATTCAAATGTCAAATCCTGTTTAATGATATAAAGGAGAAGAACACATTTCTTGTTTGTTTTTTGTTTTTTGTACAAAATATTGATATAGTTGAGGACAATCAGGATCATAATCAACTGGAAATATATATATTTTTTTAACAATTAGGTTTAATTTAAAAAAAAAAAAATCTAAATGAATCACTCAATCAAACAATGACTGAACAGTGATCCAATCCTACCAACAGTTTATCAATAATAAATTATATTTTACAATCTGTGAATATGTAGTTAATTTAATTATTTCACTCTTCTTGGTCCTGGGCGGACGGAGTGTGTCCCAGCATGCCTGAGCAAAAGGCAGGAAAAAGAAAAAGACGGTGTCACAGCTCGAACAGACAAACACATTCACACCTACAGTGAAAGTTTCCAGTTCACCATCAGCTGATTGTGTTTGTTCTGCAGGACGAAACAGAGCAGCTGCAGCAGCGCAAACGTGCAGCCAACCTGCAGCAGACAAGCAGCCAACCTGCACACTGCACACAGGAAATTCCAAGCCAGAATATTGAGTATAATACAGTTGTTCTTTATACTTGTGTTTGGTTTTCTTTGACATATTAAATTTCATATTTACCTAACATTGTTATGCACATTATGTAATACTGTCTAATAATTCCATTTCTCCATGTTAAATGTCCCTGTCTGCTCTCTAACATCTACTGCTCTGTGCTGTAGTCCATGCTGCACTCTTGAGATTTCTCTTTTTTTCCCCATTCAAGTTTTTTTTTTCTTATCAGACTGTTGTATGTTGAACAGATTGTAAAGCCCTCAGTGAAAAATTTGAATTCTAGGGTGTATAAAAAAACATGTATTGTTTTTATCTGAGTAACAACTAATGAAGGCAGCACAAATCCTCTCATTTAGTCTTAAAGAGAGCAATATAAAAAATATAAATAGAAACATGTTTTATTTTCACATTAGAATATAAAGAGTATTTTATATTTACTAAATATATTCTTACTTTCCAGGATACCTTCCAACAATATGATGAAAATGATATTTGGTTTTGTTAAATAATGTATTTTTAATTGAGGTTATGTGTTCTTGTGTGAAGCCACATTTCATTTTTCTATTTGTCTGCTTTGCTGGTTGCAGTTTCTCTGAACATTGTAATGCCAAATGGAAATATGAATATACTGTATGTAATAAGTGTTCTGATCTAGAGACCCCATGCAGCACTTTTAGGGATGCAAACTTGTTCCAGCTTTAGTTAGTTTCACAGCTTTTGTTGAAACTTTGCACCAGGTTGAATGTGTTTGTCCTAAACTGACCTCCATGTAGTGAGATTCTGCCAAACCCTATTTTTATCCGAATATTTGATCAGTTCAGCTGAAAGCCTCCCCCAGACAGGAAGAGGAGCATCATAAACCATCAAACATGATCTAACCCCTCATCGAGTACATAATCATATTAAACATTCTCAGTGACGGTACAGTGTCGGAGATCTTGGAGGAGATTTCAATTAAACTCAAGTGCTGTTGAAGTGATGCAGATCCAGGAGTAAATAATCAGCTGTTTGTGTGATAAATCCATAAATCCCATGCTGAGCAGATGGATGTGTGTTCTACACAGAGACTGAATTACAACACGTGTACCTTTGTGTGTTTACAACAGAACAACAATGAAATTACTGCCAGAGGAAAGTAGTGTTTCCTCATCAATTATCCCAGTCTGGACGGTATTTTGAAGCAACAAGCCGGCTCCGTGTGTGTGTGTGTGTGTGTGTGTGTGTGTGTGTGTGTGTGTGTGTGTGTGTGTGTGTGTGTGTGCGTGTGCGTGTGCGTGTGCGTGTGCGTGTGCGTGTGTGTGTGTGTGTGTGTGTGTGTGTGTGTGTGTGTGTGTGTGTGTGTGCTGATCATTTGTTGTCTGTCATTTGTCATCTCCATTTCTTGCAGCAGGGTGAGAGAGAATCAGGCCGACCATCAATCAGTTGAGATGACTTTCAGAGTAAACACTCATGCTGACCACGCTCAGCTGGACGTTTCGGTTTCAACATGATCAGAAAAAAAACAGCTCTCTGAAGTCATTGTATTTTGTATTACAACTGAAGATATACAGTGTACACAAATCGTCGTCTTTAGCATTCAGTTGTCCATCAGTGGATCTGAAATAGTTTGAAAATTAGCCTATTTTAAAAACCTTATAGGCTGTGTATTATGTCATTAAAACAACTTAAATTATTTAGTTCAATGTGAGCACAATGAAATCAGTTTTTTTTTTTTATTATTAAAAAAAGAAAATATTTAACAAAACAATCACTCATGTTTTGTAACTTTGGTGCTGAAATATTAAATGTAAAACAAAATGTGGATATTGTTTGGATTTTCTTTTTTTTTTCTATATGTTGCAGTGGCATGTGAAGCTTGTTCCACCCTGCATATCATGTGCAGAGCATCCTGTCAGACTTCCCGAGCAACCACAACCAATCAGAGTAGCTTTTGAAATAAACGGTAATACAATCCAGTCGTGCACTTGCTGCTTGTCTAAAGCTTATTTCTGTCGGCACAGTATGTAAGATACAACTCTCATTTTTTTTAATCAACTAATAACTTCTCTAATATTGGAATTTGGATGGTGGACACAAAGAGAACCTTAGTTAGGCGTACAAAATAGCCTCATTAATTATTTCCTACATTTCTTCAAAAAGGAATTGAATGAAAAAAAAAATAGGCAGATTAGTACTAATCATGTAAAGAACTGCCAGTTGCGCCACTGCTGCTTCCAGCTGACTCAACACTTTCTCATTAAAGGAAAAATCAGAGGATACACACTGTAGGTCTGAGATTTGGCAACTGACACCTCCTCCGACTGCAATTCCAGTCTACCAGACTCTCCTTTCCCCACTAAGGGCCTCCCGTTGGCAGGTGACAGCTCAGTGGATGGGCCCCTTAGCTACCTACTGCATATCCTGGGGGGGGGGTTGGAGTTTGTAGAGAGGCCAGGGGCAGAGTCGAGGGAGCTTCCCCTGGCTCCCTCACCCCAACCCGGGCCTAATGGTGTGGAGCGAGCCCCTTCACTCCCGCTGCTCTACAAGCATCAAAACTGCGGACAGAGAGGCAGGAGAAGAGCCTTGTTCTCAGTTCCACTCTGCTAAACAGGTGCAGGCGTGCCGGGCACGAGCTGAAAGAAAGTTTTATAACACACACAGACACACACGGGACTGCCACCTCTTGTCAAGTACATGGTGGAAGCACTGCGTGAGTTTTAGTTCCTCTGAGGAAAACACTTTGTATACTGCAGAAGTTGTGTGTTTAATGTGTGTGTGTGTGTGTGTGTGTGTGTGTGTGTGTGTGTGTGTGTGTGTGTGTGTGTGTGTGTGTGTGTGTGTGTGTGTGTGTGTGTGTGTGTGTGTGTGTGTGTGTGTGTGTGTGTGTGTGTGTGTGTGTGTGTGTGTGTGTGTGTGTGTGTGAGTCCCTCAGAGCAGGACAAGGTTGCAATGACAGAAGTTTAATCCCCCGGGTTTTCTGTGTTTGAGTTTAAACAAGGAAGCAAGTCGAAGCATAGTCAACCCCCTCTTACAAGTCTTTACCCAACTGGAACCGCTGTCAAATAAAAACCTCTGTCCAAGAAATATCACAGAGGAAGAAAGCCTCTGGCACCAGCTTTTCCTCCCCGCTGAGAAACTTTCTGAGAGGGAGCAGAGGGCTTAAAGTAGCGTTAGGCTGATGCTTTGGGCTGATATTGGCCTTTGATAAAAAAAAATCAGTTCAGGTCCAGCCGGTGCGGTCCATCTCTGATATGATGGAGGTTCCTGCCTGACCACAGATTGTCGTTTCATTCTTATTATTTTTGTAAAAGATGTCAGAGAAAGAAAAAAAAAATATCCCTGCTACGTGGGAGGATTTGACTCCACAATCTGCAGTGAAACCTGTCTCCTTCAGCTGTTACCTCCTCCACTCACACCCTTTCCCATCCCCTGAATTACATCCATATTGAATGATACAGTAGAAGACGTCCAATGCCACTGTTCAGTGCCAAAGTATTGTTCCCTGGTGGATGAATGTAGAGCACATCTGATAGAAATGCAGCATACCATACCAGCAGAGTCATTTTATTTCTTTCCCCTCACAGAAGTTCTGATCTTTTGTGACATCACTTTACTGTTGCTGCAACTGCTGTCAATCAATCGACACCATGACACCAGCCACTCAGTGAGCTGTTGGTGAGCTAGCTAAAAAAAAAAAAATTAAATCCACAGTCAGTGTGAAGTGACACAAAATCCAAATCAGCCAAAACAAAAAACAAAATAAAAGAACTGAGCGCAGTGAAGAGGCACCACAATGTGTGACCCGCCTTCTGTTGGTAGCAAACATGGCCGTGAAGCCAGGCGAGATAAAGTGCCATCCGATAATGCAGCACCCAGAGCGGCCGAGTAAATCCAATGACTGTCTGATAGAAAAGGGAAGAACACACATGCCAGAAAAAGCAAAATGTTAACCTTGTAATGGTTTCAGTTGCAGCAATGTGCTTAGCGGCACATCATTACCCTCTGAAAAATATCTCCGTACTGAAGCGTCCGTGGCCTGACAACATGCTGCTTTCATGTTTAGTGATCTTTACAGAAAGACGGTTGAGATACTGAATTTCAATATAATTTAAATATCAAATAATAAATAAGCACATCATTTAAAAAAACAAAAACAATACAATATCTCTGTTTCAACATTGAATATGTTGTCTTTGGTCTATTTTCAATTAAATATGGTGTAATGTGATCTGCAAATCATCACATTCTGTTTTAACTTTAACTTTTTTTGGATACAGGGTTGTACATTTCTGAAATAACCTGTAATGCACTCAGCCCAAATATACCATCACCTCAAACCACAGAAGTGTTATTCAGTGAAGTTGTTTCAAGAAAGAAATATAAATAATGTTCACAATGAACATGAAACAATTTTGGCACTGAACTTCCCAATGTTTTGCCCAGAAATTAATTGAATTAGTGAGAACGAACACATCAATGCCAACCAAACGGAAACAAACCCAACAACAAAAGGAATGAGAAGCCCTGCGGCCTAACTAAAAGCGTAAAAGGTAAAAAAAAAAAAAAAAAAAAAAAAATAGCTGCACTCAGAGTCCAATCAGCAGAAAAATATGTCATTCATTTGATTCAGTACTATTCACATGCACGCTGAACCTGTGAGTTAAGGTAATGAAGCCAGACCCCCTTATCTTGTCAGTTCATAATATACTTCAGTGATTTATAGTCCCATGACAAATTTCCAATGTGTTTTCATAAATCTGCTGATATACAATAAGCTTAGAGCTTTCGGGGCTGTTGAGTTCTGGGACAGTCTGCCTGGTTCGTAATCCTGACTTGAATACAATTCTCAAAAAAAGGTTTTCAGTCCCTGTTAAGCAGCCGTCCTCTTACACTCGATTACACTCGATTAAACGGTGTCTGGGAGCAGCGCCAACATTAACAGGAAACATAAATAAATAAATAAATAAAATATTAAAACAATAAACAATTTATGGGGATTTTACCTATTGCAATTCCATCCAAACAATAACCGTTTTTTGTTGTTGCTTGTTTGTTTTTTAAATTCTCAAACACACATGCCCTTGAAGAACACAGCCTTATTGAACTGATAACCTCCTGTAGAAGTTAGTGACACAGGATGTATACAAGTAATGATTCAGCTCATTTCAGCTAAGTTATAATGCAGCGTTATGCAGTGTTACGCTTAATGCAAAATTAGGGTGTGAATACTTGAGAAATGACGATCCGTGTGTTTCACTGGGTTTTTGAGGGCTGTTATTTTTTTTTAAATTTAAGTAAAAGAAAAAATACACGGAGAGTATTATTGGAGGCTACAACTCCAGTGAGAGCTGCTCTTTCCTCACATACAGAGCAGGAGTGCAGCCTGAAGCTGGACCTTTGGCCTGCTGTGGTTGTGATAATACTGCCACCTAGAGGCACCAATACACACACAGGACATTCACAGAGTTCAGTGAAAGTGATTGGAGGCAGCGTTCACCATAGTCATAACGATGGGGTGAAAATAAACAAAAGAAAAAAATCGTTAGGGGCCTGACATCCCTGTATGTGATATTTATACACTGATTTATTAATAATGTGTTGTTAGTCCTCATTGATTCAGAGATAAAACTCCATTCATAAAACTCTATTGTTTTTAAAGTGCCTGTGCATTTTCAAGGCACTTCAGCTTTAGATTCAGTGAACTGACAGTGCAGATGAAGCACCCAATAAACACTTCTATTCAGTTATCATCATTGCAAAGCACTTTTACTTCAGTCTTGAAGAAGAATAGCAGAAAGGCAGATTGTAACCCTCCCACCCCTCCTCCTTCTTCTGTTGGCATCAGTGTCTCTGTAGATATCCCACGAGGTCACATGACAGAGACATAATGGAGTCATGGAGTCGGGATGATTTGCTCCTGATAATCAAACGTGATTCCTCTCGTTCTCCCGCTCTCTGTGCCTGAGCGCTGTGTAATGACTCCGCTTAATTTCTCAGGGGACAACCGGTAATAAATGATCATTGACAAAAGGATTTCTATGGAGACATTCACATTATCTCTGTTTGCTCGTCAGGATCCGTCTGTCTGTCTGTCTGTCTGTCTGACACTTAAACATAGGCGTAACACAGATGTACACAATCATTTGACATTTCCAACTGATTAAAGTGTGGTGGCAGGATTAAGGGTGACGTAAGCCACAGGTGATGCACTGTTACTTATGAGGATTGTTGCACAGCTGGATGTAAGAGACTTATTTCCCTTACAATAAACAACCATTAAATACAGATATCTATGAAATGAATGGCAAGCTAAACAATATTCTAACCAAACACTAAATTATCTAATAATACAACTTTATTTGTATTTGAACTCCTGCAAAAAAAGGCCCAATTGTTAGACATACAGTAAGACTAAAATGAAAGCTGTACAGCTGTGAACTCAGGTGGGAACCAATTGTAAAAAATAGAAACGGAGGTCAGAGGAAGAATACAACTGAGAATTGTATTGAGCCACACTGCATGATTCTTTTTATTAAACTCGACCATGATGGAAAACGTGAAAACTATTGACACACAATGTGGCGTAATAGCTCAGTGGGCTATATTTCCAATCTCCCCAAAAAAGATTGTGCATGCAGTGGGAAGAATACACTGTAAAACAAGATACAAAGATTTAAAAAAACAAAAAAAATGCCAAATACAGACAACTCAGAGAGTAAGTGCTGTTCTTTCTTGTTCTGTGTTCATTTAAAAAGTGACATGGTACAAATCTGTGGAGTGTGCTACAAGCCAGAAGCACTGGCCATAAAGAGACCCTTCATTAAACCATGATGTCATGAAGTAACAACTACTTTTCTCCATTATTTCCAATTTTTGTGTTTTCTGATTAATTTAAGGGTTCTCATTAAGAGTTAAGTGCAAAATGCAGCTATTTTTTTTCCACAGCTGATTTTAAATGATAAATCTGTTAAAGGTAGTGCACTAAAAATCATACTATACTTTATGAAATATTTGCTTTTACTGCTGAGATTATTGTATTAATCAGAAAAAAGGCATAACTTCACTTTCCCTGTTTTATATAATGTATATTTAACCATATTTCACTAGAAACTCTTCTAAACTACTGCACTTTTCATTTAGTTTTGATGTTTTTTTTCAGTTTATATAAAATAAAATGTTGTCCTTGTTTACCTGTCTTGATAAATTCAACATATTGTAGAGTTACAGCATAATTTTTAAGTAATGTAGAGAATTATCCATGAGACATTTCAGGATAGAAATCGTAATAACGCTGCTCCCTCCAAGTTTTTTTTTTCTTTTTGTATTTTACTCTGTCTTTATTAGGTCTTTATTATAGGAGATCCATTTTTTAAAATACTGCCTTTTGTTTGAGAATCTACTACAGTAATATTTCCACCTGTATAATGTTTGCCTGTGACACACAAAACTGGAAACTATCTGTTCCAACTCTTCCAAATCCTGCGTAGGTTTATATTTAAATTCTAGATTGAATATACTGAATCATTTTTGTCTTTGAAATTATGGCACCAAAACAGCCATGTTATGATCCGCTTTAGGGATCACCATTCATAGAATTCTTGCCGGCTGACCTAATATCACTGCCATGTCCATGCTTGCTTACATACTTTATATATATATATATATATATATATATATATATATATATATATATATATATATATATATATATATATACAGGTCCCAAGATCCTCACCTGTGGATTGTGTTTCCAACTCACTTGTCTGGCTGCAATAAGTGGGACCTGTTGATGCCAGATTTAGAAAACCTTTGTGTGTCCATGGATAAGAGTTGTCACACAAAGAGCAGGGGGACACAAGTGCAGACATGACCAGGCAGGCCATTCAGGTTTTTTTTTTTTTTTTTTTTTACTGAAGATAAAAATCAATCTAACAGGCAGGTTCGCTGGCAGGCAGGAAGGTTACGATGAATCGTACAGCAACTGCAGCCAAGATCAGACATGAAGCTGAAAAACATCCAGCCTGGGGCAATAGGAAGATAGCAGGTATAAATAGAGGCTGATTAGGGATATATATATATATGTGTATATATATAAACAGTTGAGGGGGGTGTGGCAGTCAGATGAATGGGAAGAGAAGAAGAGTGTGAGGACATCTAGTGGGTGAATGTGGTGTGGCAGGAAAATGTGAAAATATTTTAGGAACTGACAAGCATAGTCCCAGCTGGGGAACTGCCACTAATCAGGCTGTGACTTTGATAAAAAAAAAAAAAAAAAAAACAAACAAACAAAAAAAACAGCTGCTGTCCTGGAGATGGTCTTTCATCTCCCCAAAATCTACTGGAAGAAACGACAAAATACACATCTCTCCATGTGGTACGTAAAAGCTACTACAACGAGTGAGAATTTCATATACTTCTCCAGAAATAACACACACTGAACAAATCCAATCCACAGCCTCACACCCTCACTCAAATCAGCATGCACTGATGAATATGCCAGCTGACCTCACGCAGGGTGATCAGGTCAGCCAGCGGGTGTCCGGGAATAGACATCCTTATTGCAGCTAGCAAAAGGATTGTTCCAGGTGGCTAATTATCCTGTCTCCTACCAACAGTCGGTGATGGTTTCTTTAACCCTGACAATGCTGCTGTTCTCATCCACATGGTAGCTATTTCTGCCTGAATAAAACTATAGCATGCGAGAAATTCACATGAATCTTTTTTCGGTTACATGAACTTTAATGTCAGAAGAACTATTTCAGATTAGGCAATTAAAATGTCGTAAATTATTGCTTCGTCTTTGTAGGGACACTTGCAAAGATGCAGGTATGATCCGGACCAATCATCGTTCCTGTCGACATCAGGTTGGAGGGTCAAGAAGTTGTCAATCATGGCTCCGGAGGCACTGTGTGTGATGCTAACGATCCTTTCATCATGTTAACACCCCAGAGAGCATTCTGTCGTCCTAGTGGTGGACAGCAAGGACAACCTCGTACTAATAGGTGTCAAATTAGGCTGAACATTTTTTTTAAACATTCTGACATGCGAGACTGTTCGTCGGGTTGTTGTGCAGCGTGCCAAACGTAGCATAACTGTTGTTTAGTTGTGTCACACTACAAGGCCGGTTTAACACTTCCGCCGTTCATATTCTGGCCCGACCCTGGAAATTGGTCTGCAATGACCAAAATGGAGTCAAAACCAGGCTGAATTTATGATTGAGGTTTCATGACTGAGTTTGGCTTGGACTTCATTTTAACTCTACTATCCAGTATAACAGATTTGGGTCTGTACAAAAAGGCACATGTAAAATGTTTATTTTCCTGCTTATGTGAAATGTAAAAGCAAACAGTAAAAGCTTAAATACTATAGTGTGTATGAGACCGTCAGTCTGTGGAGAAGAAGGAGATGTGTGTGTTTTTGAGAAGCAACGACATGACAAAACTGGATAGGTTTTGTCGTTCACACTTAAAAAGTTTATTAATGTCAGAATACTGGTAATACAATTATGAAAAAAAATTAAATATTCTGATGTGATGTCAGGTATTGTCAACTATCTTGCTTAAGAAAAAGAAAATGTTGCGCATACAGTGCAAATTACAGGAAGATATTGAAATATTATTGTTGGCTCAACATTTGATCAAACTTAACCCCTTTGAAAACAAGTGATATCTAGTCTCCAAAGAAGTTCTCTGTCAATGTTGGTAGCATTTGAATTTAATATTTGTGGATATAGATGTTAATTGATTTTCATTGTTTGAAACTGCCAAAGTTTTGGAACAATTGGCCCAACAGTCTAGGACAAGTTTACAAAAGTAGGTTTAAAAAAAAAAAAAAAAAAAAAAAAAATCCCAAAAGTTGAAAAGCAGAGGACAACTGAAGCGAAGATACAGATTCATTCAGAGATTTCAATAGTGAAAGAATGTTGAATCTAATCCCAGCAGTTTTCAAGATAATCATAAAAACTTAAAGTTTATTGTTACAGCACCACCTTGAGGTTGATGCATGTCATTTTGTTGTGCCTGAATAGTGGGGGAAAATTGCAAGCGAGCTGCTAATTTTGGTCAGGGTTGGACTTAGAGTTTTTGCTGCATGATCACTTTTGGCTGAGAAAAATAATACGGCGGTGAAGAGTAGTAATGAGAACAAAGACCAGAGGGTTCCACACAGCTCTGCTGCATGGACCCCAAACAATACATCAAATTAAACAAAATTATGCTAATTGCCAGTCACTCATCATCTGTAGCACTCAAGACTTTAGATTTGACCTCATAAACAGCTGCTCATCATTCTCAACCACCGACACCTGCAGCACAGCTCCAAGGGAAGCTTATGTGTTGCCGTAGCAACAAAGGATTATCAGAGTAAAACATAAATCCTGCAATAGCAGATTCAATATCTTAGTTGGGTGCCAGATAGAAAATACTTCTATATCACACAAAAGCATGTATTAGTCCTACTGATAGATCCTTTTAAGGATTTGTGGGTCGTATTTTTAAATGTCAGCTGTTTAACCAGGATCCACAATGTATGAGGCCTCGAGAGGGTCAAAAGTCATGTGTATTTTTTTTTAAATAAATCCAAGATCATTTGTTTAGTCTTGCATTCTTATCGGCATTACGTGAGCGTTGATGTTGACTGATATTGGGCTTGAAGTTGTATGTAAAATGGCTTTAAAGACAGAACCTTTAAGGTAGAGGACAGCACAATCAGCAACTCCCAATGCATTTGAGACAGATACAATCTGAATAGAAATGTCTTATATGTCAAACTGTGACTTCAATATATTGGTATTATTGCCCCACATTAGACTCTAGGTAAAATTAGCATTTAACTGGCACCTGCTTGCTTCATTGGTTTGGACTGGACAGTTTCTGCTTGTTTCAGCTCTCTGTAGAGGGGGGGGAGGGGGACAGGCAAACGGGAGCGCTACCAGATGATGAGGAATAATAATCATAATAGAACAAAAGTGCTTCCTTCAAAGACTTAACTGCCTATTACCATTGCTAGTTATGTATTTGGGCCATACTGAGATAGATGATGAAATAAAAACAACAATAACTACCAATTCACCCACTGTTACCACCTGATTTGACCAGCTCAGTGAAATAATCCTATTCGATGAGTCAGGTTTTCGGTGCGTCCATTAACACTACCTCAAACTCAATTTTGGAGGTTGTCATTAAAGTTATCAGACTATGTCAGACAAAATCTTACAAAGGATGACACTTAAAGAGTAACACGCAAACTGTGTGTGAAAACATTCCCTTATCATTTCACAAAATCTGATTTAGACATGATCTGAAACAAATCGACCAACATTAGTTATATGGGTTTTTGTAAAACTTATATTTACAAGGCTCATTATTCTGTTTTTTTATTTGGATTAAATTAAATATTTGTATTTAAATGTGTATGCTATGTGATGCAGCATGGTGTTAATAATGTTAATTATCCCATTTTCTCTCAGCCCCAGATTTTAAACCATTTTAATCTGATGTCCCCAAAAATATATCTTTAAATGACTGAATACATTTTATAAACATGTGATGACTAGTTGGCTGTTGGCTCAAACTAATGTCCTACAAGTTGAATGGGAGAATCTGTAGTCAGAGGCCACCCTCCATTATAGTGTATACATGATGATAATGGTGGACGACAAACAGTCCTTTTAACCTTAAATAGGTTATTAGAAGGGTTTCATGGCCCTACAGCCTTAAGATGCTTTTGGAAAACTTAGCCCCCAAATAGTAATAGATCAGGAAAGGAACTGTGACAATTCAAGCTAAGCACTAAAAGGAACATATGACATAGTGTTGGGTGTTCTAGTCTAAATGCCCTACAAAATACTGAGAGGATAAACAGCTGCACCACAAGTCTCCTTCAAAGAAAGAAAAATGCTACGTTACGGTGACATTTTTAAAGTGATTACTTCTGTTTTTTAGAGGGACTTTTAAGGGGATCTGCCACAGACATGCCCCCGGATTCCCAAGAGCACCTGACAGAGCCAGTACATTTGGAAATGTTTCTGGCTTGTACTAAAGTTTCAGAATGAATCTCCTGAACAGGGAATTTACATCATTACCCTGTCGCACAGGTAAAGGGATTTTGTTTTTGTTTGAGTGGTGACATATCAGTTCATGTTTCAAATAAAAAATTTTTTTTAAAAAAAATCAATCTTCTATTTGTCTCAATGAACTCCGACTACCTTTCTATCTCCTGTTATAGGCTACTTACTCAAGGACATACCACAACTAAGACTGACATGCAAATGTAATTACATCCACACCGGTACACAAACTCCACAAGTGCAATGGGAACATTTCTTAATTAACATATCCAGGTTGTGTGCACTCCACTCTGTATGTAAATCCTAGCATACATGCTTCAATACAGCGGCTCCTTTCCTAATTAAATGAATGCTCTTGATGTCAGTGTTCTACATTCACCTATCATGATCATATTTTGTCAGCTATATGGGTTTGAGTTCATCACTATAACACTAACCAGTAGATAACCTTCATATAGAAAGATTCCAGAGTCTCTAATGAGTACATAAAAACACCTGAAGTCAGTAGTGAACTTTTCAAATGGGTTCACACTTCCAACTGTTTTGACATATGACAAAAAAAATATATAATTTTAGCAAAGTAACAATTTACTGTAACGGTGAGTATTTGATTTGCATACCTAGTTTGTTTATATTGAGAGCTCTGTTCACTGTGAAACGCCTGAACAACATGGAAATTGTTAAATCGTTTCATTCTCTATACTCTCAAAATATGCATAAGAACATCTGGTAAAGAATGAAACAGAGAGTGCAGCTGACCAAATCTGTATTTCATGGCTAGAATGCCTTCTAATATGTAGAATCATCATAAATACAGGACACAAAGCTAAACTTTGCTGGCCTGTGACTGTAACCCATCGTCCCCTCACCTTTACTTCTTTTGTCACCTTGTAGTAATATGTGACATCTTTATTGACCAACGCCCCAACCACCTCATATTCATCCTTTACCACCCCTTACATCTCCCACAAAGGAAATCACAGTACCTCACGTCTCCCACAGGTCGGCTGCTGTGGTTATTATTAAGAGATGGATTAAACCAAATATGGGCTGGGGGTCCAATTTCGGCCATGGGGGAGACTCACCCTTCAGATGGACCTTCATTACTGGTAGCAGGTTTATAATTAATATTACTTTGTGTGTGTGTGTGTGTGTGTGTGTGTGTGTGTGTGTGTGTGTGTGTGTGTGTGTGTGTGTGTGTGTGTGTGTGTGTGTGTGTGTGTGTGTGTGTGTGTGTGTGTGTGTGTGTGTTTCCCAAAGAGACAAAACAGCACTGGTAGAAAATGATCCCATAATGGAAGCTTAAAATGACTTGTCACTTCAAAAGAACAAATTAAACACTGAATTGTCCCTCCATTATGACTGTTTACTATCCTGCTAGAGCAGTGGTGTGTATCTCTTATTGATTTGACATGCATTCACATACACCATCAACATTTCAGTTAATTCAGGCTGGTTTCAAAACAATAAAATACACACCGCGATAACCTCCAAATATGACACAACACACTTCCAACACCATCATAGCAAACAGTTCCCTTCCATAATAGTTGACTAATTGCTTGTTTGAAGATGCCATATCTTTAAGCATCAACCTATCAGATTCTATAGGAAGTGGTCAGTAGCACTTTTCTGTCACTGGGACATTGTTTTAAGAAGACCCTGTAGAGAATTTGGTGAACAGAGAATGTGAAATATTAGATATAATATATCGAATAAGGTGACCAAAAACACAGTCTTCCTGAGTGAACCCATGAATTATGCTAGAGTGTGTTGCAAGAGCACTGAACCTTACATTTGTTGGAAAGAAAGGAGACAAATCAAACCTGCAAAAGAAAACTCTAGATGTTGTCACAGTTTGGAAAATATGACTTTGATGTCATTCATTTCGTAACCTTCATTTGTATGCTAACAGCAGACAAGACCTTGTGGATTGCCGTCACATTCTACTGAAAGAGTCACTTCAAGTTCTGCTTTGTTTATCTTCTGTCATTTGCAAACCCAGTATTTCATGTCATTAATGTAGCAACACCTCATATAAGACATTCTGGTATTTACTTGATTCTAATAAGTGTCAATGGATTTGATTCTGCCAATTGACCTTAGATAATAAAGTTATTTTGACAGAATGAAAAAAGGTTGTTCTCCACTGCTGACATAACTGTGGTGCACCCGAGAGATCAATCCACTGCAACCTGAGAAAACCCATGAAAATAGACAAAACACAAAAAAAGAAAACCTGTTCAACCAATTTAACAACACAGACATAGCATTTAGAAAAACTGTTACAAATACAGAAAACACAACCACGTGTGGAGCCCAGCGCAAGTTCAATCAGAAAGACTTTCTCTCACCCTCATGTCTTACTGTAGTCCACGTCACTGCTCCTCGATCAGCTGACTCCTATCCGATTTTCAGCCTCACCCTCCTCATCTAAAATTACATCTTGTTGGGTTCTAATTGCCGAAGACTTTCACGTTCCTAATATCCTCCTCTGTTGTGCACTGGGTTGTACATTTCTTGTCCGTTCACACATACAAGTCTCCCCTGATTGAAATAGAAATGCACTGCAAATTGCAAAAACTAAAACAACATTTTTTGTTTTATGGCTCTAAAAAACGATGGACATGCTTGTTGTTGTAATAGTTCATAACTTATGAAGGCTCTGGAGTCTGCCATCAGCGGTCACTGGTGTCAGAAAATGAACAAGCATGAACTACAGTGCATTGAGCTCACCTTTCATAACACCCTCTGACTCCAGAACACACTGTCTACACCAGCATTTAACCAGCGATGGTCAGAAGTGTATACTTCAATGTCATTATTTACATAAAGGAAGAAGACTGCAGGAGCTTCCAAGTGAATGTTGTCAATGTAAATTTAAAAAAGTGTGCATTCTCTCACAGTGGTGCCCCATTTCCTTTTATTCAATAAAAAATGGGTTTTAGTTTAGAGACCAGCTTCTGGATCAAATTGTAACACCAAAAATCTGAATATAATTAAATCGTGACTCCAATCACAGGAAATATCTGTTCATCACCATCGCCCTAACAAATCCTCACCACAACAACACAGGCAGTATTTTACCTTCAGGTTTCCCTAAATAACTCCAGTCTAGATGGAAAACATCTGCCTTGCAATGGCTCATGTCCAGTTGAGTGTAATGTGATTGGGGCAGCAAATTAAAAATTTAATGAGGATATTAATGTTGCGAGAACTAAATCATACTTTTTTTTTTTCCCACAGTCATGTTTAATTGCAATTTATAAAAAAAAAATACTTCATTCAACATCACAACCAAAAAACTAGACTGAGCTTTTTGAAGGTAGATTCTTCTGCAAATATGTAAATTGTAAGTAAGAATCTAACTGTGTTAAAATGGCTACCCACTCAGCTGTTCACTCACCCCATGTGAGGAAGTGTGATAATGACACAGCAGTGACCAGCCACCTCTGCATCTGTTTGGTTGTAATAGAGGTCTGAAAAAAATCAGGCATTTAACCCAGGCCAGCTCTCATCATTAGTGCTTTATTTTTTCTCTCTCTTTTTGTTTTTCTAGTACATTTATAGCCAGATAAACTGTGAAAAAAAAAACATTCTCTCAATTTTTGTCTTGCTTTCCTCCATTGTCACTGATAATACTTGAGTTGATAAAGAAGCTGCAGCTCGCTCTCTCACTCAGACACAACTCACTCTATGTGACCCAGTGTGGGCTAACCCTGACATTTCCCCCTCCTCTAATGCTCTTTAAATGGGCTGCATGGCAACAGGAGTCTTGTATGGCTCCACAGGCAGCCATTATGAAGCCAAGAGCATACCAGAGAGCAGGGCAAGAAATTACCTCTGCAGGTTTCTCCACACATTTTATTTTTCACCCTGCAAGGCTTTCTCTGTCCTTCACACACGCACACTTATACACATCATTACTCATGTAATTTATGCTATTATAGTTTAGAATTAAAGAGATAGATAGAGTGGGGAAGATGTGTTATTCCTATCATTAGAGGTCCAGGCACAACAGGTGGTGGACGCCCATTATAGTGCTAAAACAGCTCGTTAGCCATATTAGTTTCATCCTTCACACCTGCTTAAACCTTAAAATAAACCCTTTATTTTTTACATCTACTGCTTTTGCCTCTCGCACTGCTTTGGAGTGTTCATACTTGTGATATTTGGCAATTTCTTGTATTTCTAAAGTCAGTGTTCAGCAACCAAGTCCAATCTCAGATCATCGAACTCACAGTGGCTTACTCCCACGCAATCAAGACTTTTTGTTGGATTCCACCGAGCCCATCAGCATCACAGTCACCAAAGCGGATTGCGGCAGACAATGCTTGTGATTCCACTGCAGTGTGTTTCAGCAGCATCCCAGAAGACACTTTGCTCTGCTAAAAATATGTGCCTAATCTATTTTTAACAGCAAAGACAGGGTGTCAGACACAGCAATGGCATGAAGCATTTGAAATATTTTCAAAATAAAACACCCTTTGAAGATACCCAATGGTATATTAAATTACAACATCAAACACTACCTACTATTTGTTATGAACTCAGGACCTGATTCTACAAACAGTCTGAAGTTCTTATGAGAAAATGGCTAAATAGCCAGCCGAATTCTGCAACTTCCCATATCTGTTTCAAATTAAAAGCCCCCCAGTTTTTCAATTCACATTCGTCAATCTTAAATGAGCTCTGGCCCCAAGAGGGTGCTATTTGTGTATCATGTTTATATATAGTTACTATTTTGCTTGGTAGAGTTTCAACCTACATTTGTGGATGCAGTGATGAACTGTATTTACGGACAATGCTTTTCTGGAAGTATTCCTGATCTCATGCAATAATTTCCACGACAGAATTGTGCCTGTTTTTAATGATGTGCTGCCAGAAGGCCCGAAGATCACGGCCATCCATTATTGGTTTTCAGACTTGTCCCTTGTGTTACGATCCCTCCCTTTCTGTTTACTGTCAGGGAGGGTTGTTAAGGTAATGTGGTGGTACCCGTGTAGGCCTCTACCAGGGCTGCAAACACCAGCCTTACTTTAAAAACCTTCCCTGACTGCAACCTCAAGCAGTAAGCCTCAAGCCTTGAGCCACAGCAAACAGAAAGGAAGGGGTCGCAACACTTGTGTACAGAGATTTCTCCGGATTCTCTGAATAATGGACCATAGATGATGAAATCCTCAAATTCTTTGCAATTTTACGTTGATGAACATGTTGAACATGCTGACCATATTGGATAATCCAGATCACCCTCTCCACCACCTGCTGCAGGGACAGCGGAGCACTTTCTCCAATAGACTCATCCAGCTCTGCTGTCACAAGGACCGATCCAGGAGATCATTCCTGATCCAGGAGATCATTCCTGATACAGGAGATCATTCCTGATCCAGGAGATCATTCCTGATACAGGGGATCATTCCTGAGCCAGGAGATCGTTCCTGATACAAGAGATCATTCCTGATACAGGAGATCATTCCTGAGCCAGGAGATCATTCCTGATACAGGAGATCATTCCTGGTACAGGAGATCATTATTGAGCCAGGAGATCATTCCTGATACAGGGGATCATTACTGAGCCAGGAGATCGTTCCTGATACAAGAGATCATTCCTGATACAGGGGATCATTCCTGAGCCAGGAGATCATTCCTGATACAGGGGATCATTCCTGATACAGGGGATCATTACTGAGCCAGGAGATCGTTCCTGATACAAGAGATCATTCCTGATACAGGGGATCATTACTGAGCCAGGAGATCGTTCCTGATACAAGAGATCATTCCTGATACAGGGGATCATTCCTGAGCCAGGAGATCATTCCTGAGCCAGGAGATCATTCCTGATACAGGAGATCATTCCTGGTACAGGAGATCATTCTTGAGCCAGGAGATCATTCCTGATACAGGGGATCATTACTGAGCCAGGAGATCGTTCCTGATACAAGAGATCATTCCTGATACAGGGGATCATTCCTGAGCCAGGAGATCATTCCTGAGCCAGGAGATCATTCCTGATACAGGAGATCATTCTTGAGCCAGGAGATCATTCCTGATACAGGGGATCATTACTGAGCCAGGAGATCGTTCCTGATACAAGAGATCATTCCTGATACAGGGGATCATTCCTGAGCCAGGAGATCATTCCTGAGCCAGGAGATCATTCCTGATACAGGAGATCATTCTTGAGCCAGGAGATCATTCCTGATACAGGGGATCATTCCTGAGCCAGGAGATCATTCCTGAGCCAGGAGATCATTCCTGATACAGGGGATCATTACTGAGCCAGGAGATCATTCCTGATACAAGAGATCATTCCTGATACAGGGGATCATTCCTGAGCCAGGAGATCATTCCTGGTACAGGAGATCATTCCTGAGCCAGGAGATCATTCCTGATACAGGAGATCATTCCTGGTACAGGAGATCATTCTTGAGCCAGGAGATCATTCCTGATACAGGGGATCATTCCTGAGCCAGGAGATCATTCCTGATACAGGAGATCATTTCTGAGCCAGGAGATCATTCCTGATACAGGAGATTATTCCTGCCCACTGCAAGAATGATACTAAATGCAATGACTCACCTCTGCCAAATTCCATCCTACATCACTAAGATATTACACCGTTGTTTAGTTTGGTTAAATGTACTATTATTATATTTTTATTTGTATATAAGTTGTATATAATGTGCATTTTAACATTATTATTTTTTTAATATTTAATATTTTTTAACTACCTCTATTTTATAGTCTGTAATTTATTGCTTGCCCTGTACATGCTGCTGTAACAACAAAAGTTCCCCTTGCAGGATTAATAAAGTCTGTCTGTCTGTCTGTCTGTCAATATATCTATCTATCCATCCATATGTCTATATTTCTTAGATTGTTGCACTCTGCCCACACAGTCTGTCACAGAGTGATGGACCTCTTCCCATCTTCATTGCTGAGACTCTGGGATGTTCTTTTATACCCAATCATGTTCCTGACCTAATAAGTCGTGAGATGTTCCACCAGGTGCTTTTTTAGCATTACAGAACTTTTCCTGTTTTTTGTTGACCCTGTCCCAATTTCTTTTTAAATATGTTGCTGCACATGTGTTGTGCATTATTTTTATAATTTGTATTTATTTTATTATTTATTATTTTTTTAGTTATATTATTGCAGTGGCTGTGTCTGTCTTGTTCAAAGATTGAAAAGAAGTCAGCTGAATCTGTAACACATCTACAACCAGATCACCACGCCCACCTGAACAGGAGAACCCTTTAGACCGCAGAAAAGTTATGAGCTGGTTTCACCAGTTTACCTCGGTGAAACTAGAGGTGATGATTAATATTATAATAGCTATATAGCCATGATAGCAAATAGGATTTTATGCAAGCCTTATCCTCTTGATTCTGTGATATTTGTTGGACAGGTTAGGTGGTAGTAGTGCAGCTGTCCTCCAATCCCTCTTTGGATGGCTAACAAACAGGTATGATTTTGGAAAATGTTTTCTTGACAGGCAAATAAATAATGACAGACAAACTTTAACTGTCATTTTGTTGATATTTGAGCCTGTCAGAGTGATCTACTTGCAAATAACTGGGTATTGTATTGATTTACTGTATTGTTGGAAAATATTCAAAACACCTTCACAGCATAACTCTGAAATCTTGATTTTGATGCCTTTCCACTGCTTAAATGGAACTTGTTTGACATTTTAAGTTAACAATAAATACTATAACTCAGTGCATTCCAAATATGTGATAATTATGTGTATAGTCACAGTAAAGAACATTATAATACTGTGCTATTATGTTGCTCCCTGTCATGTCTTCATAAGTTAAAGTGTTATTCTCCTTGCTGTCATTAATCTTCTACTTTTAATAATGCCGGGGCATTAATGACAACTTTCAACATCAGTGTCATTAATCCCATCCCATCTCATCTCGACTCATATTATCTCCTCACCCCCCCCTCACCCCCCCTCACCCCACCAATCCCTTTTCATCCATCCATCAAGCATCCATCCATCTATCTCTCCTTTCCACCTTCCATCAGCATAGTGCCAGGGGTCATGGTAATAAAACCCAGGACTCATTATGTAATTATTATTACATACATTCCTATTTAAATGCTAATGGAGCTGGTAATTATTAGCTATATTAGCCAAAACACACACGCTTGTACACGCATATATGGGCACGAAAGCCAACACATCTGAAGTGTGCACCCACACGGACGGAAACACGCACGCACACACACACACACGCACACATACACACACGCACACACACACACACACACACACACACACACACACACACACACACACACACACACACACACACACACACACACACACACACACACACACACACACACACACACACACACACACACACCTATTAATAATAAGATGAAATTCCCTAATTATAATTAAGTCTGTGATAGGTGGCTAGCCCTCCCAGTCATTAGAGTGACTACATTTCCCTTAGGTAATTACGAACATATTTCAACCCTGTGATTAAAAGATGATTCCTGATTTCTTCTTCTTCTTATGCTAATGGCCCTAAAGAACATAGCCACAAGGGTTTTACTTTGACAGTCACTGCCACAACTTTATCTGAGTGATACTGGCTTGGATGTACCTCTGGATTCGCACTGACCTCCTGGTCCGGGTGTATCTCTGCGTAACATAAGTGCTCCCATGGTTGTGAAGTGTATTAGTACCACCAATCTGATGAATTCTCCAGGGTCCCGAGAAGCTCATCATCACTGCCGAGATGTGCTTCAGGTTGCCGATTTTCAAGTCCCAGGCAGTGAGGGAGAGAGCGGACAATTTAGTCTTTTTCCTAGGAGGCACTGCAGCTCCATCAATCACACAAAGAAGTCTGTCAGAAGCCTTGATAAGACTTCAGATTGCACCTTGAAGGACATGAGTCATCTATACAGGAAGTGGACCAGCTGTATCTGCGCTATCTTTGGTTCAGCATTTAACTTTTCTGGCTGAGGGGTGAAAGTTTCCTTTGGTATGTTACCTACTCAAACACATCTTTGCTAGATAGTGAGATAGTGAGAGCTACTCACAACTGCAAAATCTTTAAAATTGGTTCTATGTGAAGTGTAATTGGTCAAGTTTTCCCACAAATGCAGTTTGTTTGACGAATGTCAAACTAATGTCATTAATAGTATAATAGTACATAATAGTTCAAAACAGAAAATAGTGATTTCTTGTAAACTGACTTGAATAAAAGTGTTCATATTATTTTATAAGATGGTCATTGTGCTTTGCCAGAACATATTTAAATGATAGCTGAACCTAGGATCAACACAATATATTTTTTTTTAATTAAAGACAAATGTTAAACAAAGACTTCAGCAAAGGTTTTCAGCTTCATAAACATTACAACACAAAGACTGGGGTCCAAATCACCATGTAAGTTGTGCACTGTCATTTAAGGAAATGTTTGTATACGCTTTATACCAATGGTTGGTTGGAAGGCTCGGTGCAATACTTGATGGGGTCCTTCTTGGCACTGATTCAGTTTGACTTTAAATATTTATAGGATAGGTAGACTCAGTTCCAGCTGGGGTTGACTGGTGAACCTCAGTGAACCCTGGTTCTCTCTCTCCCCACCTCCACCTTGCATCAACATGCGTCCTAGCGAAATCGGATCACAAGTGGACAGGTGTGCATGCACCCGGGACACATTGAGATCTGATTTGCTGAAGCCGCATTCAGAGGTGACCTGTGACAAAAACTCTTTGATTCGTGTACACAATGTGTCCTCAATCCGTTCTGGGCCACAATGAAAGATGGCCTACTCAGCTGACATTCTCTGAATAAGCAGTAAAAATAAATGCAACTGATTCAACGACAGGCTACCGTCACGCTACAGCAGGCTCGTTTTGAAAATGTTTGATCTTCCTCTGGCTGCTCTTCTTTTATTTTGTTACAAGAAAAGAACTCCTGCGTGATTCTGCAGAGTGCAGCTGAAGTGTACAGAAAGCAGGAGTGGTTACCCTGCAAGCTTGTGCCATAAGGCAGTTGTTTAGTGATTTCAAACAAGGCTGCTCCATGAGGCTGGTTTCACCAAAGCCTCCTTTGTGTTTAGCTTATTTTTCTTTTAGGTTATCTCGCCGACTGTTGCTCACAGCTTCAGTTTTCTTCACTGTGAATACAGTCTGGGAACTCGGCTCGTTTAACATTTGCACAGCCACTCTGAAGGGTGAAAAATTAGCCCGAAGTCTACGCCCACTGGGAAGGAACAACTGCAAACGATTCTCTATTGAGCTTGGCCAGATATATCCATATTGGGAGTGAAATTGGATCTGCCTTTAAAGGCAGTAACCACACCAAATCACCATGAGTTTAAAATCCATCAATTCATCAGACAAAAGAAACAAAACAAAGAACAAGTTCAGTGCCTATCGCTGAACCTTTTTAGGTGTATATTATAATAACACAGTCACAAATACTGCACTTGGGCGGGCCTATCGGAATCAATTAGTGACCATGACCAATGTAGAAACTCACACTGTAGGTGTCTGTAAATTGCATTAGTTATAGTGAGTTTACAGTATAAGTTAGTTTAGTTTATTGTTTAGTTAAGTTAGTAGCAATGACAATAACGTGTATTTATATAGCTCTTAATAAAAACCAACAATACAAAGCAACTTACAAGACAGACATAAAAGGAAAATTAAAGAACAGATCAATAATAAATACTAATTCCAATAAATAAAAAAATCCTTTAAAACTATAAAAGTGGAAATAAATAAAGGTCATATGAGAGCCTTACAATACAAGTGACAAAGATAGAACATACTGAGATTGCAGGTAAGACATTTTCAAACAGGTCATTCTGTAATAATAGCACCCTGGCAGAAAAAGTTGTCAACCTAGAAAAGCCAGGAGGTTCCTTCCTGACGACCTCACGCTGCATGCATATTAAGTAATTGAGAATAACACAGAGATGTAGTCTCGGCTCAGAATACAAAGTGCTTTAAATGTAATGCGTAGGCTGTTAAAATCACTTCTAAAACCTACTGGCAGTTAATGTGGAGGAGTAATATAGTCTATTTTCTCTGTATTAGAAGTCTGGCTGCTGCATTTTGTACAATTCAGAGAGTGTGAATTGATTTCTGATTGATACTAGTTAACACTAATTGGATTCTAAGGCTTTGTGGCTTTGTACAATTGTGAGTCCTCTGCAAAGAAATGGAATGGCGTGTCATTCCTGCAAATGATGAAACAAAGTGGGAGCATACACAGTGACAATAGGATTGGTCCCAGAATGATACACTGGGGCACTTCAAAAGACAAAATATCTTCAGTTTGTTCAGGTGTTACTGCGTATGATTTTAATTTTTAGCAGTACAAACTCAAATCTGGCCTTAAGTGGTTTAAGTGATCATGGCCAGAGTTATATAAGCTGTTAAATAAATTGACTGTTTAGGTAATAGTCACCCAGACAAGGACTTTTACAGCTGAGAGTGACCACAGCTCCCTGTTCATAATATTGAGTTTGTTCATTGTATTATTTTTTTTTTCAAGCTATTTTTCCTTCTCACTCTACCCAACAATGAGGAGTTCTTCAGTTTATTCCACACCCAGAGCAAACCGCCTATAAAAAACGTCCACCTTTGGAAATTATGTTGTTTGTTCTTTTGGTTTGTTCCCCCTCTTACCATTACCATCTCCCACCTCCGCTGCTATGAAAATGAAAACTATATATAAACTGCAGAAAATGAAAAGTTTGAGTCTTCTGAAGAAAATACAGAAGAACTGATGTTTCTTCAATTTTCCTTTGACTGATGATGACCGCACAAATGCACCCACACACACTCACACAAACACAAACACACACAGAGCTGGCAGGCGCAGTAATCAACTCTGTTATGTCCAGGATGAATGGTTGTCCAGGGAACAGGTGGAAATAAAGAAGCAGGCGAGGGAACAAGAAGGATGGAGTGACCACATGTTTCTAAAAGAGGGAGGCGTGTGTGTGTGTGTGTGTGTGTGTGTGTGTGTGTGTGTGTGTGTGTGTGTGTGTGTGTGTGTGTGTGTGTGTGTGTGTGTGTGTGTGTGTGTGTGTGTGTGTGTGTGTGTGTGTGTGTGTGTGTGTGCACCTAGAGAGCTAACAGTACACTGCCCCACAGCCCTGCATTGAGTTCAGCAAATATAGAAAGTGCTCTCAATAACCACCAGTGTGGCAAAAAATTCCCCCAAAACATTTCACAATTCACCTAAAATCACACGGACATGACAGCAACATTTCAGCTTTCAGTGCTTATTCTGTTAATTTTTGGGGGGGTAATGCATAACTGGAAACACATGGAGGGCAGTTCAAAACATACTCCAACATGTTCCAGTCATAAAATGTAATTTGTGGCACCACGCAGCGCAAGAGTTGCGCCTGCACTTGTGTTCACCAAAATACCAAACAAGTTTGACATACCGACTCGTGACCCTGGTGTACCTGTGCTCTCCAGGCATATGGAAATAAGGCCCCTTCTTTGTCATTCAAACCATTATCATATCCATTTACACTGGCAAGACTGAACTTCAAGTGAATGACAAACATAATCTATTTAGACTTTTGAAATGAAAAGTGAAGACAAAGAGGTGTTGAATTTAAGAACTGAATCAAGGCTACAGGCCTGCACATACACAGGTATATTTATACATTCAACAGCCCATTGTGATGAGGACATTCCATTCCATTCATCCACTGCCTATTGAACCCAACCCAAACTCTGATCACAAAGAAATTAACCTCAGGCTTTCTCTAAGAGGAGAGAGAGTGAGAGAGCAAAACCACTATATCCAGTACAAAATGCTGTCGCTGGCTTTCCGCTCAATTTGCATGGCTTCTAAAGCCAACAACTCCACAAACTGTGACCAAACAATCTTGTTAGCTTCCCTCTGCAACTTTTTCTTCTCTGACTTACATGGGAAGTGACCGACCTTCCCTGCAACAGAGTCCTGTTTAAATAGCAAAACTGAAAACAGGATTATTGAACAGCAGAGCAGGGAAAGTTTGTTTCTGAGCAAAGTCAATTTCACCAAAGATCACTTTAAACCTGTCAATATTTAATCAATATTATCAAGAACTACATTATCCTATTCCATCCATCCTGATTAGTTTTCACCAATGTGAATATCTGGCGATTGATTGATTGATTGATTGATTGATTGATTGATTGATTGATTGATTGATTGATTGATTGATTGATTGAAGATACATTGAAACATAACCAGTGTCCAAGGACACTGTAATATAAGTTTTAACGCAAAGTGGTGAGACATGCTGAACACTGATTGTCATGCTAACCACGTGGCAAAATAATTACTTCCTTTCATCTTACACTAAGGATTTTCACAGAATGATGTCAGTGGCCTTGAACGATGACTGTACAGCTACGTGCTCAGTTTGAGGTGTCAGAATTGTTCATGGCAGACTATGGACACTGTGTTTGCAATATACAGCAAAGAAGTTGAGTATAACCTAGTGACAACTGTATAGACGTTCTCTTGATAATTTACCTGACCATCACTTGTAGATGATCTTTTAAACTCTGACTTTGTGGGGAGCGTTTTTCAAGGTAAAGGAGCAACAGCTCTTCTTCCTCTGTGAAGTTTTATGTGGAGTTACTTTAACCTGGCGCTAAGTGTGAGCCCAGCCACTGTGTCAAGGCAACGGATTTCCCCCAATCATGTCTGTGATCTCTGGGCATTTAAACATAAATGGAGGGGTACATATAATGTTTTGCCCCTCAGGCTCAGCTCCCTTTCACCAACGACCTTGTACAATGCTGCACCCAGAGATTATGTTCATAAAAATCACAAACAGAATCACTGACAAGGCATGATCTTTATGAAGTCTAACATCCAATGAGAATGTGCTGGAGTTGGTGCAAGGTAAATTGGACAAAATTTTAGTTTTAAATTAAAGTATTTTTCCCATGTGTGATAATCCATGAACAAGATTAGATCAAAATCTTGTATATGGCTAGACACTATTTAAAATGCTAGAGGGCCTATAATTTAAAATGGAGACCAGAAGTCACGGCATTCAGCCAATCGTGGAACTTTATCAGTCTCTCAGTCACTGACAGACATTTGAGTTTCTGGTTCAGCCAAAATAATTGTTGGTATAGTGGGTCATCCCTTAATCACATGACTGGTTTAATTCCTTGCCACTCCTCTCCTTAACCGAGATACTGCAACCCAAGCGGCAACCAGCAGTGATATCACCGTTGATTTGTGAACGAGCGTTATGAAGCCTTGAGTTTGGAATTTGGCCGGTGCCATCTTGCTAGTTCAAAGCGGTTTGGAGCAGGTAGTGACCATATTTGGGCGAACTGGGGAGGAGCAAGTGGTGGATCTGAGTGGATCTGATTGGATCTGATTGGAAAACGATACTACATCCCACCCACCATAATCTGACTGCACCACAGGCCTGTCAATCAAAGAGACACACCCCACAAAAACAAGATTATTTATCTAAATAATGAGGGATTATTTTCAGATGGACCTCCATAAAACTAATAAGAAGGAGAGACTTTAGCTAACAACACCGAGATAACTGATGGAGACATTTTATTGACTGACAATTAATGATACTAATTGAATGGGAGTCTATGGAGCCGGAGGTTTTTTGGAGCCGACCTCTAGTGGCACTCGGTGGCATTGCAGGTTAAATCACTTGCGCATTGGCCTCATTTTTTTAGACCTGGAATCTACGAACACTCTTGTATACAGTAACTTCTGCAACCCATCTGTCTGCCAGTGGTTAGACTGGTGCCTTCATAGCTAGCTTGCCACCATTGGCACAGAAGGAAGATTCACCATCACTTCTTTCTCTGCTGGGTTGGGCCTACTGATTTATTAAGGGGAATGACAAGGTGAGAGCCAAAATATCAGTAATATTGAAATTCTGCATTTTTATATGAATCCATTCCCACTGAAATGGCTGTATGCAGTACAGTGGACCTGGATTTGATATGTATTGATGGATTGATCTATGATGAGCAACATTATATCTCACAAAACGTATTGCATTTCAGTCTTTTAAAATGTTAACATTGTATTCTATTTGACACATTATTACATTAATAATTGAATACATGGAATGATGGGTTATTACGGGATGTTAAACATTTATCATGTGGATAATAAAACTGGACGATGGAAAGGACTGAATGAGTTCAAAATAAAACAGCTGTAATAGGCATGAGCCGCTGACAATTTTATATTTTGCTCTTGCTTAATAATTTATTTTTTCATGTTCCAGTTAACAATTTTCAGTTTTCTGCTGTTATGCTAGTCCTTGGAACAGACAAAAAGTCAGCTAAGAGCACAGTGCTAATGCTGAATAATCATACCTTGTTACTGAGATGAACCACTGAATGTGTGCTAATTGTAGCGAGTCTTTTAATTTATATATGACAACAGAATTCATACTTAAGAACCTGAATAAATATCCTCTTTTCCTCTTCAAGCAGTTTAATTTCCAGTCCAGCTGTGCACGCCTTGCACTTGATGGTATTTCTACATTGTTTTCAGTAGCAGATGAACAGGGAAGAAAGTCCCCTACTGAAACAAACAGCATTTCTTTAGCATAACTCATTATTGACTACTGAGATGCCCTCCAGCACAACACACAGCCACACAAACAGCACCACTAAAGAGTCGTATTTATTCATATCAGTATTTATGAGAGAAGAAGTGTAATTTGGTGGATGTATTATGCATTGCGTTGTGAATTCATTTCGCCTGCCTGTTTGTCTGACTCCAGTTTTCCTTTGGGCTGCAAGAGGTTCTCTTTAACATTTTATGATGTTGCAAGTTTGGAGAATTATTATTTTGACTTAAATGGTGCAAAATATAGATGTAAATAAACTGAAAGCACAGTTATGAACTCAGCCAAGGATGCAATTACACTTGTCAAGGTGAATTTAGTTATGATTCTTTTTCTTCTTACTTTGATATCTGGTACGTTGTGAAGCAAGTTGCAACTTTGTAACTATCATCTCTAGAAATCTCCAGTCCGGCTGTTTCTTATGATAAATGACCCACATGTATGCACTGACAAGTAAGTGAAGAATAATTCAAAAAAGAGTAGTGGGTGTCGAGATGGTTGTGGAGCTGCATGCAGATTATTACTATAATCAAATTTGGTGTAACTAATTTTTCTAGCCAACATTTTGCTGCACAGACAAGTAACTCCCATCAATACAAAGGTCAAGTAGCGTTGTTTCATTTGATTTGCACTGCACCTAGCTGTGATAAACACTTCCTGGCCAAATAATTGTGAATAAGGGCTGTGCATTTGGAAACACTGTTAGGAACTGAAGCCTTAACATGCTGTGGTGCAGCCATTTATCAAAAAGAAAACATTTGACCCTTCTGTGCTCTCTACCTATAGGCCAATTTACCAAGCTACCCTTCCAGTCTAAAGTCTTTATTTAATTGAAAAAAAAAATCATCACCTTGGCTTTTAGGAATATATATATATATATTTTAAATGCCAAATTACTGGAAAAACTCTTTTAGGAGTTTTTAATAAACTTCTCTTAATTGTTGAACTCTGCTGCCTTTGACATAGTGGATCATAGGATCCTTTTATCACATCATAAACATGATCATCAATTAACAAACATCCTATGTTCTATGATTTATTGCACAAAAACCTTGATTATGTGTATTTTTTTTAAAGTATGAGCAACCATCATTTCAGTGACATGAAGTAAACACCCAGCACATTTACGGCCCGGGTCACTGCTGTGTGACCCTGCTCAAATAATTGTCAATTTGCACTAAGTATGAATTCACTCATACATATATACACTTGCACATACGCACATAAACACTTGCTTATCTATTTAGTCTGGTAACAGTGTTAGTTATTGTGTTATTTCAGAAAAAACAGAGACAGAAGGCTGATAATTATTTCAATAAGAGTAAGAGGAAAAAAAGAATGAGGAGATGTGAGGAGAGAGACAGGCAGGAGGTGGGAATGAAAAACAGGGGTGTCAAACAAGATAAAGATGGTAGAGAAGAGCGAAGCATGTGTCCTGGCTTGTTAGAGGAGCTGTGTGTGAAGCTGGACAGACTGCCAGGGGCTTTACATCATCAGCTCAGAAAACAGGGAGGGAAATGAGTCGCGGCCACCAGCCAAATGTTACCACTGAGCCTGGCTATTAGCCACCGCTGCAGCGAGTCGCTAACTGCCTGGAAACTATTTCCTCTTCTGAATCCAGTTTGGCAGTGAAATTTGGAAATCTGAGGTAACAGACCACCATGATGCTAAGTGCTATATCAGTAAGACAGCACAGGTGATCTTGTAATAATTAAATATTCATCAAACTAGATATTTCAGGTGCATCGAATCAAATCCTTCAAACTGTGCCCACTCCAAAGGGTTTGTTTGGATCACACTCTGACCAGAATTAACATGGTCTCATAATTATAAAAGCATAACGTGTTCACAATTATTATAACACTCTTAAACCCATTTACCAAATGCTTGTCAAAGAGTAAGGGAAGGCTACCATAATAAAGCACATTAAAATAGAAAAAGGCACTAACACACAATAAGCTAGAAAGACACAAAGACGGAAGGGACAATGAGTACAAACGACAACAAAAAAGCAAAAGGTACAGCTTTTAAAAAGCTAAATTATTAACTTAATTTTTTTGTCAGGGAAAATATCCAGACCAGTATATAACTTCAGCTATAACTGAAACTACCGCGTATCAATTAGGTTGAAAGAAGACATAAAAGCAGAGAAATTAGATGATAAAGTGTATAAAAATATCTGATGAGGAAACATCGTCTCCTGTGTTTCAGTAATATCAGTTTTTAGGCAGTGGAGCCTTGCTACGAAATCTCATTTCTCAGCTGCTGTCTCCTGGAGTGCGCCCTACTGAAGTGGCAGGAGACTGAGCTGCAGAGTGAAGTGTCAGCTAAATCACTTCAGGTTATGAAAGGCAAAAATTCCCCTTTGGATACTTTTATTCTGTTAGATATTATCGATCTGTAATCCTCAGTACTTTCAGAGATTTACTTTTTGTTTTAAAATTACTACCCTGGCCCAGTTTCTCTCTGATTTTACTTCTTATCATCTCCCAGACTGATTCTCAACACTCCACGTTTCCACTGAGAAGAGGCCTGAATCTGTTGCCTTCAGCTGTTGGTTTGACTGGAGAGAGCAATAACAACGGCAATAGCAGTGTGAGCCTTTCTAAGACTGGGCTGGTGTTATACCTTATACTCAGGACAGACGTAACGTTGAAGCTGTGCAGCTTTATCCAGGCGTCTTCTGAAGGACAAATAGTCTCCTCTCCTGAGATGATTGTATTTTTCCACACAGCTGTTAGAATATGAGGGATTTATGTTCACTGTTGTTGTTGTATACACAGCTGAAAGGTTTTCTGAGGCTGAGGATGTGGACAAAAAAAGAAGCAATGTCTGTAACCAGCAAGTGGAAGCGATCATCAGTCCCTTCAGTATTTCAGAGTATTTCATAACTTATCAATTTCAAATTCAATCTCCACAATATTTCTAGGAGCTTGCAATTTTGCAAAATTCACATGATTTTTCAGCAAAAAAGTAACTCAATAAAAACTCATTAAAACAACTCCTCATGTACCATCTCTTGTTGCTCTGCAACATTTTTGCTGTCATCATTAATACAAACCACAGGCCGGCCGACCAGAAAAAAAAGCAAATGACGGGGTTTATGGGAACTGTATTCATATGATCTGTTAAATTAATTTTGCACACATGTCCAGTTGTAAGAGAGTGCACTTTTTGTGCATTCGGTATGTGTTGAATTGGTATTATTTAAAAAGCATTTAAAGCACCTATTTTTACAGCAGATGTAACCCATATATCTATATGACAGCTACCGACCTGGGACTGAACAGCATGTTTTGGGCTGGACTTCTCACTGAACTCAAACAAAGCACAATTCAGGTATATGGCTTGAGAAAATTTAACTTTTATATATTTAAATTTCTTTTCTTTTCATTTCATGTCCTTTCATGTCCTTGATTTTATATAGTTTGGCTTGTGTCTTGTGATGATGTTGGAATCAAACGTCTTATAACGTGAAATGATTTAACATCCATCTGCATAATTTCATGTTTTGAGGTGTCATTTATGTGAGAAATACCCAAACCCAGAAAAAAAAAAAACAGGGTTGGTGGTTATAGGTGAAAAGCACCTGATATTTTTTGTACTTTTTTTTTTTTTTAATGAGAATCTATTTATTTACATAGATAAATTATGGTGAATGACTGTGGGTGAAAATATTTATTGTCACATATACTGAATACCTGTGAAGCTTTGATTGTAGATTATTTTTCTTCTTTTTCGGCCCCAAATACCAAACTGAAATTTGATTTTGGAAATGAATAGAGCTGGATGGGAGTCAGTACGGCTCGTCCATTGGCCGAAGCAGAATGCGGACCTCATGCTGTTCTTCTACATTACAGTGTCAGACTGGAGGGCTCCTGTTTCCAGCTAATCACATCCATGAGAAACAGTCACATAACAGCCTGATAGAGGAGGCAGTGGAGTGTGCACAAACACACACACACATATCACAGATGCCTGAAGTCATTCTGAGTGTGATATCCTGGACACAAAGCATTGCCTACAGCTCTCTCTCGGTGTATGGGAGTAACAAGCAGCTGAATGTAACTGACCGTGTGTGTGTGTGTGTGTGTGTGTGTGTGTGTGTGTGTGTGTGTGTGTGTGTGTGTGTAGGTAGTTTCATCCAGAAGAGATTGCCAATGTTTTTCCGTCTGGTGCTACATTCAGCAGCTGCACGCACACTCACATTACACACTAGAGAGTGTGCACAGACACACATACAAGAAACACACACACACACACAAATATTCTGTTTGGGTAAATGAGGTCAAAGATGCACACGTATACACACATACGTGGAAAAAATGAGACAAAAATGCCTAAAAACACACACACGTGCACACACACACACACACACACACACACACGCACAGGCACACATGCACACACACACACACACACACACACACACACACACACACACACACACACACACACACACACACACACACACACACACACACACACACACACACACAATAACTTGCAGCAAGAGTCCAGTTCTCTTTGCCTCTTAAACCAATCTGCTTTCCTCTTACATTTAACAGTGACTCTCCCTTTCTCTCTCTGTGGTCAGTCTGGTGTGAAATGAGGGCACATGACAGCCGAGTTTGACGAGGTCACTGCAACACACCCTTACACACAGTTCACTGTACACAGGTAACAGTGACCAGCTCAGTAAATCAACTTTCACATTCAACATTGCACAGCACACGGTACGCAGTATTTGTGTCTTGCTGTCAAGGTACGACGACACAAAAATAATCATTATATGAAGCCAGTACACGTTTTGAATTCTGACAAAGGTCATTTTCACATCTATTGCCAAGATAAATGGTTTGACATTTGAACGATTTTCTGTTTCAAGTGTCTTCTTATTAAATTCCATCTTCCAGTTCATTTCTCTCCTATTTTATAATTTTCTTGTCCTCTTAATTTTAAGTAACACAAATTAATATTTGTAAATTACATTAAAATTGATTATCATTCATTTGGAATTAAATACAAAATGTTTTATTACAAATTAAAATATCAGTTTAAAAATATGAGTGAAGAGCAGAATGTATGAAAAATCTTAGTTTTTGTTTACTCCCCATTTGTTTTCATGACCTGACTGGGTTGGTTTGAACTCTCTTACCTCTGTTGATAAAGAAGACTTATGTAAGAGGGATATATATTTCAAACGGTTATGTAGAAGACATAATGGTGGTGCGAGGTTGCAAGAAAAGGGATCCAGCTAGAACATCACATGGTTCCCACACCACTGCATTTCATCATGTAATGTGTGATTATAGTATCTCTTTAAATAAATAATGACCTGTTTGGTAGAGAAGCAGTGATTTTGGTTCAGTTAGCAGTTCCGTTCTCATTATAATCCAGTTATAATCCTCATTAAGATTGTTTAGACACCCTCAGGTTGCTCCTGGTGCATTCTGCACCCCCCATGCCGCCTCCATCCATAAATGGGGGTGCATATTAAGTCATCAGCATGCCAATTTTTTTAAAATGAGTCATTTTCATTACTTCCGTAGCTCCTGTGTGGAGCTCCGGGCAACATGTTGTTTGCAAAGTTAAGCCCTGTAACAATGGTCACAGAGAAGGATTTTCACTGGGAAGTCAGAGTCAGCTTCATGACATGTGACTCATACAGTTACAGACCAAAATACAGAGTGTATGCATACAAGCCACAGTGAGGGATATATGTAAGAATCCAAGAAAATAAACTCAATAAGGCTGAAATGCTGAAAACATAAGACTTTAGTAAATTCATTTTTTAGCCTGTCTTTGAATTCTGTGGTGTTGACTTCAACCCAAATTCCGTGCATTAGTATCGAGGTCTGGGTACGCTCCACTGGGAATTATCTGCATTCGTTGTGTCCTACTGGACATAGACCTCGAAATAATGTTGAAACTTTCGGAGTGGCTTTAAGTAAAACTCCACCACTGCTGCAACTACATTTAGAAACAAAAATGCTCGACTTCCACGTCGTGACACTTAACAACCAACACTGATCGCTGATTGGTCGGCCCTTCAGAGTGGATGAGTGAACAGTGCTGGAGGATTTTACTTTGTTACTACATGAACTCAATGACAGCTAAAGCACATTATTAAACTTCAAGTGATGGAAACCCTAATATATACTCTTTTCTCTTATAACTGACTTTGTATTTTAAACTTGAACATCAAAGCAGATAAATAATGACAGTGATGTAAAGCATTTTTAATGTTAAATGACAGAGAGGTGGAAAGATAGAACCAGAACTTGACAGAACATTTTTTCGCAGTTACTGTTGTCATGACTTTGTTGATTGGACCTGGAGTTTTTCATTGTATGTGTGTGCATTGAACACTGTAAGTGTGTGTACAGGTAATCATCACGCAGTGCGACTATATAAGTGTGTGCACATGCATGGCTGATGCACATATACACATAATTGTGTAAATAAATACACATCCAGTTCCTCATTTTCTACACATCCCTTTTAAGAAACAAATGAATATAACTCAGAATGAAAACCCTTAAAATGGACTCATAAAAACATGTTTGTGTGAGTGAGAGAGAGCGCTGAGGCCTTTCGCCTCCTTACCTGTCTTGTTAGTAAAACAGATGGGTGGCAGCGATTTAAAGTGAAGCAGCTCCTAATGTTTCTCTTAGAGTTTTTTGTTCCTCTTCTCCCTTGTTTGCATTATTTATCGCTTCTTCCTCCCGTCTCTTTCATACCTGATGGAGTACACACACACACACACACACACACACACACACACACACACACACACACACACACACACACACACACACACACACACACACACACACACACACACACACACACACACACACACACACACACACACACACACACACACACACACACACACACACACAAAGACATATTTAATAAGACCCTGTCTTGTGCCCTAAATCTGTGATAAAACATTAAAATGGTGTAACGCCCACTCGATAGCAGCAGTTATTACCAATTCATCACTTCCTCACCACAAAGCCGAAACTAAACACAAAGTGACTCTGTTGACAAAGGAAGGAAATGTGAGGTCACAAGCTGAGACGGCCAGAGATACAGAGCTGACCAGAATTTATTACAGAAACGAAGATCGGTTGTCTGGTTGCACATTCATGATACAACATTGTTTTTCAATGATTTACAGTGTGTTGGACCTCAAAATGACTCACACTACAGTCACTGAGCAACCTCGTATCACAGCAAAGCGTGAAATAGACACGCCTGTCCACTACTGCAAAATGTGAGATCGTTTCACGTTTTGTAAGCGTGAAACTTACGGCAACGTAAAAGTAACGTCACAACGGATCAGCAACTGCCATGCAAAAGGCAGAGATTTGAATCCAGGAGGTAACAAAATTGGTCTTGAATGGTTTTTAGTTTCCTCACCCCAAACCCAACAAACTCTCACCACGTGAATGAAACCAAGTTTAATTTTCCTGTAAATCACATGGCTGTATGTATGCAGTATTTATTATTTTTTTCATCCACTACAGGATGTGAAACATGAAACTGTCACACCTAGAGAGGCCAAAGCATGGCACATCTCACGTTTGGATGTAGTGCAAGGGCAGGTCTTTTTCACACTTGGAAAGACACTAATAGGGAAAAATGTGTGACATTTTCACATATATACAGTGGCAAAATGTCAATTTCAATATTCATGTGATAAATATTACATTTGATCTGTAATGGCTTTTTTTATTTGATAGGAATAAAGTGAAAAAGAACTGTTAAAAAAAACACTTAAATAGAAGAAAGAATAAAATGAAGCATGGCAACACAAAAAACAAACTGTAAAAATGTAAGCATAAGTGGATGGATCAAGTAATGCACAGTGCACAACATCATATTGCACGAGCAGACACAACGTGGTTTGTATTTCACTGTTTCACTCCAAGCAGCCAATAGAAATCATCAGGGCCAATTTAATGCAAACAAGCAGTGTGTATGAGTCTTTTGCACTTCTGTTGACTTGATGATCCCAGAGCTCATATCCTGAAGCTACTTTTCAATGTTTTCACCGAACATAAATCTAAATGTCACAGTTCACAGTGTTATTTTAGAAAACAGTTTGCTTCCAACAAGAGTTTGGAGAATATCCCTTTTATTTTCAGTACGGCAATGCCCCGATTCAGAAAGCGTAATGCCTGCGTGGTTACACACATCGCTGTCTTTTGTGCTTGCCACTTTTTGGTAAAAAAAAAAAAAAAACTTACAACTTACAACTTCCTGATAAAAATATTTCTCTAAAACAAAGCAAAAAGGATTGCATCCATAAACAACTGAAAACCATTTGGGAACAGATGATGCTGCGCTCAGTGCTGCTCAAATTTTGACCACAACCCAAAAATGGCATTGTTGCTTTATTGTGCAATAAGAATATTGCACAATAAGAATATTGATGAACTTGATAAAGAAAAGTCACAACTGTGCATTGCAGCACAATTATGGCGAAAGAGAGAGAGACCCAATGGTTGGCGTGTGATGGGGGAAATAAATGAGGAACAAAAAAAAGTTAAGAGTTGTGTGTTATGCATAATGCATCAGGCATCTGCTTTATTGAGCATCACAATGTGTTTCTTTATAGTTTTTAATATGTTGTTAGCTATTCAAGGCTTCTCCATGCAATTACTCTGTGGCATCAGTGCACTAATAATATCACTACTTTACTTCTGCATGAAAAGTACCCACACACACACACACACACACACACACACACACACACACACACACACACACACACACACACACACACACACACACACACACACACACACACACACACACACACACACACACACACACACACACACACAGGAATATCTGCATGACGGTGTTGTAAATATCAACATATAATAATATAATATAATATAATATAATATAATATAATATAATATAATATAATATAATATAATATAATATAATATAATATAATATAATAATATATAGACAGTCCAATATTTATGTGAAAACTCATACATTTTATAAGGACTACATCAATAACTGCACACAATCCAACATGTACTGATATATGGACACACACACACACACACACACACACACACACACACACACACACACACACACACACACACACACACACACACACACACACACACACACACACACACACACACACACACACACACATACACAATATTGTAGAAGACATTAATGATATAAAGAAGTATTTGTAGGCCATGCAATATGCATGAGTGGAGAGCAGTATCACTGAATAAAACTGCCTAACAACAGGAGGGAGGAACCGTCTCATTGTGCTCCGCGGTTTCCCTGGGGACTGTAATGTTTGGAGCACAGCCTGTGTTGTTGCTGGCTGTGAATATGTATGGCTTCTCCTCCTCTTCTCTATTCTCTTTGCTTCAAGTAGGGATTTAGATGATTATTGTTGTTTTCCTCCTGTTTTCTGTGTTTTGAAGGTCAGAAGAGTTTGTAAATTAAACGAGAGACAAAAAAAAAGTCCCACTGAGCACTTTCAACTACACTTTATATGGTAAAACCAGGCAAAAATTGTATAGATGTCTTGAATGGGAGAGGATATAAAAATGAAAATACACATTGGTATATTTTGTCACACACTGGGAAATATTTCAAAAGAACTCCTGACCCATTTATGGCAAAAGAAATGTAAATTTCAAATAATACTATTAATTGGTGAACATTACTGGAAAAGAGAGTTCACCACTGACTGACTATTTAGGTGTGAAAAGTTACACATTTTCCTGTAGTGGGCGGAAATGAAACCTAATGCACGCTTGGAGCCTTATGATTTACAGGAAAATTAAACTTTGCTGAAACACGTGGCTGGGTTTGTTAAAAAACAAAAAACAAACAAAACAAAAAAAACACATGGTTGGGGTTAGGAAACCAAAAACAACTCAAGACAAATTGTAACACCTCCTGGATTCAAAGCTCTTTGGATACCACATGGAAGTATGTGCCATCTGGCCAAGCCTTCTGTCTCCCAATACCACCCAATTTGTTTTATTTGTATACGGTTTCACAACCTCTACAAATATAACAATAAGGGGGTGGGGTTGCCTGATAGTAGGGCTCCAGAAATATGGGTCAAATTATCCTTCTGGTTTATTTCAACCTGATGTATTTCAGATTAATCTGACTGTTGTGGCTGTATGGGTCCATGTTAACTCGTAGAGATTCGGGGGGGAGGAGGAGTCGCACAAAACAGTTTGCTGACAAAATGTATCAGAGAAACTAATGCAAACTCCCTGTGGGTTTAAAAAAATGAAGTTGGTTGGCAAGTTGTCTCTGATGGAGATCCCTAATGCAGTCATCAACTTGACCATCCCAGCAGCCCTAATTTCTTTCAATTTGTACTTTCGCACAGACTCACAAACAAACATTTAAAAGACTTAACCTAAAAGTCATATGTTTTGGACAGGAGCAGGGGGTTTGTGCTAATCACCTCAACACACTTTTTTGTGCGACTCCTTGTTGCCCAGAATATCTACAATGGGACAAGAAACTGCTAAATTAGCACGAGCTGTCCAGGCACAATAGTCATATTAATGGCAAATATGTCAGGTTGAAATTACAGCAGAATTATCCTTTAGTTCCCTCAATTTCATGTTGGAATTTGGATAAAAACACTAAATATTGTGAACTATTGCACAACTTTGTTCCCAAACAAATTGAAGTAAAGGAACAGGATTAGATTGCTAAAAAGTTGAATTTGTTTTTCATTTTGTTCCCATGTGTGTCATCCATCCTCAGTGCTTCAGAAGTACAAGTCACTACTGAATCTTTCAGCTACTTTCAGAGTTTCCACAGCTGCTCACTGCAACCTTCAACAGGACAAGACATGGATGTCAGGCCATCTTGGGAAATGATCAATGTAAACACACTCAAATTAAAGCTGAGACTTGCCACTTTAATGTATTGTCCATTATTTTATTTTAAATTGAAGTCACCATAACTACTGATACTCAGTTATGCAAACTAGTTGTTCAGAGAAACATAAACATGTTGCTGTGAAAAAAACAATAGAAGGTCACATTGATTTTGAAATGAAACTGGATGACTCTTTGATGACAATTGTAACTTTGGTTTAAATTTATTTATCTGAAGTTTTCTTTCAGTTTCTAATTTCATCTTAATGACCAAAACATGACGACATCATACCATATATATTTTAATATCTTTAAAGATATACAGTATTTACTGCAGTAATTCATTATTTTTGTAAAATTAATTAATTGCCTCAGATCCAGGTTAAACTGCAGAAACCACAATTTAAATTAATGAAAACAGCCGACCTTTTAACAACAGCTGACAGGCCAGAAAGAATATAAAACTTTTAACAGTGAAGTTAAACTTCACTGGAACCTTTTAAAAATAAGGGCATGCAAACTCGTCTTTCCCCACAGGACAACCGTAGAACTAAAGTGACACGGCTGACATTTTGTGTTGCTTGCAGAGTTGCTGCAAATATCTCTGATGGAAGAAGGGAGCAGAAATGAGGACAAAAAAGGAAGGAGAGAGGCAGATGGAGAGGTAGAAGTAAACAGAAAGAGAGGAATTCAGAAGTGAATTGTCTCCTGGTGTCAGGGTGCCGGAGCGCAGTGGTAGCACAGTGGTAGAGTTTCTCTGTTCAGGCTGCTGACATACGGTTCTGCCAGCTGTGTCACTGTGAGCGTCAGTGCGAGCCGTGGTGGACTTCAAGTGTCTCAGCTAACTGTAGGCCAGGTTCAGCTTAATTATATTCTGCTGAGGATTTCATTTGTGTGACAGCAGAATGAAAAATGTCCTCATGCAGAGTTTCAGCTTTTGAAATCTATTCTTGTGTCGTCACCACCAGAAAACCCACATCGTAATGGACTTCGTGGTTTGGCCTGCAATGGAAAAGTTTGTTGAATTTGAGTGTTGATTCATTGATCCGCACTTCAGCTTACAAAGGGAAGCAGCTGGAACAAAAAACGTTTGTGTGAATTTCTATTTATTTGGATGAGAACAGAGCTAAATGTGAGTAACATTGGGCGTCACCACATACCCTGATGGTCTCCTAATGTTGTAGTCGGTTTGGATTTTGTTCTAAATACTGCCAAGCTGTAACTGACCTTTCCCAAAAGAGAAGTGTAACACTGATGTTGGTGTCACCTGGGTTCAAATGAAAATCATAGTGGCCATGCCTGATGGGACAAATCAAAGCACTCATTAAAAAATCTGAAGGACAAGAGTTGCAAATGAAGGTTTTAGCAGGAGGAGGCGTTCAGGCGCACTATTAATCTGCAGTCCATCCACATTTTGGAAGGGCTTTGAGCCCAACACACGATCTTTGTATTTAGATACATAAAACGCAGAAGAAAAGAGCTGGAGCACATCAAAAATGCATTGGGTCATATTCACATGCGTGTAGTATAACACCCACTGTGTCGACTTTTGCATTGGTTTAAATAGGAGCGCCTCTGTTCCGTCTGACATGCATTAAAAATGCAACTGAAACTCTTTCTGTGTAAATTAGTTTGGGCTGTGAATGTCATGATATGTATATTATGCACAGGTGTGTTTTCAGGCACTTCAGATTCTTATCCATATCTACAGTCAGAACAAGGAGTCCTGCAGCCGATTTTATGGCCCCAACACACTTCTGACCTCGATGTCACAGTCAGTTATAAAGAGATAACAGAAAGAGATAGAGGACATAAGACACAATGAACCCTGAAGAAACTGCGTGCAATTGCAACAAGGAGAACTGGTGCTGTTTGAAAGGCAAAGGGTGCTCATCAACGCTTATCAACACTGCTGATAAATAAACAGTAATTAGTGCATTATTTTTAAACAAATCCTCACTTTTCTTTTAGAGTACAACATTTTTGCAGAGTTATTGAAATATTCACATGGACAATTCTGCCTAAAGTAATTTAAATTTTATATTAGGAATATCCCATTGAGCTGTACCATATCTTTTTTTTAAGGGGTACTAAAGTAGCACATCTGATGTGTAACAACAGAAAGAAGCCGAGAAACAGTTATTCTCTCATCGAAGGGCCTTATTTCAAACGTTAAAGGAAGCGTGCAGAACTTTTGATCCCCAGTAATGCTGTGAAGTATTACTCTCTGGTTCTGCTGCATGTCTTTTTACAATATATATATATTTTTAGTGTCCACTGCGAGCCTGACACAGTTGAAAACAGTCTGCGTATCCTTTTAACATCCATGTAGACTATGCAAGTTTCAAAATGTATTTAATATGGCTGCTTTGTAAATATTTTATGGAGAAGAAAATTGTATTCAGTGTGTTTGTTAGACCTTAAGGATAGAGGGCATACAATGTGTTTGGTGAGAAATACTGAATATAAACATGAATGCAGTCAAAAACAAGGATAAGGTAGTATATATATAATATAATATAATCGAACAGATTATCTGCTGTCAAATGTCATTGTCATTCTAGATGTCGCCCTAATCAACAATGTGAGTCCATGTAATAATTAAAGCTAATTAAATAATCTCCATGTCTCCTGTCCTCCACACACACTCTCTTCTCTCCTCATCGAATTTATGGTTTACTCCTTCCCCCAGAGGATAATGACAGGGTTTAAAAAAGCAGTCAGTGCTATTAATAATTAATGGGGGTTAATTTACCTCACTTGAGTGCAAAGAGACGAGGCAGCACCACTCACACTGGCAGCAGAGAATAGACCCGCGCTGTGCTGGGATCGCACCATTTCCATTGTTCTGGTTTTAAATCTTTAGTGCTAAAAGATGGTTGTTGTGCTGTCCACGCTGCTGAGACACTCTGTGATGCGTTTTTCTTTTTTGTTGTATTTTGCTTGTGTAATAGCTGTGAGCTTCTATACTAATATCACACGGAAAGCAATAATTTTAGGGACAAAACTGCAGCCCTTATTACGTAAAGAATGGATGCACCCTAATCTTCTCTTGAAAAGACAAAAGCCAGTACTTGTCGGCCTGACTGGCATTTTGACTTAAGTCAGACTGCAGGTAAATCAGATTTGTTTCTCAGATCAGAGAAGACTTTCCGCTCTGTTATTTGCAAGTGAACAGATCGTATTTGGTGCATCCAGACATCACCAACCTATATGCATGGGTTGCTGCAGTAACAACGTACACATGTATAATTGTCCATTGGAACTTTACAAAGCTTCATCTTGGTAAACTTCTTATTTTCCTTTAAATTAAGTTTAAAGATTGCTTTACCCAAACTACATAAAGCAACAGGATGTACACAAATAAATTAAAATGGCTTCTGCCTGTTGTTATCTGGTCATCTGAGAAAATTTTATCATCAGTCTGAAATTTCCCCACGGCAGTGAGTGGAATTTGGTTTGTGGTAAAACATTACAAATGACATTTAGAACATTCTACTGCAAAATCTGTTTATAGAAACTGTTTGCCACATCCACAACGTGCACAGTTTTCACTGAAGAAGTTAGTCCCTGGGTTTGTGAGCGCCGACCTCAGTGGAGCTCCGCCTCCTCACACACTGACTACAGCAATATATCTACTCATAGTTAACGCGAGTGGCGGTAAAGGGTAGTTCGAATGCATTGTGGCCAATCATAAAGGAGCTAGAGTAATTTGCTTTAATGTAATAGAATTTCTGACGGAAGCTGCTCGGAGACCTCGGCAATCTGAACAGAGCAGGTCGACCAGGCAGGAAGTTTGTCGAGAAAATAAAATTCCGGTCAATTTTCAAAACAAAATACCGATGTGCAAACTCCCGATCGTAAACCACATCACTGCATCACCGTCTGCCCCCGCGGTCTTTCAATTTGGAAAAGAAAGGAGTTCTCCTCCCGCTACAGACAATGTGTTGAGTAAGTGTGCGATAAATAGGAGCATTAATATTTGAATGACTAAAACACGGAAAGCTGTATTAACTTTGTCTGGAGGCTGCAGCACAAAGGAAATGACAACAATAAACACATAACGGACCAAAAAAAGAAGCCGTTTAACAGCGTTTACCTACGAGGAAGTACAGAATTTAAGGAAACATGACCAAATCGGGGAGTAAATTAAAACGGGCAACAAAACGCTTCTAACACGCTCCTGGTGAGATGTGAAGCAGTGCAGAGGACGGAACCTGTGATTAGTGTATTATAAGAGGGTCACTCTCCTTGATAATTGATTATCTGCACACATGCTTGTGCAGCCATTCTTCACCAGATGGTTGTTTCAAACAGGGACTGCTCTTGGCCACGCCCACAAAGGATAGTTTCTTGAAAGTTTGCTCCTCATATTGGTGCTAACCGCCGTCTCAAAATAAGTCAGACTGCAACAGCAACGAAGGGACTTGCAGTTCCCTACACAGATTCATATTGAGCTGGTAGTGTGTATAAGTAGTCACCATAAAATCAATGAACATATGCAAACCATTTTCAATAAGTTTTCCAACAAGCTTTCCCAAAACTTGCGTGCAATGTCTCCCAGTTGTGTGTTGAAAGTAAGCCGACGGAGCGTTTCAGGGATCCGTGTAATTACTGAGCACAGTTTTGTTCATGAAGAATCTATATTTCCTCCTGCATTAGTGACTCTTTTTCCTCATTCTGTCTGTCACTCACTGGAGCACTCAGCAGCCGTTGCTCAGCAGCTCCACTCTTTCATCTGTCTCTCAAATCAATAGGTCACATTGGGGACAACGCCGGAGGAGAAAATCGAGTGTTTGTCCGCGCTCTCATTTCCCCGAGCTCTGTTCTTTCTTGTACTAATATTGGCTTTAGTGTCTTTGCCGTGTCACTGTGTGTGTGTGTGTGTGTGTGTGTGTGTGTGTGTGTGTGTGTGTGTGTGTGTGTGTGTGTGTGTGTGTGTGTGTGTGTGTGTGTGTGTGTGTGTGTGTGTGTGTGTGTGTGTGTGTGTTGGGGGGTGCCAGAGGTCCTGAGCTTCTCTTCTTTATAATTTATTTCTCTCTCATGCCTTTTCCTCACCATCCCTCTCTCTTCCCCCCAGGTCAGTCTTCACATCCCTTCCCTCGCTTCTCTGTCTCAGTCCTTTTCATTATCTGCCCTCCGTCCTGCCTCTCTCACCTTTCTGTCTTTTCTCCTGCCAACTACCCTTCCCCTTTTCTCCTCATACCTTCATCCTTCCCTTCTGCCCATGCAGCCCTCTCATTGTGTTAATCTGTGCTGAGCAGATCCATCAGTCCCTCAGCATGGTGTCTTCATTATGAGGAACGCTGTTTGGCAGCTGCGCTTTGTGGCCACTTAATGTGTGTGTTTCTTTCTGACAGAAAATATTACTCTCACTGAAGTATTCAGCAGTAGAAATAAAAAACTTACATGATTTTTGTTGTTGTTGTTTTTAATTGAGTGACTTCAAAACAGAGCTAAAAGCCAAAACACAGTAAACTGTGTATAGTTGCTACTTTGTGTCTTTGTGTTGCTGCAGTCTGGTTTGCTAATCTTTGTGCTGTAGGACGCATCAGCACACTTACTGCACTCTGCCATACAAAGACAGCTAAACACATAACTAAAGCAGGGTTACCGACTCTCAGGCCTGCTTTCAGGCTCTGTCTCACACTGACCGAACAAATCTAACGCCAAGTCAGAGAAAGACTCAAAGCCGCTGCCTCATGAAATGGAAGTGGTTCTATAGGATAAACATGTTTTCTCTGCATGCGGGACAAAGTCTGAACAGCAGGCTCTACCCACATTTCATGTGGTACAAACACACACACACACACCTCTCCAAGATAACAACACTTTTCATGTACGTATGTTGTGTTTTGCCTCATTTCCTTGACAATTCTGCATCTATTACAAACTGAAATGTCCATAAAATACAGCTTTACTCCTCCTAAGTCTGTGACAGGTCAGACTACTAAGACTCCACAACAAGCAGCAACCAGCAGTGATGTCGCCCGTTGGTTTGTGAGCCACCGTTGTGAAGCCTCCAGCTCTGATTTTGGCTGGCGCCATCCTGTTAGTCCCGAGTGGTTTGAAGCAAGGGAGGAGCCAGCGGTGGATCGGACTGATCTGATTGGAAACCTGATGATACTACATCCCGCTCACCGATAGCTGTAACCTGACTGCACCACAGGCCTGTCAATCAAACAGACAAGGCTGCAAAAACAGGTCTTTTTTAAGCTTATTTTCTAATGAATGAGCGATTATTTTCAGATGGACCTCCAGAAAACTAATAAAGAGAAGAGACTTTAGCTAACAACACCGAGATAACTGATGGACACGTTTTATTGACTGAGAATTTTATGAGAGAAGATGCATGGTAGTCTATGGAGCCGGAGGCTTTTTGGAGTAAACTTGCAGAGGCACTTCTGCATTGGCCTCATTTTTCAGAGCCGGAAGCTACGTCCACTTTTATATACCGTCTATGCTCCACAATAATGAATGTAATTCAGCTTCTGCTCAAAAGTTAACAGTTGAAGTTGAGAGTTGAAGTTTGGTTTGTTGCTTCTAGCTTCTAGCTGTTTCTGTTCTAGATGCAAAGGAGTTGTTTGCATTTATTCAATGTGGCACAACAACGGTAACTTCATTCATTATTCATAATTATCCCCAACAGGATCGATCACGATCTAACGGCCAATCACATTCTGTACTTTTAGAAACTTCAGACTCACAGATTATTTGTCCTCAGCTGTGAGCATATTTTTATTTCTCTGTTGGTGAGAGTCTGACATGTTATGCAGCACTGATTATTGTATATTTCTTGTGAACATGGGTGCTTCCTTTACCTATATATAGGATGTGACCTTTCTAATCATTAAAGTAGCTCTCAAAATATGGCAACAGGTTGTTGTCCAGTTACAATAAAAAAGACACTTTTTAATTGTTCCATAAATTGGAAACTAATAAAGCAATATATATTATTATTTTGTGTAATTTTGGGCTTCATGGGAGTAAAGTTAATCTACTCACTACTAAAATACACTGACAGCACTCCTGACACCACTCCTCCTTTATTTAAAGACTCCCAATGTTAGAAAAAGGGACTATTTTTTCAATCATCTCGATCTTCCCGTTCTACTAACCCTCAGTGAAAGCTTGCTGTGGAGCCTTGGTGGAAACTAACTCAAAGTTTAGTCATTAATTTTCCCCAATAGTTGTTTGTAAATAAATTTAACATGAATTTTAATAAATTGCCACTCGCTTAATCAAGTTTTTTTTTTATTTTTTTACTCCTAATAACTAAATAAGGCAGCAGCTAAGTAAGTTCATAACGGTTAAGAAAGACATTCTAAATTGCTACTTCAGGTAATTGAGCTTTGCAGAGCACTTTGATCTCTGTTTTTGACTCAGGCTACTTTTGAATCAAAATGCATACATTAATGAAATTGTAAATCAAAATGTAAATTACAAAAAAATTGAATTTAAGTGTCAATAGTACTGGAAAATGTGATTACTACAAGTCATGGGATGGAAATAGTATTCAAACTTAATAACAGTTTGATGTAAAAATTATACAAAGGTAGAATTCTCAATCCTAAAACTGAAATAAAATATAAGCTGACCAAGGATTATATCTATTTTAAAATTAAAGAAACTGTTAATACTACAACGTTTCAGAAATGTTCTCGACACTGAGGTGAGGCAACCTCAGCATTGTTACTGGAAGGATTTTATATTGAGTTTATCCACAACTGTGTTTCTCAACCATTTTGGCCTGCAATACCTAAAACTAAAATATTCCCTCATTTTCATCTTTTACAAGGGCCGCAGTCTGAGATAACACTGGTCTTCTGTGTCCAAAAGAACATATTAACAGTGCCACAGATGCTGCACAACAGCAGCCCCGGCCCTGATGGCCTGAAGAAGAATCTAATTTCCCCCCACACATTTAACACTAACACCCCAACCACTCAGAACCACTGTGGTCTGTGTCACCTTTGGTAACGTTTATTAATAAGACGGACGCTTGTTTGGTGCCTTCTGGTGACCAACTCTTATTATATGGTGGACGGTGAAACATTTCAGCAGTCACTTTACCACTTGTATATGTAGTTATTCATAGTTAGTTTCGTAGTTTTAACATTACTCTGGATAACAAAGAAAAAAAGGAATACAAATCCAATAAACACAGCCTCATAACATGTGATGATAACACCATGATTATTGCACACATGTAGAGAGACATGCAAAAAGAGGTAACTGTGCATGGTGCTGCAATGAAGAGCATCTTCAGTCCAAACTAATGGAGAAAATGACATTTACCCTCAGATACAGTTTTATACACCTACACAGCAGATGGAGAACATCCAGAGCCCAGCTGGTGGCAATAGGTTTCAACTGAAAATGTAATGTGCACCAATAAAGTACCGGTGTTATTAACTCGTGTTAAAAGGGTGTTTGGGTGGATCCTTCTTTTATGCCTGATCTTGGTTTGTAGAGACACCCTGTGTGAACATCTTGTGTCAATAAGTTATGGTTTCAGCTTTGGTCTTATGTTGCTTAATACTAAAGTAATGGGCCCTGTTTTCACTCCAGTGCAAAGCTGGTGTCTGAGCACAGATCCAGCTGCATTTGCATGTTAGTACACTGCCAGGACCTTTTTTTACAAACAGGTTTTTACACTGAGTTTTTATTTTGGAGGCTGAACATGAGCCCGGCTGTGTGGAAATGCAACAGCACAACAAGAGTTGTATCAGTGAAGATGCACTCGTGCAGTGCAAGTTTGGTGTCAATTCAGAGGTAAAATTGTGATTGCACCTCCGTCAGCTCAAACCATGTATAAGTGCAGTGCAGCCGACGGAGGGATATTTTTGTGGTTTCAGATGGGAGAGAGCACGAACAGACATTTCAAAAATACGACACACAAGTGTGGTGGTATTTCATCCAACTTACAAAGATTATTCAAACAAGTGTCTCCGAATGCAAGGTTCTGATCCAGTTAACCATATGAAAATGGAAACCGACTCGTGTCTATTGATTTGGATGTGAATCAGGCAGTTGTGGCGTGTCATGATGCATTAGCCAATCTAATTAATGATGCAGATAAAGTTATGAGTTAAATGATCCACATTACAAAGATGGAGTAACTTTTTATTGCCATTTATACACACATCAATAAATATCTTTTGAATATACAAACGTGATCTAATCTAATTTGGTTAATGTTAAGCACATCATAGTCATATATGTCTGAGGTCATTATGTGGCCTGCTGCTGGTCAGGAAGCATTTCAGTTTAAACTGTTCAAACACCAGAGGAAACAAAAAGCCTTGACACGCACACACACACACACACACACACACACACACACACACACACACACACACACACACACACACACACACACACACACACACACACACACACACACACACACACACACACACACACACGCATGCATGGGATCAAGTATACAATATACTGTATCTTTCACAATGTAAAGGCCACTGAGGAGTCCTGCTGTTCTTTGTGTGTGTGTGTGTGTGTGTGTGTGTGTGTGTGTGTGTGTGTGTGTGTGTGTGTGTGTGTGTGTGTGTGTGTGTGTGTGTGTGTGTGTGTGTGTGTGTGTGTGTGTGTGTGTGTGTGTGTGTGTGTGTGTGCAGATGGCCCTTTTATGACAAGTCATAAAACAAAGACAGCAGCCATTGCCCCAGGAGAGGTCATTTGGCTGGACATGGCTACCAGTCACACACACTCACTGCGGGAGTGAACCTTCAGTGGTGGCTCTTAAATCAAATAAAGGGGCAGAAGACACAGCAAGAAAAAGAAGACAAGACAGAGGCATAAAATATGAAGGAAAGATACATATGTATATTTCCTTTCTTTCTTTTTAGGGTTTATATTGAGTTTTCCCTCCCAGTTTGCTCTTCTATCTTAATCAATTATCGTTTAATTAAAGGTTGTTAAAAGACCATGTACAATTGAAAAACATAAAAAACTGGAATTACTGCCTCCGCCAAAAGTGTCGGTTGACATTCACGTCAGACTCATATACTGTAATATATGTATATATGTGAAGACTGTTATAAAAGGTATGTGTGTATTTATCTGACCAAAAGGGAAAATATGGTCACAATATCCCCTTCTGTTTCTGAGTTATAGTGTTTAATAGTGGACAGAACAGTGTTTTTATACATGATGTCATAGTGAAGTTGACCTTTAACCTTTTTGGTATAAATGTCATCACTTCATTTGATCCTATGACACATTTGTGTAAAATGTTGTCATAATTAGCGTAGGAATTCTCAAGTTATGGCCACCAATGTGTTTTGTGAGGTCATAGTAACCTTTGACCTTTGATCACCAAAATCGAAGCAGTTAATCTTTGCGTCAAATGTGAAGAAGTGCCATTGAGGCGTTCCTGACATTTGGAACACAGAGCGGTGATGGGCGGATCGCATTGGTGTGAAGTCATAATTGCGATTTTTAAAGCTAACCTTATCTTTCGGGTCACATGAGGTTTTTGAAGAAGAAGAACGAGCTATTTTTGGCCAACATTTGACACAGAAGGAGACCAGATGGCTGAAAGAATCTCTGCAGTGAAGATATATTGCCACCATTATATCAATAAGGTTTGATGCACCTTACAGAGTTTGATTGGGGAGTTTGCCAGGCAATTAGGGTTTAATTAAAGAGGTGCATTGTGGGACATGTGGGACATCCAGTGTTTCTAAAGTTTGATTTAACCAGGTATAAAGTTTCACTGTGTGTTATTTGGCTGTTGGCAATTTGACTGAATATTTGTTCAGTTATTTTGGTAATTTGCATCTAAAATGGGTCCTGCATGATTACACAGTCATTATCATTTTCCTCATCATTATATTGTCATTATTATTATATAACAATCTGTGTGTAGAGTGGGTCAGTATGGGGCACTCTAACACATTATGGCATTATATCATAGATACACATAGATTTTAATGCATATTTTGGGCGGGTTGATGGGCCCCCAATCAAAAGCCATTAAGGGCCAATTTGAAAGCCTGATGTCTGAGAGCACTGACCGGTGAAGCTGATCTGGACTCTCCTCTGTATTACCATTTCAGTAAGATGAGGACTGATACACCTTTTTCTAATAATGAATTCCATAATTACATGCAAAGCTATGTTGTCAAAATCAGTGCACAGCACTGTTTAAAAACATTAATGCCATACATTTTGATCCACTTAAAAACTTCTTAGACACCATTTTAATTTAATTCAAATTTGACCATCCAAGCCTGTAGTGCCAAAGGAAAATGTGTGTATCAAAATGATTCATGGGACGCGGAGCTGGACAGAGATGGTTGAAATATTAACTGTGTGAGCACCTTAATGTGCAGGCTTAAGATGTATAATTTTAAGTCCCAGATGAAAAAAGCACCCTGCTAAACTGCAACCTTTATTTTTTGCCACAAAAAAAACCTTTTACAAGCTTTTAGACGACTGATTATGTGTTTACATTTTTCATATTTGTTTAATATAGTTTGATGTTTGTTTGGAAAATATGGTGCTGTGTTGCCATTACACTTATCCATGTTTGTGATTGGTCAGATGCTGCAAATCCCATCCCCTTTTATGTTAACACACTTAGAGCTGTATTGGAAAAACCTGCGTGGACGTATTGAGTTGTTAACCGCTAAGCACCATCTCATTTGTTGGGTTAAGTTAAGCCAGATATCCTGGATATGTTGAACCTTCTTCGTAGAACAGCTTTTTTTTGTTTGTTTGTGTTTTTTTGTTTTACCTGTTTTACTGTCTGTTTTATTTTGTTTTATTTTATCATTATATTGTTATACTGTTTCATATTGTGTTTTAAATGTATGTAAAGCACTTTGTAACTTGTTTTTGAAAAGTGCTATAGAAATAAAGTTATTATTATTGTTATTTGTACCTTTCTTCTAATATTGGTATGTCATCCCAGGGTGGGGCAGGGCGATTAAGGTTTAAGTTCATGAGTGATATTACATAGTTTGTGTGTGTGTACGCATGAGTGTAGTGCAGCATTACTCTACAATGCCCCTGCAATGAAGGGCGTTAATGCTGCGTGTGTGTGTGTTTGTTTGTGTGTGTGTGTGTGTGTGTGTGTGTGTGTGTGTGTGTGTGTGTGTGTGTGTGTGTGTGTGTGTGTGTGTGTGTGTGTGTGTGTGTGTGTGTGTGTGTGTGTGTGTGTGTGTGTGTCTGTGTAATGATGCACAGCTGACGGTCTGAACAGTAATACTGAGGCAAGCAGCAATCATAAAGCTTTTACCAGCGAAGACAGAAAGGGTGACAGAGAGAGAAGAGGAAAATGAAAGAAAAAACAGATGGAGGGATGAAGAGAGATGAGCGCAAGCAGCTCTCAGAGAGGAAGAGGGAAATTATCAAAAAGTTGGAAGTGAGTGGGTAAAAACATGAAAGGGCGAACAAATAGATTAAGAGAAATAATTAAGAAAGATGGTGGGAGAGGGTTGGAGGACATGATGAAAAAGAGAAAGCGAGCAAGAGACAGAGATGAAGAGACAGAGAGAGAGAGAGTGTCCTTAATGACCACTTTAGTAGTTTGGAGGCGGTAATTTGGTTAGCCTCCGGGCTGCAGGTCATGTAACACTATCCTTGCCAAAGCAGATGAGTCGGGGGTTTATGTGCGAGTGCACATTTGCATGAGTGTGTGCGAGAGCATGCGTACGTGCGTGCGTGTTTGTAAGCCAATCCCGACATAGCCCGAATCGCTTCTCTGTAGGAGTCTTGTGGAAATTGCTGCCTAAATGAAATTATGTTGTAATTTAAAAACAATTTATCAAAGACAGTTTGGTGTCACTCCCATTGGAGCCATTAGGCCTTCTCACACTCCCAGAAGCCAGGAAGACTTCCAGCTCCGAGAGAACAACAGCAACATCAGTGAGGAGAGGTGAAACGGAGCAAAATGAGGAGGAAAAGCTTAACGTCTGTCATTAGAAATCAGTGCACATTTGCTGTTAGACCAGCAGCAGTATTGGCCCTGTGGGGAAACATCATTGGATACTGTGTTTGAGGTGTGAAACATTAAAATGGGACAATTTCCAAATTCAGACCCACAGCATAAACATCTGCTGGGAAATATAATGGCAGAGCAGCCAGAAACTACTACATGTAATAATCCTGGATTTTTGTCTTACAGGCTAAAGTCAAAATCAAATGCTGTTGAACATGAAACAGAAATCTATAACAATTGTGTGCACCAGTTTTAAAAAGCCCTAGTTTTGTCACCACTGCTCGGTAGCCCACTTGTGTAGAAGGTTTATATATGTAATTCTATGTTTGAAAATATTCTAAAACCATGTTTTTGTAAGTAAAAACTGATATATTTTAGCCTTTAACTCGCTACTATTGAAGCCCTCTTGCACTTGCCTGCAATTGAACTACCGCGTCTTTAAAATGCATATTGCTTATTTGATATTTTAACTCTATTTGTATTTGATTGTATGCATTTTTCTGTTTCTTATGCATCTAATTTATTTTCTATATTTATAAATGTTCCTTTATATCTGTTTTTATGTGAAACACCATGTCATTTTCCTGCTGTAAAGCACGTTGAGCTGCATTTCTTGTATGAAAGGTGCTATACAAATAAACGTTATTATTATTATTATTATTATTATTATTATTATTATTATTATTATTATTATTATTATTATGATGTGTGGCTGCCATCCATTCATTCTCAGTGTGTCAGGGCTAGATCTGTGGGTGTATGTGCGGGACTGTCCAAGATGGTCTTCTGCAGACCTAAACAGTTTAAGGTATCCAGGTCTGTGAGCAAACAGGGGAACGGTAATGTCTCCGGGTAGGACGTGTATCGCTTTCTTTAGAGTCCTCAGAAAGTGAAAATGCTGTTGTAGCATGTTTCTGTATTAGTTCAAGCTAGCAACTAGGACCAAACAACAAACCAAACCTGAGGTGCAGATGATCTCAACCTTTATCTCCTTCATTTTAGTATCTCCATTATCACATGTACAACACATTTTAGAACAAGTCTTAAATCAATCCTGCACTATTACCGGGCTGCCAACACACACTTATTTACTGCTTAAACATCCCTGACATTAACTGGTTTAGCCTCGAGGCACAATCATGCTTTCCATCCTCCCTGTCTGCACTGGTTTGTTCCTCTCCTCCTCTATCTCCCTTCCACCACTCCTCAAACCGCTCGCTGCTGTCCACTGTAATGATACGGTTCCTGTTCTGCCTTCATTTAAGTTTTCCTCAGCGACATCTGGGGCCCATTAGTTGTAACCACTTATTTACTCCCTCCATTTTGGACTCAGCCTTTACTCTCTGGAGCAGATTGGGTATCAACGATTCAAAGACTTCAATGAAGCCTTGACTCTTTATGTCTGAAATTTCGTCTGCCACGTTCAACTTTGTTCTTTTATCTTCAGGTCTGTCACTTTGTACAATGTTTGATTCCTTTCACGGGGCCCCTTAACAATCAATATGTCAGAGTTTTTAAGATGTTCCCTGCTTAGATGGAGCTTACATCTGAAATTGATCAAAACACCATATCTTTAAATGCAGTCTCAAGGTCAAAGACCAGAAAGGATGGCGACCCAGGAATAGGACGGGTGGAGGACTGATAGGAAACAGCATTGAATAGGGTGCATTCCTCATCATCCTCGTTTTGACTTTGTCTGATGACAGGCGGTGCATGGAGCCCATTTCAGTAAATATAAACTGCGAAACATTTACCCTGATTCCAATCCCAAATGTGATTGGTCAGGTAGTCATGTACACAGGTGTACATGTCGCGAAAAACTTGGAACGTATTAGTCTTCGATTTCCAATGTATTCTCCACGTTGTTGAATAACAGTTTACAGCCTCGCCTGTTCCTAACTGTCTTCGGGTTACCAGCGGAGCGCCTCTCCTCAGGTTCACATGATAGCTTTTGCAACACTTCCAGCCAGGCGAAAAATGATCCTTATCTTGAAATAGCCAAGCCTCCCCCACTCCTCTCTCCATTCTCTGCCTGGTGCCAAAATTGTATATTGGTTATACATCTAGAAACTAGTTTATCTAGTTGTTCATCTAGTTTATCCACAGAGGGTGTAGTGAGCACCTTCTAAAAAAGTGTCAATATTTGGTCCCATATTTGAATGGCTTATCTATTCTTCCTTACAACTGATTGTATTTGTTTCTACTCAGGATCATTGGCCTGTTGTGGGCCCTCAATCAACGTCACATGGTCAAATATAAAGATTCTTTATTTAACTTTTCAAAATATTTATTTTTCTATTTTTCTGTGACCTCATGTCTGTCCGAGCCGTTAGTCTTGTGAATGCAATATCTCAGGAACGCCTTGAGGAAGTTTCTTCAATTTTTGACTTAAGGATGAACTGATTATAGTTCAATAGTCAAAGGCAACTGTGGTCTTACAAAACAAGTTTGTGGTCATAATGCAAAATTCACACATTAATTAGGACTACATTTCAGACAAATATTTAATTGGATAAAATCATTATTATTCTTTTCTGTCCATTATTCAACACCATAACTGAGGAGCATAATGGGACATTTTGACCATATTTCTCATTTATGATGGATACTAAATTGGTGAACATCCTCTAGGTTGTCCATCTACAAACTGTAGTGATTATATACACCTTCTGTGTGCTCAGGATCTAGGTTGTGTGTGTGAAGCATCCACGTTTTAAAATGTACAGCTTCTTTACAGCGACATGAGTTTGGACAGATATACATGCAAACTATTACTTGAGTGGATAGTGGAGGCGGTAAGTGTACCAAGTGAGTGTTTTTGCCAAGTTTGAAGAAATTCCCTCATGGTATTCTTGAATTATTACTTTCACAAGAAAGGGACATACGGCTGAGAGGGACATGAGGTCATAGTGACCTTACATTTTGACCTTTGACCACAAAAATGCAATCAATTAATCCTTGAGGCCAAATTTACTATTGTATACAGACAAGAACACACAAATCATCTAAAGTTACAAAGCACCATGTCTGAATGAATACATTAATGATTAGGTCTGTCGGCGAATTGTCGTAGATTGAGATCCTGAATGCACTCAGCTAATTTTTCTATTCAGTGAGACACAAAAACAACTTTTATAATAGTTTATGTAAATATCTAATTTTTGGAAAGCTAAGGGAGCTTGCGCTAGTTATCCTGATATATGCTGTTTAGTGTGGCTCCTT